>NC_090021.1:241136999-241440030 GCF_037176765.1 Anolis sagrei
TGTGTATTTCAGACTAGTTTTAAAAGGAATCACATCTGTGTTTAACTGTTAGCTTACTATTTCAGAACCTGTATGTGTGTTTTTCTGCTCTTGTTGTTAAGGGCCGGACCACAAGGTATATTAAGGACTTGTCCCTATCCCTTTAGGAGGAGAATTAATTTGTTTTGTGTTTTGCAGTCCACATAGGATCACAAACTTGAATTTTGCAGCAGTAGTCTATAGCAGTGGGGCAGTGTTCCTTCTCACCTTCCTGTAAATTTCCATGTTGGAATCATAGCTCATAGTCACGTCTGTGTTTGGTAATTGTTTGGTGTGCAAATTCTCTCTCAGATACAGTTCACTTCTAATCTGCTGAAAAATATTATTACAAGGTACTCTTATAGTTAGCTGGAAACTGTGATGGTATCATTTATATTAAATAAAGGGATAGTACTATGGGACTGTCTAAATATTCTGTCTGGTCTTGGAAGTTAAACAGTGTCAATTGTGGTTAGTAGATACTGGAATGGAAAGCCACCAAGGAATATCAGTTGTAGCTTTATTTCTAAGGATGTATCTTGCAATACCACTTTGAGCATTCTTTCCTTTTAAAAAACTCTCTATGAGGGTCGCTGTAAGTTTACAGGCTACTTGCAGGCACATACACACAGAGAAATATGGAAGCAGATAATCGTTTCCCTCCTTGTTTCCCTACCCTTCCCTCAATCTAAAGGATTTCAAGTAGAGATGTCACCCTAGATGGTATATCCTATTTTCAAACTGTAATTTTTCAGTTCATTGTGAAAGTCCCTACACTTTTGATTGCCTTACTATTTATTTGCTATATTGATACCACACCCTTCTCAATCCCAAAGTGGACTCAGAGCTTATTGACTCAGAGATTGTTGAGTTAATTCTAAACAACTCAAGAGGTAAATATCTTGATATTTCTGGGAATGGACTGCTGGCAGATTGTATACTCCCCCCCTCCCCCGAACATTTGTCCATGGCTGCTGGGAAACTCTTCAGTAGATTGGGAGAAATGGAGGAATAGAAGAGTAAGAAGGAAACTCCTGTTAACAGGCAGACATCTGTTAGCATCATCTTTGAGTTAGCTCCATAAAATCTTTAGAGATTAGTTCTGGTTGAAATGAACCATTCTTAACTGTTGTCACAAAGAAAGAATGTAATGGGATGATTGTATAGTGCCTCAAAGTTTCTTGGAGTAGTTAAACTCAATGGAATTTAGGAAGTGAGAGACAGAGAGACATCCTGTGTAATGTGGGCTCAACTTGTTTCTGACTTACGGTGACCCTAAGGTGAACTTTTTTCCCCACGGTAGGGTTGCCCTTGCTTTTCTTTGAGGCTGAAAAAAGGTGACTTGGCCACTGTCTGAGCAGGGCTTTGAACCCTAGCGAATCCTAGTTCAGAATCCAAAATATTATATTATGCTGGTTCTTTGAGTCCTAGCCTTTAAATATAACCACACAGTGCAATACAGAGAAAAGAAAATAACAAAACAGAAATAGAACAGCTAATTAAACACTACTGTATATGTTTGGCAGAAAGCTGAATGGCATTATCATAACTAATGTATGATGGCAGATGTTAAGTTAGAGAGCTTAGTAAAGATGGTTTGATGCAAGTTCCTGAACCTTGCATACATCTACAGTTTGATCCTTGTGCAACCTTCAAACACGAATAGTTTTATTATAGTATAAGTCTTGATCAGCAGGAACATCCCAGCCATTAGTACCTGAGGATGTTGTGTGTGATTTAATCATTGTGGTAGATGTTCTCTGTGGATTATGTGAGGGTGGCTGAAGATGAGATGAACGTCTTTGTCTCCCATGGCACCTGATTTGTGTGGAAGATTAAAACAGCTACTTAGCTTTGACAATTACCATTTTTACTGCCTCAGGCAAGTCACTTAATCTATTGACCGCGACTGTTAATAATCAGGTAGCATCTGTTTTGCTAGGTGCTACCTGCACATACAGGTGGGGAGCCCTGGAATATAGAACAGTGTCAGTGGATTTCCCAGCTCTGCTCTAAAAAGCACGTGTCTTTAGGATTGTGATTGTGATTGTGCAGGCAGATCTACTCGACATTATGCTGATTTTGACAGTGAGTTCTAATTATGATTAATGGTTAAGCATGTCTTTGGTTTTGATTATGCTAATGATCTTGTTAGTAAACAAATTGGATCACATGTTTTCTGCAATTTGAAGGTAGCAATCCATCTGAGAGGATTTCTGAGGGATGGTGGGAACTCAGCACACTCTCAGAGTTTTCCATACATTCCAGGAATCCTAATGCAAAGCTGAGGGCTGAGCTTTGGCAGAATATAATTCCTGGATATGTGGTAAGCAGAGCTTTGTGATAAGCTGGAGCTTTGGAGAACCAGAAAAAGCAATATGTGATTAATATTTTCCCAAGCATTAATGGGAATGGGAAGGAGCCTGGATCTACTAGGGATAGATTGAGCTGTCCTAAAAGGTTAGCTAGATGTTCACTGATGATGGCACAAGTATCCTGACTTACTTCACAGCCAAACTTGACTTTACATTATACATTATGTGTCTGCAAGCTTGTTTGTTGTACTCACACTCTGTGTGTGTGCAATTCAAAATTAATAGCGTTGTATAAATTGTAACTCCCTAGAAGTTGTCAGAGTACAACTCCTATCAGCCTATTCCAGTGGTGAAGTCTTGTGGAAATTGCCATTCAAAAGCATTTGGAGGGCATCTGGATATGCCATAAAGCTATTCAGATGCAAGGCAACTCACATAGCACATTCTTTTCTTTCTTTTTTTGTCCTCTATAGACCCTTGTAGTCCCCAACATCTCTTTTCAGATATGGTGAGGATCTCCATTACAATGGTGACTCAGTAATCAGTCCTTTGAAATATACCATAGTCATTTTCATGTCATACATGATCAAGAGTCCAATCCTATAATATGATGCACTTAACTCATTGAGATGTATACAATTGCTGTATAGAGCCAGAATCGTATTAGCTAGTGTTAATTAGAGTAGCTCAATTGAATCAGATGTTGAAAGGTGAATCAACACTTAAATGAGTAACTGAGTTTACTGTAGTTGGGATTAGGAAAGGATTTAGACCTAGATTGACCTCTGTAGCTAGCACAGAGTTACAGTACCAGTTTTACCTAGAAGTATATGGATAGTATAAATGATTTTAATTTATCCTTTGCCTAGTTTCTGTAGCACTATATGAGCACTCTTCCTTTCTGTATGTGTACATACATCTTCTAGGTTTTGAAGCCAATGCTGGGCATTTTAGAAATGTGAATGGCAGTTGAGACATAGTCTGAGAGCCTGATGAGATATTAAGTGTGAAGATAAATTAGTTTGGAAAGAGATGGGATAGGAATGCAGAGCTTTAAAAGACCTTCTTGAGAAGGTCTTTTAAAGTAAGCAACACTAATGGTGATCACTGCTAACTTTGTATACTGCACGTGTGGGTGGTAAGAATTATTTCCCTGGTGAATAACAAGACTTACTGGTTTTTAAGGGATAAAGTTTTGAAATGCTTTCAAGATGAGAGTAAATGCCCCCAAGCTCCAGTTAAACTGGAAAGGCTCACTGGAAATGCTTCAACAGTGTGCTCATTTCTACTTAATTGTGGTTTGTGGAGGAACAGTAATTAATACAAAGCACAGATGCTCTTAAAACAGAAATAAATACACTTGTAAAATCACTGCTGTTCTCTTTATCTTGCTGGGCTCACAGTCTGTTTAAGCAATGTCAGAAAGTTCCTTCTCCAGCAAGGAATCCCATGAGCCTGATGTGTGTGGGAAAAAAGCCCTGGATATGGCATTCAAAATACATGAGCAGATAATATAGATTTCCCCCAGCTTTTATGCAAAAGGTGTCCTTGCTTGCAGCATCCACATGGGTTGCATTTTACAGACATTATCGCTTTCTGTGTGTGACATGTTTGTAGTTTTGTTTTTGTGGAGGAGTACATTACATTGGCATTGGCCCTTAAGAAAGTGTCATTTTTGAAGCAGACTGGGCATGGTGGGATGTTTCACTTGCTCAGGCTATTGGTTGTGGAAGTGTGAATTTTATATGATTTCAGAACATTGTAATTAGTTGTTTTGTCAGTATCTACTGTAATGAGTAGATTTACATTACAAACATTATAATCTGGCGTATCTTTACTTTCTACTGTCATGGGTTGTTTTGGGTTTTTTGTAATGCTTTGGGAAAGGGTTGTGGTACCTGTTAATCATTAAGAGATAGTTTGCTATATGTATAGACAACATTACTAATTAAAGTATCTGGGGGCATACACCAGTATTTGCTTATGAATGCTTCCCAAGAAATCCCACTGACTTCTTCACTTGGTCTGATTTTGCAGTATACTCATATTTAGCAGTGTAGATGGCTCTGAAGGAAAGACAGTAATCTTCTGATAATGGAAGAAAAGGACCGTTCTGGGTTAAGGAATCTTTGGATGTTTGCCATGTTTATGATAAACAGTAGTAAGCTTCAGCTGGAGGATATTTGTATTCTGTGCTACTGAATTTCTTTTTGAAAAGGCTTTCCCTGGCAAGCTGTGAGCTTCAAAAGTGCCATTTCCTAATACACCCCCCCCCCCATGCTATGTGTAAATTAGGTCACCTGGTCTGTAGCACATAAGGTTTTAATTTAATATCTTCACTGTCCCAGCATTGTCTCAGAGTCTGTGTTTCTGTTATAAAACATCAGGAGATATGTTTAACCAGATAGAAAAGCTAAAGACAGCATTATAAAATGCACAGCCCCAGATAGTGCTGAAGTTAAGATACTATGAGATTACCTGCTGTCTCATAATTAAATAGCTATAGTTTTGTGCGTTTTTATGGAAAAGAGAAATGAATCTTCACAGGAGTACGATGTACACTGGAATGTGGAGTTGGATGGGACTGCAAGGGCTTCCTAGTCCAGTCACTTGTCATATAAGAATACACTTCAAAACTATATACAGGTTAAGTTTCCCGTATCAGATATGACTGGGTCCAGAAGTGTTTTGGATTTTTGAAAATCTGTATTGGCACATATGTACATCACGAGATATCTTGGTGACGGGATTCAAGTCTAAACATAACATTCTTTGAAGTTTCATATACACATTATACAAAGTCAGAAAAAAGTCTATCTCAGCCACACATAATGGACAATTTCGGATTCTGGAGTGTTTCGAAATTCTGGAGAAGGAATGCTCATCCTGTATCATCCAGTATCGTGTGGAATGTCTGCCCTAAAATTTACTGCTACATAGTATTTTTTTTTTTTAAAAAAGAATTGGCCTTCCACTAATTGGTAACTAACCTTGAACTTAGTTCTGTGCATTGCTTCCTAAACTTATTTTTTCCAGTTGTTTTGGATCCAACTCCCAGAAGTCTTACCCATCATGGCCAACAGGCAAGAATTCTAGGAGATGAAACCCAAAATATCTAAAGGGGATCATTGCTGCAGAAAAAATACAGTAGGGTCGTAGCCATCTTAATATTTCCCATCCTGAAATGAGGTAAATTTATTTCAGTCAGCTCTCTATTCTATCACAGATACCATAATAACATTTTAAATAGCATTTTTCCTGCCAAGCATACCCAGACTTTTAGGAAGCTTATGACTATTAATACTTTACAGTAGAGGTGTTCATGCTTTTTATCCTCAGTAATCTTTTGACGGAGAATAAAATAAAATAAATGATTTCAGGTTCACAAGTTTTAAAATGGTAAGGAATTGATAAAGCTAGTCACATATTTTCTTTTACAATTACATGTTATAATTATGCAGTATGGATAATTTATGAATTACATGTCTGGAGTGATTTTCTTGTGGCCGGGAATTTCATAGTTCAGTTTTCCTTGAACTGCTTGAAGGAAATATAATGATTTAGCTCCCCATTTCATTAAAAAAATTGCTAAATGAAGTACTTCTTTAATATTGTCATTCTTTCACCACTTGCCATCAGAATATTTTTATCCTACTCCCTCCTCTTCCACACATAATTTGTAGTCTATCTCTCCTTCTCAAGGTGCTGAGAGAGCTAATTATTATTATTAACTTTATTTGTACCCCGCTAGCATCTCTCGAAGGACTCGATGCGGCTGGTCTCAAGGCTGTAATAGGAGAAATGTTTATAGGGCATTGAAAAAATGTGAAGCACATGACCTCAGTACTCTTTACTATATCCTTGGAAAGTTTATCACTGTTGTCTTCTTATTAGGATTGCTATCTTCGATGAGAACCTCCTCCTTGTGGTTGTTGTTTATCATCAAGTTGGCTTGACTTATGGAGACTCCATGAGAGATCTCCAGGAACTAGTCATCATTAGTCCTATTCAGACTTCTTGCAAACTTAGTTTCATGTCTTCCTTTGTTAAGTCTGTCTGCCTATAATATTTCTATTAAGTCTGGCCACCTGTAATGTGATCTTCATCTATTTTCTACACACTTCTACAGAGAATCACTATCATTTCTAATGAATCATGTTGACTTATGATATATCCAAAGTAGGATAATCTCAGTTTAGTCCTCTAATGAAAATTCAGGCATTATTTGTTCTCAGATTCATGTATTTGCCTTTTTGATGGTTTATCAACAACTGCTTTCTAGTACTACATTTCTAATGAGTTAATCTTTTTCTTAGCTTTTCTCATTATCTCGTGTCATGGAAGCCGAAGATTCGGCATGATTTTCAAGGATATAGCTGCATTCTTCCTCTTTTCCTACTGCTTTCTACCTTACCAAGCACTGTTTCTAGTGAGTCATGTCTTCTCATGATATGGCCAAAGCATGACAGCTTCGATTTAGTCATATTGGCTTCTGAGAAGAATTCAGCCTTGATTTGCTGTAGGGTTTTTAATTGGTCTTTTTTTAGTAATCCACATTATCTGCAGAACACTTCTATAGTAGCACATTTCATATGAGTTGCTTTTTTTCCTAGTCAATTTTCTTCAGTGTTCAGCTGTTGCAATCACAGGTAGAATTTTTTTTCTTGTTGAGTCTTAACCCTGCTTTTGCATTCTCTTCTTTGACTTTCAGAATTTCTTATTACTACTCTTTGCTTTTTTCTGCTAGTAATATGATCTCATTGGTATTGTGTGAGTTACTCTTTATTTAAGATATTTCTCAGACTGTATGTCTTTTTTCCTCCCATGACATCTTTTTAGTATCTTGGCTCAAAGTAAGAGAATATTCATTCACTTGCTCCCTTAGCGCTTGGACTCTTTCTCCTTTCTGACAAAATGGCAACTCATTTTCCAGAGGTACCTATGTAGCACGTTGAGTCGGAAGAATTTCCCTTCATGACAGATTACATTTGTTTGTTCAAGTCTCTTTTCAAGGGAAAAGCAACTACTTGTATATATGCTGTCACCAGAAATCGTCATGAATGGGTTATTTGAAGAAATTGCACTAACCTTCTGAAGCATCACTGATCTTTGGCAAAGTCAGCAAAATCCTTAAAGCATGTAAGGACATTCATGCGCATACACATTCTATACACTGCAATAGAGAAGGCTGCATATTTGTTTGATGCGATAAAGATGTTTGACATTCCACAGAGGTTTGCATAAGAGGATATATGTAGCGTTTTATTAGTGTCTTCCTTGAGACCTTTTGTTCCAACCTTGAGCCAGGACTCTGTGCTGGCTACTCTGTGATCAGGACTATGTCATCGAGTGATAAGGCAGCAAGTTTGCATGTGACTGCAATGAGAGCTTCACAAGGGAGAACGTCTTACAAGGGTGGTGTCAACAGTGTCTTTTGCTCTGGTTACCTGAGGCTAATGATCAGTAATTGCCTCCTTAAGGAGATAATTCTTGGCATGTTTGTAGAAACCCATAAAGACTTTCAGTGCAGTCCCAGGTATACTCACTCTTGACTGTGGTGGCTAGGGCTGCTGGGAGTTCCAATCCAACAATTTATGGGTTGCACTTTGTCCAACTTCTGTAAATACTCTCTTCCTCAGTGAGGGTAACATTATCCTTGATAGATTTTGTTCCTGAAGCAACCTCTCAATTTTGATTTGGGGGGCGGGGGGGAGGGGAGAGAACAAAATCAGAGGAGTTTTGCTTTAGGATAGAAGGCACTCCCTAGGCCAGGCCTGCACAACCTGTGGCCTTCCAGCTGTTTTTGTTTCCAATTCCCAGAATCCCTGGCCATTGGACAAGTTGGCTAGGGCTCATAGGAGTTAAAGGCTAAAACAGCTGAAAGGCCGCAGATTGTGCAGGCCTTTCTCTAGGCAAAAGGGGGGGAGGGGGGTTTCTCAAAATGTTGGCCTGCAAGATTCAGTAGGGAGCCCAGGTTGCTGGGATTTGCAATTCAACAGTGTCTGGAGGTCCACATGATTCCCATCCCCAGTCTTAAGATTTCTCACACACAGGTGGATGGTTAGGCCTCAGATAATTGGGAACAGCAGCTTGATCAACTGGGGAAGCAAGCAGGTCATCAGTGTGAGTTAACTATCTTCAGTGTTAAGTATGCCTTCTGGTCTGCTCCAGATAAAAGCAATGGTTTGCTTTGAACTAGCTAGATTCCTCAACATCTTTCATAAGCAATCCTTTATGTTGCAGCAGGGCATGCCTTTATCTTGGTCTCTCCACTATCAAAAGTGGCTGAGGACACAAAATAGTGTTATCACCGGTGGCTGCCCCCAGGTTCTGGAATTCCATTCTACGTGAAGCTAAATTTGCCTCTTTCCCCAGCCATTTGTTTGTTCTTTCTGCTGGCAGACAGAGATCTTGCTTATCCAGGCCTATCCTTGTTCACTGGCTATTGAAGAAAATATTTTTGTATTGGGGTGTGTTGATCTTTTTTATCATTATGACTGTTAGAACAGTTTTGAAGTAATGTTCTTAATATAGTTCTTTATTCAATTCCCTTTTAACTTTCTTATTTAACTTTGTCTTGTTTTAGTTTATATTACCAACTGCCTTGAGTCATACTGAGAGGCAGGCAGGAATCTATCTATCTATCTATCTATCTATCTATCTATCTATCTATCTAAATGATACAATATACATATGCCCATCTGACTATTCCTAATAGAGGCATCTGTGGATTTTATTTCTGTAGAAATTGTTATAAGGATAAAATGGGGAAGAGAGTCATTGAAAAAAGGTGGGGTGGAAATTTATAGCCTGGGCGATGGGGATGGAAACCAACAAGATACTTCCCACAAGGAAGATTTGTAGACTTTCCTCAAAGTCTTGTGAAACTTTTCCATTAGGTAGGAGTGATTCCACCACAGAGTAGTGTCTCCTTTTCCCCAAGCCATAAGAAAAATGTTATAATGATGGCATAAAAACTACACAAGCCCCAAAGACATATGGTGAGCCTGTCTGGTTTCTCTCACTCTCTAGTTGTATCCATATTGCATAATTATAGCATTTTGATACTGCTTTAACTTTCATTACTCTGTCTTACGAAATTTTGCATATTGTTGTTTGAGGAGAAACTCTCTACGTGGGGTTGCCTCTGAAAACTGCTCGGAAGCTTCAAATGGTCCAACGATCGGCAGCCAGGATGCTAACAGGAGCGGCACTCAGGGAGCACACAACTCCTCTGTTGCGCCAACTCCACTGGCTGTCAATTTGCTACCGGGCACAATTCAAAGTGCTGGCTTTAGCCTTTAAAGCCCTAAACGATTCTGGCCCGACCTACCTGTCCGAACGCATCTCCTCCTATGAACCAGTTAGGACGTTAAGATTGTCTGGGGAGGCCCTACTCTCGGTCCCGCCGGCTTCACAAGCACACCTGACGGGGACGAGAGACAGGGCCTTCTCAGTGGTGGCCCCTCGGCTGTGGAACGCCCTCCCTACAGACATCAGATCGGCCCCCTCTCTATTGGCATTCCGGAAGAGTTTGAAGACCTGGCTTTCGAACAGGCTTTTAACTAAGCAGTGCAATTGATTGATTATTGGAATGGAATAATGGACAATGAGTTCAGATGCTGATTCTATTGATGAGACGTGATGGATTGTTATAGTGCTGTACTGTTGTATTGATATTTTGGTGTTAATTAATTGATACTACTGTTTTAATTTATTAATGATTTTGTATTGTGTTGTTGAAACTGGTTGTTAACCGCTCTGAGTCGCCTGAGGGCTGAGAAGAGCGGTATACAAATGAAGCAAATAAATAAATAAACTTAAACTCCTCTGCCAGAAAAAATCTAGTGCTATTGTTCCAGAGAATTTGGCTGTGCTTGCAGTACCTTACCAAACTTCCAATTCCAGACTTCCAATGTGGTTAAAGTGGGATCAGACTGCAACACCCTCCTCCTCTTCCAATATAGGTTTGCTAACAGTGGATAAGGTGGTTTCTGTTTTTAACAACAGAAATAGGTATAGATACCCTTTATCATTGGAAAACCAAGAACGGATCCCTTCTTATTCAATCAGCTTGCCTAACAATAAGACATTGGAAGCTGGCTTGCCAGCCATAGAATGTGAACATTATGATGTTTCTTTTTTGTTTTAAGAAAATGTGGGTCAGAATCTGATGGATTTTTGAGACCCCTCCCCTTTTGTGTCACTGCATTAACATATGCATTCTGACTTTTGTTTGTTTGTGTAGAGAACATGAGTTCTTGGTTATATCTATTGTCCCTCATCACAATCTTTTCCTAATGCGTGTGTCTGGGAGCAGTGCTGTTTACAGTACACAGTGTTATGAGCAACTCTTCTTAATGTTCCTGATCAAACAAAGGAGATGACCACATGATCCCAGAGAAGGGCAATTGGCATGGACTGTTTGATCCCCTTTCAGGGCCATCAAATTTTAGCTGAGGGTGTATTACAAGCAATCAGGTTGGTATTGCATTTCTTTCATTGCACATTGAATCACACTTCAGAGTAGACTGGTTTTTATAATTCAAAGTGTTGGATTTTAATTCCTCCCCAGAAACTAGATTTTTTTTCTAAAAGGGAGTTCTGCTTTGGAGAAGTTGCATTTTATGTCCATTGAACTTAATGCATTCTGTTTGCAGAATTTCTGTTTCTGTCCTCAAGTCTCCTATCTGAAGCAGATTGGATCTTCCTTTTTAAAGGAATTTCTCTGCAAATGCTTGCTTCTGTGCAACACAGACTTTAATCGCACAAATTCCCAGGGCCTAATTTGTGGAATTCTAAACCACAGTCCTTGGGTAACCTATTGATGAGAAGCCTCCCCCTTTCTACTGCCAGTTATTGTAACTGCTGTGGTTCTCAAGAACTCTGAATATGCCAATGGTTTGATCAAGGAGAATATGTGGGAAACTTCAGATGGCATATCCTGCCCTGGCTTGTGAATTATATTGCCCTGGAGAGTTAGATATCACTTGGAATACAAATCCATTGACATCATAATTGGCAGCTTGCCATGAGCAACCCAACACCAGTGGGGCAAAGTTAAATTGTCAACTATATGCATTACTTCGTAAGCATGGCCACTTTGTGTAAGAGCAAAAGATTCACAGCTACCCAGGGAAATGGACATGGCATTTGAGGCAAATTAGGAAGACTGGTTATTAGTTTCAAGGGTATTTTAATAGTATTGCTCTTGTCTTAACATGGTGAAAGTTTCTTAATGGCAAGGACTTTCAATCCTGAATAGTCTGGACCTTGTCAGCATTTTGAATGTCTCAGTTGTTTCAGAGATTCTACTCTGTTCCTTAATTGCGGTACTGCCTAAAGATTTTAGATAGAACAGAACAGAACATCCCTTTAAGACAATGAAAGGCAAATACTGCAGATCAGTTGATAACAGTCTTTGGACTTTTGGTAACTTATTGGTTGGAAAGGTGGATCGAGGGGGGAAAAATCAGGCTGATCTAAGAACATAGAGAACCCTGGAAAATCAGAGAAATGGCCCGTTTAATCCAACGTCTTGCTTCCTAACCAAATTTGTCCAGGCAAACCTGTGAGCAGAGCAAGGAGGCAAGTGCTTTCTCCCACGACTCGCTCCATATTGAATGAAAATGTATAATAGTTAGAGTGCTGGGGTAGGACTATGTAGATCTGGGTTCTAGTGCCCACTGAGCCATGAAACCAGTGGATAACCTTGAGCTACTCATTTTTGGTCAACTTAATTTACCTCATAGAGTTGTGGAGAGGAAAAGGGAAACACACATCCCCTTAAGCTCATTAAAAGAAAGGTGGAATGTAAATGTAAGTACCTGTTATAATAATAATTTATCTGAACATAGAAGAGCTACATTGCCAATATGCACCCAATGAGAGGCATAGTGTGCCAGTCTCCGTCTCCTAGGTTACGTCCAGTCTAAAATGGATTACATTGGCACAAACATTTTCTGCTTGGAAGGTGTGCATAAATACATGGCAGAAACTTTTAAAGTCATTTCTATGCTGAGCATGGAGGTTAAAAGTTGTTCCCAGATCTAGGAAAAGGCAGCCTTCCTGAATATACCTTTTGAGATTTCTCCAAAAGTTGATGAGAAATTTAATACTTTCCTAATGCCTGACAACATTTGATGCTTCTGTATGCTGCCACTAACCACATTAAATCGTTGCCATCTTCCTGCGGAACAACTACAGAAATTTCTTTAAAATGGAAAGAAGGTCCACCTGAGTTTCAGGAAGCAGAAACGTTAGGCTGCATTTTCTGAAGTGAGCAACCTTCTCTTACCCTGAACTCTGGACATCAGTTTTGTAACATAATTATTCTGATCTGAAAGTGACATCTGACTCACCTTTATTTAGGTGGTGCCCTTCTTCTACATGATGATGTGGCATGGACTACAGCAGGTTTCTGTTGAAGAGATAGGGATTCTGCTTCATCCTTACTATTGAGAGAAGCATGATCACAGCATTATCTCTCTATAAGGGCTTAGGAAGCAAGTTAATCGACTTTGCCTTATGATACAAATTGAGGTTAGGACCATGTAAGTAAAGATAAAGGTTTTCCCCTGACATTAAGTCCAGGCATGTCTGACTCTGGGGGATGGTACTAATCTTCATTTCTAAGCTGAACAGCAGGCGTTGTCCATAGACACATCCAAGGTCATGTAGCTGGCATGACTGCATGGAGCGCTGTTACCTTCCCACAGGAGTGGTACCTATTGATCTACTCACATTTGCATGTTTTCAAACTGCTAGGTTGGTAGAAGCTGGGGTCTGACAGCAGGAGCTCATCCTGCTTCCCAGATTTGAGCCATCAACCTTTCGGTCAGCAAGTTCAGCAGCTCAGTGGTTTAACCCGCTGCACCATGCTGGGCTCCATGTATTGTACTGTAATTTCTGTAATTTCTTCATGGCTGGAAGAGTCATGCACCATGAGGCCTTTGAGTGAAACTCAGTACCTCTCTAACTGGAGTTTATTATTAGAATTTCTTTCAACATACAGCCCCCACCCCTCTCATTAATCCATCTTTGTGTCTTCCTAGTTTTTTTTCTCTTTCTCTTAAAGATAAGGACTTGATTTTTACTTGACATTGATTGAATTGTATTGATTGAAGCTATCTTGGAGCTCCTTGTGGGACATGCATTAGGTAAATAAATAAAATACATACTTTTTGAATTAAAGTAATACCTGCTTATTCTCCATATGCTTTCATTTGAATGAAAAGGTTACTTCCTAGCATCCGTTCATGGGTAAATTCAACAGAGTAACATCAAATACCAACATAAAAGCAGTATAGTCTATGTTCAAAGTTTGCTGAGGAATAAAGATGATCATAAGAGCTATGTACAACTAAAATACTTAGATGCCTGCATTAATCTCTCAAGTCTTCTGACTCAAGTATATGTTATAACACCTCAGTTTTTCCTGAAAGAAATTCTGAAGGCTTTTGTTTTTATTATGGTATTTTACACCTTTCACTCTGTTAATACCAGGAAAAAGTAGCTTATGTACCATTGAGAGGCTTTATTTTTAAGCTTATACTAATTGTGATCATTTCTGAGTCATTAAAGTCTGTCAAACTCGTTTGATTTTTCACAGTGGTAAATTGGAAGCTTGATCATAATCGTCTACAAGACTTAAGCCTTCTTTATTTTCTTTTACAATAATTACTACACTTTCAGCCCCTAGAATCCTGTACTGTACATACCCTTTCTGGGAAAGATCTAAATTTACTTACTATGATCTAAATTTACTGGATAGATATCAAGTAGGTGAAAGAATCTAGTGTCATGATGACATGCAGGTGAAGCACAGATAATTAAATAATTTTCTGTTAATTGTTGTATGCATTGGTACCCCGCCTCTCCCTTCCAGGAATTGAGAGGAGATAAAATGGGATAAGCAAATAGCACAAGGGCAACTTTAGAGTTTCATAGATGGATTGAGCCCTAGTTTTTCACATCCAGAACAATGTTTATTTACTGCATTGCACTGGTTTTGTGTTAATTTTGTATACTCTGAATTTTTGAAGAATGATGAAACGCTGCCACTTCATAATTGCCAATTTATATGAATTCCACATTAAATAAAAACATTGTGAAGAAGCTTTATTCTTGTTTAAGATACATAGATTGTATTTATCCCACATTATTCTTCACAACAGTTTTGTAGATAAGTGAAGAGTTAGATTTAGAAAGAGCAACTTGGACATCAAACTTCCCTGGCTTTCTCCATTGAGCACAAGAGCAGCATTTTTTCCCCTATGTCAGTCGCTTCTGGTGTGAGAGAATTGGCCATTTGCAAGGACGTTGCCCAGGAGATGCCCAGATGATTGATGTTGTACTATCCTTGTGTGAGGCTTCTCTCATGTCCTTGCATGTGGAGCTGGAGCTGACAGAAGGAGCTCAACCCACTCTCCCCAGATTCAAACCACTGACCTATCAGTCAGCAGTCCTGCCGGCACACGGGTTTAACCCATTTCGCCACCAGAGGCTGCAACAAAGGTAGCATGAGATCTTGGTATTTGAAGCAAAGACTAATCTGATGCCCCTTTCTCCATTCCACTTAAAGAAGCTTACTAAAGTAGCAGCTGAATTTTATTGTAATACATACATACTGGAGCAGTTCTGAACAGAGCACACACAACAATGATCTCCAGGAAACAGAAGAGAGTCTCAACAGGTATTGCTTCTGCTGTCCCTTCCATCAGCTCCCTGGGATGCTTGCCTCATGATTAATCAGGTATTTGCGCCTTAGCTTTGGTCCTGCCCTGCTTTCTTTATGACACCACCTGATACGCTAAGATTCATCAAGTCTAGACTAAGCTGGGTTTGCCTCAAGGGAGAACTGGACTTTATCAGAGCTAAACTGGACATGAAGGCTTTGGCTCCTCTTGTCTATGCATGCATAGTTTGTTACAAAAGTTACTTCAATATACACATCTGCAGATTTGCTCACTCCACACTATTGTGTCTAGTCCTTATGCCTCTGAAAACATTGATTTGAAAGGAGGAAAAAAGAGCACAGATACTATTGTTCCTCTCTAAGGATTTATATGTTTTAAATCTAGCATTATTATTATGAATTGGAAGCTTTTAAACAGGCTGGGTGGCCACCTGTCAGGGATGATTTGATTTTGCTTTTCCTGCATGGCAGGGGGTTGGAGTAGATGGCCCATGTGGTCTCTTCCAACTTTAATATTATATGATTCTATGAATTGAACAAAATAAGTCTTCTCTTCTCTCCAGTAGGTTTTGTCACATAGATCATAGTCAGACATCAGGGGAAAAATGCGATATGTTCTGAAATCTGTCTAATCTTGCTACTGTTGAAGTAGTTCTTAGTTTCACAAGTATTACTGACTGGAATTTTAGGCAAGAATTTATGTCAAATTTTTAAAGAAAAATCTAAGTGCTACCATTAGATAATATGGCATGTTCCAATTAGCATAATGTTTTGCAATTGTTCTGTTGTGATCATATCTGTAGGAATTTTACCCTGATGTTTTGCAAGTTTGTTTGGAATTGCTCCCAGAGCACCTATCTCCACTGGATCCAGAGCTGTTTTATATTCCCAGAGGAGATGAATCTTCATTTGCAGATCCTGATATTTCATCATCTTTTCCCTCTCTTTGTTTTTGAGCCTGTTGGTCCCATGAATTGCCACATCTATAATCTAAACTGTCTTTTCCTCAACCGCAGTTATATGTGGTGTATTGTGTTTTAATTGTTTATCAGCTTGCAGCTTGCGTGAGTCCCATATGATCTGTTTCCCCTTCATAACTGTCAATCATTTTTTCAGGCTTACTTTCCCATAGATTTTCTTTACAGATGTTAAATTATACTCCTTGCATCATAATTCCAGTGCTCTATTACAGCCACTTTATCCTGGTATTTCATGCATTCAGCATTTGTAATCATGCTGAATGAAATAAGAAAGTGCCATCTTTTTCTATGTGTAAACAACGTTTAGTCTCTTTATTTTTTTTTTCATTATTTCTCTTAATGCTATTTGTTTGAAATGCCTGCTCTTGAGCTGCAATGCAATCCTTTGAGGTTCCTCATTCAATGTCCCATTCTTTTACCATTTTGAGAAGTTGTCCTTCTCAACGTGGCTTTTATACTTGTGCTAGCGCTCCCTTTCATTCTCTTTCCTGATTTAATGTTGTTCCTTATTTTATTTTTTGCTGTTTGTTAGATGGTTCTTATCACCCAACATATAATTACTGATACACACTTATTTAAAATACTCTACCATTCTGTTTAAAGAGATCCTCCAATGAATTTATCTCCTAAGGAAGAGATTAAACTGGAGTCTAGGATCATCACCCCTTGGCATGGCTGTGTAAGTCAATCTAGATTTTGTGATCTGTGTATGACAATATTTCCCAAACTTTGGTAATCTTTGTGTTTTGGACTTCAGCTTTCAGAATCCCAGAACAGCTGAGGCTTCTGAGAGTTGAAGCTTGAAGCCCCAAAGTGCTTGGATGATTAAAGTAGGGAAATCACTGATATACATCATAATCACTGCCTGCTTTTGCTGAGACTGTGAGATGAAAAACCAAGAGACATAGATCACACCAGCCTGGACGGTTTAAAAATGAATTATCCTGATTCTATGCTGCTGGTTAAAATGTTCAGCCTCACATAACGTAACTATTGTATGATTTAAGAGGCTGATTAATCGGGCTGACTTTATTTGCTCTAATCCCAATTAACTGCGAATCAAAGCCATTATTATGCTAAACTCCCTTGGATTTGCTTTATTTGAAATATGTCAGAGTAAGAGTATTTGGATTGAGTAGACTGCAGAGAAGTGCAATGGCAAAGAAGATAAAATAAATTTCTCTAATTCCAGTCAACCATGAATGAAAGCCATTCTCGTGCTACCCTGGGCTAAACTCCATTGGCTTTGTTCTTCTTGACATGTACAAAGTAAAAGTATTTGGGTTGCATAATGGTGGTCATAAGAGAAGCAATGGCAAGAATGATGAGACACACAAACAAATAGGAGATGTCTTCATTGGGTCAAAATGGTGTTGTAAACATTGTCGTTGAACTGGAAGCACAATATGTTTATAATGATGGGGGAGGCTGCCTCGCCACCACTCTTTCTGCAATTGTATTGGTATCAGCATGGCTCTTCTAAGGTTTTGGGAACTTCCTTCTTGCAGTGCATCACTCTGATATTTGGTGATATGACATGAGTCTAACCTGTTAGTCATAGTAACAAAATTACATTGATTTCAGTGGGTCTGCTGTAGTTGGGACTACTATAGGGTTTTTTGCCCAATATATCTTTTAATTGCTGGGCCTTGATCTCTGTTTAGATAGCATTTGACAGGGCATGGAGGGGCCACTTAAAAGTACCAAATTGCTGTCAGCAATGTGGTCTGCAGCTGAAATACAAGGATTAATTTCTTGTAGGGGATTTGTTAGGGAAAATGATGTTTCAGGCATTGTGAGTTATAATTCCAATATTTAGGAATGTATAGATTGTGTTTCTGAAAGAACATTACTCTTATTTTCCTTGAGAAACTATATAATTCATTTGGATGACCAATGCTGAAGATGAAGATTAAATCTTGGACTGTGAGAAGAAATTAGCAAACCTAAATTGAAAATCTGCCAAAATATAATTTGTAATTATGTTGATTCTGCAGAACCTGTTTGTACGAAAGAGCTATCATTTATAAACAACACTATATGACACCTAGTCTTCATTATTAGAAAGTGTTGTTTGCGGCTATAACTAAACTACTCAACCAAAAAATGTTGAATTATATTGAGGCCCCTGCCCTAGTAAACTTGCCTTGTAGATATTATTTATGGCTCTCATTTTCCAGTGAGAAGGCAGAAACGCAGGCTATGGCTCTTGGCCAGGCTTCCGAAGAACCCTCTTTCGCAGAATTTTCTGTTTGTACAGTACTACGTCTTGAATTGTTTGCCCAGTGTCCTTTTAAATCACTGTATGGCAAGGCTGACCCAAAGTCCAAGGTCCCACAGAGGTTGGTATTTACCACAAATGGCTCCAGTCCAGAAGCATCTCCCTGCCCCTTTCCCTTGCACCCTGAACAAAGAAGAGCATGAAGACTCATAACCAGTTCTCTTTTTCCATTCCCACCCTATCCCCTAGAGAGGCCTGGAAGTGCCAAAAGTCACCAGATGGGAAAACATCCGAAGAACAAATTGTTCTAGTACACACATCATTTCCCAACACCTCTGAAGAAACAACATCCCTTTAAAACAATGTAATGCAATGAGAGTCATATGAGGAGCTAATTGCTGGACGAGAGCCTTGTTTCCATGCTCTTTCAATGTGAGTGTATTTGGATTGTTTTGGTTTGAGGCAGGACTTTCCCAGGAGGTGCTTGCTGTTGACACTAAGGTTGGCCAGCTGTCAGGCTCACCCAGAATCCTTGTCAGTTATCTTTCCATTGTAAATTAATTGTGTCCCTGAAAGAGATGGTAACATAGTAATATTTCTTTTTGGGCTAAAACACCACTTTCTTAAATCTTTTAATTATCCCTTGGCAAATTCCCTGTTTTAGTTAATAAACAGTGCTATCATTCATCTCCTGTCACTTACTGCACACCTCAGTGAGTACAGAGGCAAAGCTACTACTGGTCTAATTGCAGCAATTACTTAGATGCACGCAACTTGTGATGATCTATAGATAGCCTTCAAACCCCAAGGATGGGGTCTGGCCAGATTTATCTAAAGGTCCTGTGCAATGCTCTGTGGGATTTCTGTTCCAAATATGCTCTGGGGAGTGAGACAGAGAGATGGTGTTACAACCCTTCCTGATTGCAGTGCCATTTCTATGCTCTTATGTGCACACTCTTGCTCCATGGGGGTGTTGTTCTAATGTGCCTTCAGGTTGTTTCCAGCTTATGGCAACCCTAAATTGTACCTATCATTGAATTTTCTAATTCCAAGGGGGGCGGGGAGGGGTTGCCGTTGCCTTCCTGTGGGGCTAAAAAAGTGTGACTTGGCCAAGGTCACCTGTTGGGTTTCCATAGCTGAGCAGAATCATGGGGGTACTTCCCCTTTAAAAACACTCTTATCAATTTTTAGCTTTAGCAATGTTCTCTGCCCATGCTTTATTTCCATAAAAGCAGTCTCTTCTTATGTTGGCTGTATGTCCACCCTGTGTTATATCTCTGCATACAAACAAGGAGGAAAGAAATTCCCACTGAAATGTGTTTGATGTTTTGAGGCTAAACTTTTGGAATTAAGGAAAAAACAATCTCACGGGCATAACGTATGGAGATTTCATGATATTTAGTAATTTTAGAATGTCTAGTAAGTTTTCCCAGGCTCTACTACAGATCACACAGGCAACTTCATCTCCTGTCATTACTGACATTGTATTGTTTCCGCTCTACTGGTGTCACTGCCTTTTTGCTTCTGCGAGGAATGCAAACAAGGTTAGCAGAAGCAAAGCCAATGTTTATGTAACCAACAGTTAAAGAAAATCAGTAATATGTGAGTCTACTCTAAATCAGATTTCCAAATGGCACAGAGAGAGGGACTAACATCTGGGGCATGATAGCCTCGTAGGAAAATATCACATTGCTCTGGGCCGTCCTAATCAGAATGTGATGAAATGTGCAAATGGAAAATGGCAAAAAGCTGCTTTTGAAGCACCGAGTGTTTAGCAAATTATCTCACTGTTTTGGGAACAGCTCTTATATTTGGTTCGGTATCCCTGACTATAGGTAATGTGTCCTTAATAGAAAAGGCAAACAGTAGTTTTTTCTAAGAGCTTTCAAAGCAAGCATGAGGTTCAGAGATGTGGTTTCTCTACCACTAAATGTTACAGTCAGCTGTATATGCTGGAATTGTCTGCAGCCTAATGCTGAGGCAGACATTTCTGTGTATGAAACTCCTTTTGTTTCAACCTCTTTGCCAACAGTTTGTGTGCTCTCTTGAATTTGCCGATTTAAGAAATATACTTCAAAAGCTGGCTGTAGGACATTTTATGGTCCTCTTAGGTCCTTAAATCATTGCTGTTGTGCAATGTCAGAAGGAATGATATCTCAAACCGCAGCTTTTGAAGGACAAACATTTGTCCTGTTGAGCCCGTCTCCCCCCTCACCCCAAATTGTCAGTGTTGTAACTCCATCTCTCTGTTCTCCTTTTCTCAAGCATCAGGAACATTCTCATCAACGTTTCCATTTTTGTCAGTCACAAAGTCAGGCTGTTTGGGTTTTTTTTAATCTGATGCTTGCTTTGTGTACTTTTGAGACCGTTCTAGGGTTTTCCATAGATTTTGCTATTTTACTCCCTGTAATTTGAAAATAAAACTCACTGCTTCTTTTGTTTTAAAACATTGTCTATCATTTTCAGTCTGATGTTAATGTTCAGAAGAAAATGTTTCTGGAGCCAAAGGAGTTTTTTTTAACATTACTCAGAAAAATACATTTAGTTTTAATATGCAGTAGATAACACAAGATCACTACTTTTAAAAATTCAGTCATATTTTCTTTATTCAGACACAGTGTGGATTTTGTTTTCTAATTAGGCACAGAAAATATAAGTGGTGACTTTTGCCTTATGCATGATAACAGTTGTTATGGAGTTTCCACCCATAATACCAGCTCAGCATAATTGCTCCTCCCTCCTTGCAATTGGGTATATGTCAGGCTCACAAAGTAAAATTTATTTTATGTTCACATGATAAAATGTCCGCTGTGTTGGTTGTCCTTGATTATCAGCTGGAGTCCAGGAATGTCCCTGGCCTGGCCTGATGCCCTTTGCTCTGAATAGAGCCTTTACAGGAAGAGCCATGAATTCCAAAACTTTTCAAATTGAAATTTGATTAGGTGGCTGATCAGTCCTTTACTCCCAGGCAAACCTTATCTGTTGCTGCCAGTTCTCATTCCTTTGTTTTCCTACTGGTGAAATATTTTATAGATCAATTGGAGCCCCACTAGCAAAAGGAACTGGTGGTAATTCCAACTGTGTTTCTCTGTTGCCTTGAAACTAATTAGATCAAGGGTCGTCAAACTTTTTTTTAATAGGGGGCCAGTTCACTGTCCCTCAGACCGTTGGAGGGCCGGACTATAGTTAAAAAAAAGCTATGATCAAATTCCTGTGCCCACTGCACATATCTTACTTTGAAGGGAAAAAAACAATACGGGAACAAATACAATATTTAAAGTGAAGAACAAGTAAAGTTAAATCAAGAAACTTATCAGTATTTCAGTGGGAACCATGGGCCTACTTTTGGCTAATGTAATGAGATGGTCAATATCCGGTTCCATATTTGTCACTGCTAGTTGTAACAAATGCTGCAAGTGTGCATCAGTTAGTCTAGATCTGGTTGGAGATTTCAGATGTTTCATTCATTGTGTGGTTTTATAGTTCACCAGCCATAAAAGGGCATTCTGAGCTCCACCAACAATGAAACTAAACCAAACATGACATGCAGAACTTCCATGACCAACAGAAAATACTGGAGAGCTTTGGTTAAAATACACTCAGACATGAGGGAGTTGCAGTAGCTCTTGAAATCAAAGAGCATTCAGAATGCCACAATAATGGAATTCAACCAAACTTGGCATACAGAACAATATAGCAGCACAATACAGCGGCAAGTACAACTTGGTAATTATTTGTCATGACCATTGCAAGTTTGCTTTAAAATGACAAAAATAACTTTGGCATTGTGGTCTGTTTTAGTCTTCCTTAGTAATTAATTTGCTGTGGTAAAGCCTGTGGTGCACAGAAGAGCATGCCAAACCTTATAGCTTTAACACTACTGATGCACTGTAGCAATAGAGTGAAATACTATTCAGCTATGTCATCTCTGCAGATTATCTTACTATGCAGTATCTTATCTATGTGGATCATTGGTAATAAGGAAGTGTATAATATTATATAATTATCTCCTGCACGAAGCATTTAAATTAAATCAGAAACATGTAACCTTCTAGAAGTTCGTGAACTTTTCCTTTTAGCGTTCGTCACCACTGGTTGGACTGGCAAGGGCAAAATGAATTCAATGTTTGGAGGATCATAGGTTCCTCATTTCCAATTTCCATGTGTATGTTTGTGTGTGAAAGAGAGTTTTACGTTACAATAAGGTAGATTTTCATTGAGCATTAGAAGGAATTTTTTGACAGTCAAAGCAGCTCTGTAATGGGAACAATTGTCTAAAGAAGTGGCAGGAAACTCCTCTGGTTATCTTCAAAAAGTCTAGACAGGTATCTGCTGGGGATCCTGCATTGAGTATCAAATTAGACCTGATTTAGGCACATTCTAGCTTTATAAAGGGGGGTTGCTGATATAATCACTCTTTTAACATCTGTTGTTTTCTGTCTTCTAGGTGAGGCTGGTGCAAATATAATTCATGTATCCAAAGAAGCTCGGAAGAGATTTCTTGGTCCATTGCACCCATCCTTTAACTTGGTGAAAATCATCCGTTCTTGCCTATACAAGACCTTGCCAGACAATGGGCATGAGTTGGCTAGTGGACGCTTGGGCATCTCACTAACACGCGTCTCAGATGGAGAGAATGTCATATTATCAGAGTTTACTTCCAAAGAAGAGCTTATCCAGGCAAGTAGTAACATAATTTCTGAGTAGACTTGGGTGAGAGGTTCTAAGGGAACCAATTACCTGTGCCTAGAAGACTTAATCAGTCAGATTTCAACATAAATGACTATCCATTGGCTGCAAGTTGTATTATCAAATTCAATAACAACAACAACAACAACAACAACAACAACAACTTTATATACTGCTCTATCTCCCTGAGGGGACTCAGGACAGTTTCCAGTTCACTTGGTGTTCTGTACTGTATACTTAAATCATTGCTGAACATTGCTTAGAGTTCCCTAGGTGTTTTCATTCTTTCACATGATATTTGTCTGTCTCTCTTTCTCAGGCATGTGTCTGCAGCACTTTCATTCCTGTATACTGTGGTCTCATCCCTCCAAGTCTACAAGGAGTGGTAAGAACTTTGTGGTGGGATATTGGCTTTTAAACTTTCCTTTTTCTGTGAGATACTTTTATGTTGCATCAAGGGGGAAGGAGGAAGTTGTAGAGCTGTGACAAAAAGAGGGATTAAAGTGAGTTGTTACATGCCTATTACTTAGCATAACAGAGACATAAGCTATTGCAGAAATGTTCTTCTTGGGAAACTTTGCTTGGATTCATGAATTGAGCTCAAACCATCCCTTTGAAAAACATGTTTAGCCAAAATCTATTGCTGACATTATCCTTTATTCTTGACTATGTTGAAAATAGAAGTTTTCAACACCAACAACGTTCCTTAGCTAAATTCCCTGCACTAAAAATGTTTCCTAGCATTTAGGCATTTTGGAAGCTTTCTTCAGATCTGAGGAAGTACACTTAGTCTCTGAAATCTTATGTTACCAATTTCCTTTTCTCAGTCTCTAAGGTGCTACAAAATATCTGCATATTTTCTTCAAAATAGTAGTTGCATTGTTTTTGCAATTTTTGTTGTGGCAGAACAGAAAAGAAAGTTTACTGTGATTTGATTATTCCTCCTCACTTACATAGGGAGCTAAGATAAAGCAATTTAATCTAGTCCACCTCCTTTAGAAAAAAAGAATAGAGCAGAATGGAGGGTGAGCCCGAGTGCTACTGTTAGGAAGGAAGGATTAAACTAACCAAGTAAATACACAAACCCTCTTTGCTTGTTGCTTCAACAAATCAATTAAGACTTGCAAAATGTAGCCAGCTACTGCTCCGAGCTGAGCCCAGAAAAACTGGAGATTCTACACCCTTTTCTTCCCTTGGAGATAATCCATGCAAACTGAAGGCTAAGGGCCAGGCCTGAGATATGTCAAGTCTAACACATCATGTGTTGTCTGACAAAGTTGAACTGCATTATTATCATCTCCATATTACAAATGGTGGACTCAACCAGAAATATCACAGCTTGCCAAAACCAGTTCAGCAGGTTCATGACATTGGTGAGAATTAAGCCAGTCTGTTATTGACTGTTCTACACCAGCTTTTAAGGCCAGGGATTTCTAGGGCTCCAATTTCCTTGTCATCCCAGTCAATGCTAAAGGATAATGGGAGTACCCATTCCTCAACATCAGGAAAAGCAAAGGAGGCAAAATGGCAAAGGTTTGTTATTGAACGTCATTTACATTTGCAGCAGCCTCCATATCAGCACCTTATATTGATGGATGGGGGACTACCACTACTCTCACAACAGTGCAGTATGGAAGCACTGTGAGAATCTTATAGCATTGTTTGGAATCAAAGATGGTTTATAAAATAAAGCAAGGGGAAGAGATGATTCTGGATTGCAGTGCCTGCTGTGTCCTCTTCTCTCTTGTTCTATGAAGGCTTGTGAGTTTAAAGAAGTGGGAGAGTTCATGGGATAAGTGGGAAGATAAAGGAGTATTGGGTAGGGATACTTTTTCTTGCCAGTGCACAGGAATCTTTATCTGTTTATTATTGCCTTTGCTTGTGTTAGTAGCTAGCCCTGGACTTGGCTTTCTGTGGAAAGTGCTGGCGTAGAGGAATGTGCTGAGTTTTCTAGAACAGGCTTAGCAGGAAGCTTCAGGACTTTGGTTGCTAGAGAACACCCGTGCCGCTCCTCCCTTTGGCCAGTCTGCTTTTGCTCTGGCCTGAACTTTATTCTGTTTCTCAGGCCACTGTAGGCCAGCAAATGGCTTTTGATTAGCAAATCATTTTAGCACCAGGCCTCTGCTCTACAGAAGAAGTAGGTGATGGCCTCATGTCTGAGAAAGAAGGTGGCAGTTTAATCCCTTGATCCTTCATGTCTATCCTGGAAGCTGATATGGGTATTGTGCTGGAACTGGGACTGCAAGGTTCCTAATCAACTTTTGCCAAATACTGTCTACCAATCCCCCTTTATTTATATCTTACCTTTGCCCCAAAAAGTGAGATTCAAGGAAGCTTGCATAATATAAAGAAATACAAATGCAGTCAGCCTCCACATTTGCAAGAATTAGGGGCACAGGACTCCCATAGAAGTGAAAAACCACAAATAAAAGTGTTTTCTTTTTTTCTTTTTTTACAGAGAGAACATTTCTCTAGGAATTTCTAGATCCTTCAGCACAACTCTGTGGTTAACTTCTATTGGAAGCTGATCATAGAATCACAGTAGAGAACCTAGAGATTTCAGAGAGGTGTTTTTCTAGGAATCACTAGGTCCCTCCAGTGTGTGTCTATCTGTAGTCAAGACCATAGAATTATGCTGGAAGACATAGAGATTCCTAGGGGCAGTATTGTAATCAAATCTGCAAACAAGCAAGTCCACAAATAATAAAACCCTACAAATGTGAATGGCTGATTGTAAAATGCATGTAGCTAAAGGACACAAAAAGTAAGATTGAAATAGTAATAAAATGTCTTTAGCTAAATCTGGCTCACCATTGTCATTTTATGTGGTCCATGATGCTTTCAGTGCCAGGGCAACATAGTTACATTTATATATAGGTCAGCGGGTTGAATCCAGGGAGAGCGGGTTGAGCCCCATCTGTCAGCTCCAGCTCCCCATGCGGGGACATGAGAGAAGCCTCGCACAAGGATGTTAAACATCAAAACATCCTGGTGTCCCTGGCAATGTCCTTGCAGGTGGCCAATTCTCTCAAACAGAAGCGACTTGCAGTTTCTCAAGTTGCTCCTCACACACACAGAGACACAAAAAAACAAACCAAGAAAACTATTGACCATAGTTTAATGAAAAGAATTCTTGTCAAACCATAGCTTGTAAATCTCACTTGTTTCAACCATAGGTAAAGTTAACCACAGGATGGATTTCAGGTACAACATAAAACTATGATTAGTTGAGATTACTTGAAATGTCCAGTTTTGATCTGTGTGGCAGCCCAGAAGAGGAGGAAGGGAAAAGCACAAAAGATCAATACTCATGCGCATAATAATAATAAACAGTGGCTTATCATTAGTCAGAACTGGAGGGTGAGCTCATCTGAAGTGCTCTGCGTCTGTTTGTAGGGGAGGGTATCACGCGTTCAACTTGACTCCTGTGATCTGGGAACTTGCGAAGAAGATCAACATGTACTGTTTGTTCCCTTCTGGAAAATAGGTTAAAGGCTACTGATATAGAAGGATAGATTTATTTATGTCCTTTTTCTGTTACATAATATTATTAATAATAACAGCTGTGAAAGGACTGCACCTTGTTTGGGGGGAAAATATTCTCCTTCACCCACCTCTCTGGGGGCTTAATTTAATTTCAGATCAACAACTTAGGGTGTGTTAGTCTTAATTCTCTTATCTTCGGTGAACTGAAAGTACTTTACTCTCTCTAGAGACAGGCTTGCAACTGAATCCAAGGTACAGGAAAGGGAGCATTTACATACAGTACAAAAGAGTGTAGTTTAAAATCATTGCAGTGGTCTCATAAAACCAATCAGATAATTAGGACTGGATAGAGATTGGCAAAGAGAAAAAGGAACAGAACCCAATTCTCTTCAGCTCTTGATAATCTAGATGGCTATAGCAAAGTAACTCGATACAGCATGATACAACACAAGAACCATTTGCAATTGGATGTAAGTGTTTGGTGGCCTGGGAAGGTGGACGTGATTATAATTATTTTAAAAAGGCGGAGGCTACTATAGAATTGCTTAAATCTTACCTTTCCTTTTCCCCAGAGGTATGTTGATGGAGGGATTTCAGACAACCTGCCACAGTATGAACTGAAGAACACCATCACAGTATCTCCCTTCTCAGGCGAGAGTGATATCTGTCCAAGGGACAGTTCTACCAATATCCATGAGCTCAGGGTGACTAATACCAGCATTCAGTTCAATCTGCGAAACCTCTACCGCCTCTCCAAGGCCCTGTTTCCACCGGAGCCTCAGGTGAGAGCCAGGCATTATGTCTATAAGAGGAAAACAATGCTCTTTCTTTCTTTCCTTCTTTCTTTTTCCATTGGTCCTCCAGAGTTGGAAATATTTGTTTCCAGTGTTTCCACATTTTAAGAAATCTCTTTTATGAAAATGTAACTGTTGGTTATTTGAAATCTGTCAAAATACTGCCGTTAGTTTATGCTTCTAAACAGCACAGTCTTAAGAATGTTTGCCTGGTGGTAAGTCCCACTGTGTTTGGTGGGACTTATTTTATGTGAACTGGCATAGGATTTCAGTTATCCAAAACTAATAGGCAATCTAAAAGCTATGAGACAAGAAATAACTCAGCAAGTTCTACATTTTCTGGACTATGAAAATAAACTTACATGGCCAACCTTTTTGAGCAACTCTTAAGAAATAGCTTTTAGAAGTTTAGGACAAGATAGAAGTTCAGCAACCACAGCTCTAAGTCTGTGCCTTGCTAATCTCCTGTTTTCTCTCTCCCATATACATATTGCCAATCAGTATACCAAGCACTGAAATGTGTGTCTAGAAAAAAAAGTGTCTAAATTCAAGTGTTCAATTTGGTGTAGATTTCTAAATATAAGTTATTTATATTTTCAGAATTTTCTTTGTTAGCAGATATTTCTGTCAACACAATTTGAAACGGCCAAAGTACAAAAACAGTCCTACCCTTTATAAAAGCTTCAAGGTTGTCTTGGCATCTATGTTTGACAGTTAGGCTTTTGGCATTTCATGAACAGCTGCACATTTCCTTTGAGAAACCAACAACAAAGTCACTCAAAGTCATATGTGTCCGTGCACTCTGGTGCCCATATTGATTCCTGAAGGTGCTAAAAGTTAATGTAAATTTGTTTTAGCATGATAGTTAGTTTTATTCACATGAAAAAGTTATGGAGCCATAAGCCTCTAAACATTGTAGGACAGGGCTAAAGGATAGTTTGTTGAGCGGGGACAGCATGAAGACATTCAAATATTGAGCAAGAAAAATTATGCATTGGCTGAAAATGCTTATATGCTATTTATATTTGCCTATATTGGCAGGAATTTGCATTATTTTTTAACCTTTCCAAACTATTCAATTTTGGTGTGTTAGAGTACTGGTGCAAAATGTAGGCATAAATATTTCAGATTGTATCCAGTCCTAACCTTTTGTTCATGCAAGGTTCTTTGGTCCTATGTAAACTTTCTGTAATAAAAGAGGGAGGGATGTGCTTTTCATTCATCCCTCTTTGGATAGCAGAAACCTATTCTGGAGAGACTTCAGACTTGTCATATTTATCTTGCATTTTTGAGAACCCCAAGATATATTACCAACCACACAAGACACATCTGTTACTCCTAGAGTGGGAATCTTGTGGCCCTCTTGTGGATGCTGTTGAACTGCAACTCCCAGCATTCCTCAGTACTAACTATTATGGCTAGGGCTGTTGGGAGCTTGAATCTAATAACATCCAGAGATCTGCAGGATCCTTGCATTGGCTTAGATGTAGTCTTCCTAAAATAATGTCATTTGTCTCATGTTTTACAGGTTCTGCAGGACATGTGTAAGCAGGGCTACAAGGATGCTTTACACTTCCTGAGGAAAAATGGTAAGCACCAGTTCCAAATCTATGGTTTTATATGCCTGCATTCTCCAGCACAGCCTTTTCCCAGCTTGATGCCTCCAAATGTGCTAGACTACAGCCCTATTACCATGCAGCCTGGGCATAGTAGTCATTGTAATTTAGCATATTTGGAGGGTATCTGAGGAAAATTGTTCTGACAGAGTGAATCATGTGTAGCTCTTTCTTTCTTTTCTTTTCTTTTATTGTTCTAGAGCCTTTTTCTGCTTAAAAAGGGTCATTTTAGAAATTATAAATGTCTATACCTAACCCATAGTCTTTCCAATTGTGTAATTGTTGCTACAGAGAAAACAGGTAATAAAACAAATTATCCTCTTTATTTGGAGCAGCATCTGGTTTTCAATGTGCAAACTCTCAAATGCAAAGAACTTTCTCATTAGGGAGAAGGGAAAGATCTCTACCATGAGTGTGTTCAGTAAGATTAATTGTGGCTGAGCTCCTTTCCATCTTAAATGTTCAGGAAAACTCTGAGTAACAAATGCTTCTTCATACTCCATATTAATGGCACTTTACCAACAGAAGAACTGTTTCTTTGATTTATACATACTGGCAACTGAGTCCATTTTGCAGATCTTTGGATCTGTCCATAGAGGTGGGATGGGCAATGTTGGAAAGGTGAGGAGCCATATTTTACCCTCTGGCTCCTCACCTGTCTGGTACAACAACTCTCCCCCTGCATTAAAGAAGTACTTAAAAAGTACGATAGGAATCAAAGATGGTGGTTACCAGACTACCAAGTCTGATGTTTCAGTTTTGCTTTATCCTGTTTGAAATGAAGTAGATTTCCAGTATTAAATGGTGTTAAGTGAATGAACATAAACTTCTTGTTTCCCTCAGTGGCAAAATACCTGTTTCTCTAACACTCTGCTTTCTACACTATGGCCAGAGCATATGATCTGTGACTTTAGCATCACCTTGTGGTGCACAGTCTGTAGTGCAGCATATCCATCTTGATAACTTATCCATGGCATTTTGGCTTAGGTTTCTGTGTTGTCATGACAGATCACATAGTCTTTGCATGTACTAAATCTGAAATTGTTATTTTGCATATTGTAGGGTAAAGCAACCCCAGGTAATACACAGGACTGGCCCAGGTCACTTACAGGGAGAACTGATTTGCTGATATACAAATTTCTTTTATGATTGCAGACATAAATAAATCTATGCATCATCCCTTTTGCCTATCAGGGACAATTCTATCTGAAGTCCAAGGTCACACTGCAGAAAGTACAAAACTGATCTGCACATGAAGATAAAGCACATGCAGAGTTCCCTGAATTATTTCAGATCACAATTCTGAACTCTTGAACTTGCAGCACAGTCATTCTGTTTATGAGACCATACACTGAAAACATAGTAAAAGCAAACTTCCATATTGGTTCACAAATGCCTCCCGCCCCCTCAATGCAAAAAGTAATTCTTGGTTTTGCCATTTAATATAAGGGACACCATTTTATTTCACCATTGTGTATAATGGGACTTGAGCATCCATAGATTTTGGTTTGGTCCTGGAACCAAATCCCAGCAGGTACTGAAGGCCCACTGTACAGTATATAGGCACTTCTGGCTAATCTTCTGCTGGTACGTTTCTAACTTTACTTGGTGGCAATTTCTTGTTCATTGCTTCTTATTTTTAGAGCCCCCCCCCCCCATGCAAAATCCTTCTTCCTTAGCTCTCTGCATATAAGTCACTCTTTCACTGAGCACAATAAGGCCCATTCTCCATGTTGATGAGAGAAGGAATTGTTATTCACAGGCATGGGAAACATTTTTCTTGAATTTCAATAACTCCATTACCCAACTCCCCTCCTTAGGTCTCCTACAGCACCAAAGGCCTGCCCGCCCTTTGCTGGCCATTGGAAATGGTGCTGGTGGCAGAAACCCTGAAGAGGAAGCCGAAGAAGAGGAGGACCAGTTGGGAGAGAACCCGGCACTGGTGGAGGCTGAAGAGCATATCCTGGAACACTTGCCTCCTAAACTAAACCAAGGTATGGTCCTTTATGGAAGAGAGTGCTTGCTTCGATGGTTGCATCTGGGTCGAGGAAAGGGAATGGTGCAGCCTACCAGTTGTTGTTGGGCCATAAATCATAGCCAGTGATTGAGAGCATTGGGAACTGGAACTCTTTAACCTCAGGTTACATGATTCCCACTCCTTATCTAGGCCAAGGCTCTTCCTGTTAAATGAAGGCTGCTTCTCGTATTCCCCTTTCCTATTTAGTACCCAAACTGCGATTTAGCTAGTAAACCTTACTTCATGTTACATCTGATCGATGATATGAGAAACTGCAGATACAAGCTGTTGCAACTGTAGGCTGGACAAACTTGTTTTAGAATTGTAGTGCCCTTAGAGCTTTGTTGATAAAAGCTTCATTCATCCATAAAGAATCAAGCACTTAGGACTTTTAGGTTCTTTAGCGTGTGACAGTTTTTGTAAAAGTGAGGAAGAACAGAGCTGTTTGGCCTACTGTGCCAATAAGAGGAAACTGTATTTGGCTGCTTCCCCTTAGCTCAGGGGTTCTCAACCTGTGGATCACCAAATGTTTTGGCCTACAACTCCCAGAAATCCCAGCCAGTTTACCAGCTGTTAGGATTTCTGGGAGTTGAAGGCCAAAACATCTGGGGACCAAGAGCTGGATGAAGTTTGAATTTTGTAGTCCTTATTTCTTGGACAAGAAGATTTTGATCATTGGTTTCTACTCTTAAAATTATGGAGTGGAAGAGCTCTGAATTATGTGCTGAACAAATGACTGGAATGACACATCTTCTCCACCTTCAGCACTTCTGGAAGCCTGTGCGGAGAGGAGAGGACTCTTCACTGGCATTGCCAACCTGCTACCTATACGCCTGGCATCTACCTTGATGCTCCCGTATACACTTCCTCTAGAGTCTGCTGTCTCATTCACAGTCAGGTAGGTTTTACACCTATTTCTTAGACACCCTTTTCTTAGACTGCTAGTGAAATAATATTGCTGGTAGAGCTCAAAATGTGTAGTAGTAGTAATAATCATCATAATAATAATTTTATTTCTTATCCTCTTCCTCTCATGGCTCGAGGCGGGTTACAACAACGATAAAAACACACAATCATCTAAAGACATTCTATAAAATACACATATTAAAACATCTTTCTACAAAATACATATTAAAATACGCAGAACAAAGAAAGAAAGTATGTATGGCTTGCTCTGTCAGCAGGAGGGTTAATGAACTTTGTGTTTAGTTGAACTTTGTTCTGAATCAAGTCAGAGCACAAACCATTCCAAGTGGGGAATTCCTTGTGAGACACTGACCTCTCCCAAGATATGACTAATAATATGGAAAGCAACCCTATGACATACTATAGTTAGAACTAAAGCAGAATACAGACTTGGCCGTAGAATGCAATGGTATCCTGATTTCTTTAAATACAGAAATTCTAGGCTATATGGATGTAGAAATGTTTGATTCTATTTAGGCAAATACTCCAAAGAGAGGAAGTTAAATTGGCTAGTAGGTTAGGAATGTTGCATAACTTTACTTTTTGAAAGATCTTCCATTGGCAGCTGGTAACATTTTTATGCCACTGGTCTTTTAAAAACTAAAGACCAGTGTTTAGTTGATGTTTTGATCTTAAATTGCTGTTTAGATAACTTCTATATTTTTAATCAAAGATCCTGTAGTGTTCTTAATCTATATTGTTTTAAAATACATTGCTAGCTACTTTTATTCAAAGGCAGAATACTTAATGTTCATGTGGGGAAAGTGCATACTACCCTGGTTGTAAGTCATCTAGGTCTGTAATTGCTTTAAAAAATATTATAGGCTGCCTCTTCATCACAACTTCTTGCACAAGGTCAAAGAAAAGAACAATGTTATGCAATCAAGCCTGGCAATGAAAGAAAATTAACACACACATAGTAGACAACAGTGGAGTTACAGACAGCTATTTAGCTACTGTTTCAGAAGCTCTGGGAATCCTCACTTTGTTCTTAGATTTTAAGAAGAAAGACATCATACTTCTTTGTGTAAAACATGGACATAGATCATTATGAAATTCAGGAACAGTGAAAAATATAATGGCAGTGAAACAAAGCTAAATTGTAATGGCACCGAGTTGTCTGTCCTGACCTCTGACTGGAGATCCTGGTGCCAAAAAAGGCCTTTTAACTGGCAAACTCCAGAAACAAATCAAGCTGTAGAGCAGGCCTGCACAGATTACAGTCCTCCAGGTATTTTGGATTTCAGCTCTCAGAACTCCTGAGAGCTAGGGCTTCTGGGAGGTGGAGACCCAAATACCTGCAGGGCCTCAGATTGTGCAAGGTGTAATGTGGACAAATGAAAGACGGTCACCTCAAAAGTATGTGTGACAGATTCACCATTGTTTTAGCCTCCCTGAGAGAAAGCAAGGTTGACTGTTGCTTCATCTGATGGGAGTTACTTTCCCTTCGTGCTTTCCTATACTGCTGTGTTATTGTTTTATTACAAATAGTGTATCTAGTTGCTTGGGTATTTCTCATCCAGTCAGCATCTTGCCAGGAAGGGAATTGCCTGGTGAGTGGGAAACCCCATTCTACCTTCCCCACATCCCACCACTGGTGATTTAATGTATTCATTAAATACAGATACTTATGCAGGATTATCAGTCTGGGAAGGCAGCTCCTACATATTGCAGTGTGTATGATAGGGTCCAGCTTCAGAAACACTATTACATGTATGATTCCATGATGGTTTTAATAGATGCAACTTACATTTTCATTGACAAATGTTAGTTTAAAAGTTTTCAGTCACCTGGAAACCACTTGCTGCAGAACCACAGAGAAGCTATAAGTGATTGTTTGTCATTATGACTGTGTGCTATCCTCTAGGATTAAAGGCAGCATTCCTGTGAATAGCAGTTACTAGGAAACAGCAGGAAAGGGCTAAGGCTTCTGTTTGAGCAATGTGGGAGAGAGAATGCTGGACTATACTGACCTTTAATCTAGTGCAGCCAGGCTGTTCTTGTGAAGATTGCTTGCATTCTAGTTTTGGAGTGGCTGTTTTAGAAGGGTGAATTAAATCATGACATGGCTTGCATTAATTCATGCTTGCAGTATAGCAAAAGCTGGTTTAAATAACAGTTTCTCTGCTTGTGTCTGTCTGTCTTTCTTCTTCTAGATTGCTTGAATGGCTGCCAGATGTTCCAGAGGATATTAGGTGGATGAAAGAACAGACCAGAAAAGTCTGCCACTATCTTATGAGAAAAGCAAAGAACAAACTGGGAAGTCACCTCTCAGCCAGGTATGTGGGCTGGATTACATCTTTGTTTTTCGAGAAACATTGCAACACTGGGAGGAGGAACACAAAGTTGCCATATAACTGGCACCATAAAATGAATGAACTCTGAGACTTTGACCATAAAGTTAATGTCCTTTCTCAGAAATCAGTTCCTTTGGAACCGATATCTGTGTAAGTTGACAGATTGTAGAGGTGTCATCTTAACCTGGATGAACCCTTGTTGAATAAAGGAGTCTCTTTTGTAGAAGACCTGAATATGGTTGCGTTTCAATAATCTAATTAAGGTTATGAGAGTGTAAGTAAATCCATCATAACCTGCTTCATTTTGTAGGCTGGTATTTAAAATGTGCACTAAAACAAAATCAGAAGCCCATTCACCAAAGTTCCAGATTTATTAGATGTGTGCATACAATGTGTAGCGTGACTTAAGGTCACTGGATATTATATAAAAGATACTGTGGAAACTCTGCTTCCTTTCATAAAAGGAAAAGACCTAATTTACAAGAACTGGATGCTTCAAAGATCTGTCTTTCTGGATCACGTTTAAAACAGAAATAATGAACTGGTACAAAAGTATCTTTGTAAACTATTCCCTAGAGCAGGGGTCCTCAAACTAGGGCCCGGGGGGCGGATGCAGCCCTCCAAGATCATTTACCCGGCCCTTGCTCAGGGTCAACCTAAGCCTGAAACGACTTGAAAGCACACAACAACAACAACAACAATCCTATCTCATCAACCAAAAGCAGGCCCATACTTTCCACTGAAATACTAATAAGTTTATATTTGTTAAAATTGTTCTTCATTTTAATTATTGTATTGTTTTTAAGTGTTTTTTGCACTACAAATACGATATGTGCAGTGTGCATAGGAATTCATTCTTTTTTTCCCCCCTGAATTATAATCCGGCCCTCCAACAGTTTGAGGAACTGTGACCTGGCCCTCTGTTTAAAACGTTTGAGGACCCCTGCTCTAGAGTATACAGGAAACTAATCATTTGTTGTGAGGCTGGGAAAAAATTAAATTAAATTTATTTATTTACTGTATTTTTACCCTACCTTTCTCACCCCAAAGGGGACTCAGAGTGGCCTTACAATAGGCTACAATTTGATGCCATAAAATACTCCTTCCCACCCGCCACTAAGGAGGCTGTCCAGGTCCTGAACCGGTGCTTGGCCGCTGTGATGGACTGGATGAGGGCGAACAAACTGAAATTGAATCCAGACAAGACAGAGGTACTCCTGGTCAGTCGCAAGGCCAAACAGGGCATAGAGTTACAGCCTGTGTTGGATGGGGCTACACTCCCCCTGAAGATGCAGGTTTGCAGCTTGGGTGTGATCCTGGATTCATCACTGAGCCTGGAACCTCAGGTTTCAGCGGTGACCAGGGGAGCATTTGCACAGTTAAAACTTGTGTGCCAGCTGCGCCCATACCTTGGGAAGTCAGCTCCATTGGCTGCCGGTTTGCTACCGGGCCCAATTCAAAGTGCTGGCATTGGCGTATAAAGCCCTAAACAGTTCTGGCTCAACTTGCCTGTCCGAACGTGTCTCCCCTTATGAACCATCGAGGACTCTTAAGATCATCTGGGGAGGCCCTGCTCTCAGTCTTTGTCTCAAGTACGTTTGGCAGGGACAAGAGACAGGGCCTTCTCAGTGGTGGCCCCTCGGCTATGGAACACCCTCCCTAGGGAGATTAGATCTGTTCCCTCCCTCTTAACATTTTGGAGGCAAGTTAAAACATGGCTGTTCGAGCAAGCGTTTACAAATGTAGAGTAGCTAATGTAGGAAATTGAACGATTTGACAATGGAACTGGACAAAGCTTGATAATAAGCTTTGATTTTGTTTTTATTGCTTTTGTGGTGTTTTATATTCTTTAATGTTTAAATCTGTATTATGTTTTTATATGTACTGATTTGTTGGAAACCACCTTGAGTTGCTGATTGGCTGAGAAAGGCGGTATACAAATACAGTAAATAAATAAATAAAATAAAATAAACAGACACATAATAAAACAGATAAATTAAAACATAAGCTTAAAAAGCATGAAAACATTAAAACCAGTTATTGGTAGGAACCACATAATCCAAATTCTTAGTCAAGGAACCGTTCCAGTTGTGATTGCACATATTCCGTCTTTAGAGAAGCTTCCCAGCACCCATACATGCTCTTAAGACAACATTGTATTTGCAATCACTTATTTAAGTTCACACAATTCATTTTGTCTGCTGACCATGTACAACAACCTGACCTTCTTTGGGTTCATTTTTACTAAGGCAAAGGTGTGTGAAATCACTCTAAAAGATGAACATAAAGACAATGGCTATACCTGCAACTGTATAGTTCCCCCTTTTCCTATGATCTTTCAACTCTTATTTTCTGAGGACAAATGCAGACTCAAAGAATGCCAGGATGGTTATACAGACAATTATTTTGCACAAACAGTGCTCGGTGAACCTGTTTCATTTTCAAACCTCCCACTTCATGCTGATTCTTTAACAATTATGATGTAAAGGCTAGCATCCTGTTGATAGCTGAAATGGTTTAATCTCAGATTTTACTTGCATACATGTTGCACATAGTGGTATCTGCTGCCTCCTTTCATAGTACTCATTCTCTGGTGCAGTGCAGCTTGTTTTTGCTGGGCCAGTTAGTAACCAAGGGGCAAGGAAGTGTGTAGATGCAATCCAGCTGCTTTCCTGAATCTCCAATGTGTAGTACATACACTGTGATGATGGGCATCGCGAAAGACAACAGTTTCACTTTTTTACAGGCTGTTCAACTGCAGCTAGAGAGTACCCGGGCATTTCCTCACCCCCTGGCTCTTAATGGCCTGTCATCAAGCTGCATTGCACAGTTAAGAGAATATGGATACTCAGTATATAGTACTGGCAGAGTATCTGAATACATAAATAGCACTATATCAATAAATGTAGTTGTTACTTATACTCATCCGTCATTGTTTAGCTTTGACAAGAAATGGTTATGATTTGAACTGGTGGCTGATGCATTTAGTAGTTACACCATTTGCTACCACTGAACATGGTAGAGGGATCAAGAGGACAAAATCTGTTCGGCCAGAGAAGCATCTCTTTCACGGAGCAACCGCTCTGTGGCTCTTGTGGTGTTCTCACGTATACACCTGCCTCCCTTCCTCAGACTCAGTGAAACTCAGCAGTATGACGGCCATCAGCCTGGGGACTCTGGAGGCTCAAAGTTTCCTCTGAACCTAATTCAGCTCAAGTGGCTCTTTCTGCTCATGGGCCAATGACGGGACTAGCAGAGGGCAGGACTAAGGTAGCCAGGGTGCCGAAGGTCAGTATTGAGGCCCACAGGGAATGTGTCACCACTGCCTGCCTGCACCTCCTAGCTTGTCCTGCTGACTCCTTTACGCCATCATAACAGCACAGGGTACTGCTATGATGCCAAGGGGACATTGTGATGGGATGTGTCATCTCCTTTTCCTTCTCCTCTCTTCCCCCATCTCTGTTTCTGTCTTCATCCCTCAGCTGGAAGCCCTGGTGTGGTGATTGCACTGCATCAGAATGCAGTCTGCCAGACTGAAAATCTGCTTCTTTTCCCACCTCCTCTCTCCCTTTCTCACACAGGCTCTACTACCATCTTGAACTCAGAAAGACCCAAAGCTTGCCTCTCCCCCTGAGCGTCAGCTATGGAGAGGCACTGCCGAAGTGGCTGCGGAGCAACCTCTCTCTGACGGACGTTATGACCAAATGGGAAGAGTACCAGCGCCAGCTGATGCTGGGGCTGTTCTGTATTAACGTGGACCTGCAGGCGTCGATCTTCCCCTTGGAAGGACTGCGGATGAGACACCCATCGTCAGGCTGCACGCAAGAGAGCCTCCAGCTCTTCTGAGACTCACCACTGTTTGAGCAGAGGGGAAGGGAAAAGAGGGTGGGCAGTGACCACATCTTAATAGTCTCCTAATGGAACTCTTTATAGCCACTAAGGGATTTTCCCCCTTCCTGTTCAAGAAAGAAAATTGGTATAAAAATAACCCATCATGCCACTGCTGAGTGGGGACTGATACAATGTGTTGAGTACACTCTTGGAAACAATGGTGGATAAAATACTTGACAACTGCAGCACATGTGGTTGGTCTCTTAGCTGAACTGGGAAGAACATAACCTGGAAAATGCCTTGGGAGGCATCATCCTGAACTTCTTGTTAGTAATGGGAGGAATGGGATACAATCAGTGCTCTGGCATTTCATTCTCATTTTTTTTAACCTATCTCTTTTAAAATTATAAAGTTTTTCTGTTTTATGAAAAATTTTAGTGCCCCGAGATCGTCTCTTTCTGAGCTGTGGAACAATAGAAAAGGGAAAGCAGTCTGGAAAGACCACATCTTGTAGTGAAGGCACTCTGTGGTTTTCTTGGTTCTCAACAGAGACATCTTGTAATTGCTGCCTCCTATTCTCATGCAAATCCACTGTGGATGTATCACACAATATAGATATCGGAAGTGCAGAACTGTTAGCCTAAGTCCTGATCTAGTGTTCCCTATTTTTCTCAGGCTAGTCTCCTTCTATAGGATATTTTATTCTGGGGAGAAGAGAAATGCTTAGAAGTTCCTAAATATGGTTGCTAAAACTGTGTTTGAACTTTATTTTCAGATAACCTGTTTTGTTTTTTTGTTTTTGTTTTAAATATCTCCTGCTATTTCATCCCCAATGTTTTATTTATCTTCTTAATGTTTATGATCACAAAAAGAATGTAAAGAAGGATGAAAGGGGAACATGGGAGCTAAGGATAATGCATGTTTCAGAATGGTTTGTGACAAGTATGATTAACGAGCTGGCCATAGAAGGATAATGAACAGGGAAGCAGTTGGGTTGCACTTGCAAATGGACATGAAGCAATTAAAACCTAGATACCAGCATCCAGAGTGGTTCAAATGGAGGTAACATTTCCTGTGAAATTCATACCTCACTTGTGCCAGTTGTAGAAGATGCTGACAGTTCTAGCAAGATGGTGGCTATTTAGCCTGTTGTGGTAAAGTAGGGATAAGGATCTAAAGGTCCTGATGGAGATGGCAGGACTGTATGAACAGTAGGAATAGAAATGAAAAGCCAAATTGATGGTACATCCTTCTTTGCATCCTTAATGTGTTGAACCAGCAAACCCTTGCTTCCTTTATGCTCGGATAATGAAACATAAAAATATATTACCACAGATTAACTTTATTGATTCAGAACACCCCCCACTACTCTTGTCCACATTTTCGTTCTCCAACCTCTATTTGCTGAAGTTGAAACACTCCAGGTAACGGAGCAAATTCCACCTCTTTCCTAAGCCCATGATCAAATGTAATGTATCTACCACTGATTTTCACCAGCACTGACCTTCTTTGTATTGTTTTCACTGCCGTTGCCTTGTTCTTACTACCGTGTAGTATGGCAACTCTGTCATACGATTGGAAAAGGGCAGGGTTACATTTCATATAGCAATACTGTTTTATCTGACACACTTTTCTCTATTGGGATCCAATGGGACCTTCCTTGTTGTGATTGTGTAATATAATAGCACACATGTTTTATGCCATAGGAACAAAAGGGAGAGTGGCTACCTTTGTATAGAGATAAAGTTTAATTTCCTTTTTACTCTAACCAGATGGCCATTTCTGTTCTTGTAGTATCACAATCTGATGAATGCCAAAGACAGCACAGCAGTTGGGTGCTGTGTAGATGGCTTAGAAACTGTGAATAAATCAGTGTTAATAGTAATGGAGTTTCAGGTGCCAATAGAGAACAGGTGGGTGGATGTAGTTTGGAACACGTGCATGTACAAGGGGCATCTAGTAGATTTTTGTAGTGCCAAAGCAGATGAGAGGTAGCTTATTGCACAAATGAGCTGCATGCTGCTCTTTGTCAACAAAGGCCCATACCTGCCTGATTTTTTTTAACGGCGTGGTGTAAGGCAGGGAATAAAGTCAATTAAAAGTGGCTTAAGCCAAAATAATTCTAACTTGTTGTAACACAAGGTCATCTAGTAGCTAAGCAACTAGGATGTTAATGATCTTTTTGGAAATCTACTGAATGTCTAGAATTATTGAGATGGTTACAAGTTTTGAGTTTATTTTTATTTTTGAAACAGCAAGTACTATAAAAATTAATCCAATACAGAAAGTAATCTTTTAGTTCTTAATTGGCTATTCGTATAGTACAAATGACTGCTTTGGTTTATGAACCAACTTTATTCATTTTTTCCAACATAATTTGGAAAAGTAGAGTTTTTAAACATGAAAGCTTTGTGAGAAGGGAAACTGGGAGTGGTGAAGGGTTTGACACTCTGGACCATTGAGTAGCCACTCCCCTACACTTTATGTAAACACTTTGGGTGACAAGGAGTTCACTGTTCTCTCTGCAAACATTTGCTTTATTCTGAATGCATCTAACAAATTGCAGCAAAGCCATAACACTCTCCCCAGAATCGAAAAACTTGTCTTTCCATTGATGTTAGATCCATCAGAATGCAACTAGGGAAATACTTGTTAGGCTATGTGCTGCTTTTTCTTAATCTTTTATAATTGATGAACAAACAAATAATACTATCAACAAAACAGTGGTCCTTAGCATTTTAAATAAAATGTGGTCTGATTCATGGAGTTTGTGGAGTTCCAGACTCAAATGTTTTCTTTGGAGGGGGAAAAAAACTGTGGAACTACTTATTGAGATGTCACACATAAAATCTCAAATAAGATCTACAGCATAAAAACTAAAGGGGTGTGTGTATATAGATGAGGAACTACCTGAAGTATTTAACCTTTTCCCATGTGTTCCCCCACTCTTCAGCTATAAAATCATAGCAAGCATCTTAAAGGTGAAGTAGATTCATATAATTGAAATAAGAAGATGCAAAGGTAAAATCCACTTATTACAAAGTTTTGTCTCTACTTGCATGAAGGATAGTAATTGCAAGAGATTTTTCTCATATTTCAATGAACTATTGATTAACCTGCTATAGGTAGCTTCATGGGAAGGGCAGTCATGTTCCCAATATCTGGCAAAATGGATTTCTTTTATCATCTCAAGCTTGGGGAAACACCTTTTGTGTTTGTTTGTTGTCTACCGATTATAGCAATAAAGACCATTTGTTGCCTCTGAGAAGACGCTGAGCTTGTGTTTGAATGAGCCAACTATAACCAACTAATAAGTTATTCAGCACTCTATTTTATGTTTAAAATGTTGTTGTACAACTATTTAGGTATTTTTAATATGCTGCTACTTAAAGCACAGTGACTATATTGATGAGCTCGTGTTTGCTGCTAATGTATTCTAATTTAGAGAGGGTTCTTCTGTAGCCGTTCATCAAACCAGCTGCAAAAATAATCAGCATTATAGTTTTAAGTAATTTCAGTTCTAACAATTACCAAAATCTGTCACTGGAAATGGAGGCTGTGTATAGCAACAAAGTGCCGGTTGGAAAGATTAGGTGTGTCAGATATGACATGTTTTTTTCGATATGGAGTGGCCTGTGTGTGAGCCCTGGAAAGGAGGGCTTTTGTAATTCGGCACATAGCTTTGCTATAGTTTGCCCACTCTAAGAATAACATCTAATTATATCAGAAGCTGGATGATTTGCACACGTTGGCTATTGCAAGAGCATGCTCATGTTTCCCCAGTGCCTTTTTAAAAATGCCAAGCATTCCAGCACTTTTCATGGCACCTATTCCTCTTCTGTTGTCTCTGCATTTGGCTTCCTTTAATTCAGTAGCAGCTGCTGGGTTACCAACACCACTGCAGAAGAAATAGTTACTGGCCCTTGTGATTGGTGTCCTCTCTATTCCACAGATACATATTGGCCTGTCTTACAAACTATGGGAAACCCAGCATGCCAAATAGAGAATGAGATTTAACCTTATTTTTAAAAAGCTTAATTTAAATTTGCATTTATTTTATTTGAGACTGCAGAACTGTGTGCTAAAATGAGGTGAGCTGGGGGAAGCGTTCCCACAGTGCTGTGACACTTTTGTGCACTTTGATGGACATCCAGGGGTAGATCAGTTTTAGCACTTGTGAGTGAATAATAGGGGCCCTTTTGTCTGAAGTTAAAGCAATGGGGAAATTAGGAAAGAAAATGGCAACTATTAAAAGGCAACATTTTAATGGTTATCCTTCAAAAATTTTGTTACTTTGTGTTAAGTTTTGCTTCCCCTCACCCCATTTCTCTCCCTCCAATGTTTTATTGAAAGTGCATAAAGTATTTATTTTGATAGAATATACCTCCCTAATAAAAAAAAGCTTTCTAAACACATTGAATTGCTGTGTGGGCTTTTATTGACTTGTGCCTCCAGGCTTGGAGTCAGCTGGTGTGTCCTACTCAGCATCATGTGTGTTTGATCATGCAGTAGATTTAGGGGGAAACCACAACTGAAGGGAGAGGTGGCTGACCCACCAAAATCCATTGGCTGAACACAAGAAATAGTGTTGCAGCAGTGCATCATAAGGCTCTGTTAGAGCTTTGGGGACACTTGGGGGGTCATCAGATGTTGAACTCTGGTTCCTATCCGCCCTAACAGCATGGCCAAGAATGAGATATGATGGGACTGGAATGTCAGAAGGCTGTGGCCTTTTGTTTCTTTTTCTTTGGAAGAGGAACGGCATAAGCATTAGCATTCACATTCATATCTAAAGATTTTCTCCTGCCGTGTGGGTAATATAAACACAGGATAACAGTCTTCAAGCAAAAGCAGGCAAGTTGGTCAAAGTACTCACAATAGTCCTTTTATTGTTCAGAGAAAGATTCAAAGGCATCTCCCTGCATTCTTTCTTCTCTTCCTCCTCCACATCTTCCCTTAGCCCCACCTTCACCCACACCACTGTCACAATCACTCAGCTGATGGTCATCAAATCTAAAGAAAAAACTTATTCCAGAGGCTCAATTAATCTATTCATTTAATTGAATAACGTGAAACACATCCTCAAATTAGCGTATCACCAGGAGAACATAACAAGCACATTGCCAGATATACCACTTGTACAGCAAGTCTGGCAGCTTCAAAAATGGAGACACGGAGGCAAAAATGGCTGACAAATGATATTAGAAGCACATTAATTACAAATCTGCTAATGTCTTGTGTGTAGGTTGCAAAAAAAAAAAAGTCAGGAACACCAATATCCCTTTTAAAAGGTAAAGGTTTCTCTTTGACATTAAGTCTAGTTCATGTCCGACTGGGGGGTGGTGCTCATCTCCATTTCTAAGCCAAAGAGCCGGTGTGGTCCCTAGATGCCTCCAAGTTCATGCAGCCAGCATGACTGCATGGAGCACCGTTATCTTCCAACCAGAGTGGTACCTATTGATCTCACATTTGCATGTTTTCAAACTGCTAGGTTGGCAGAAGCTGGGGCTAACAGCAGGAGCTCACTCTGTTCCCCGGATTTGAACTGCCAATCTTCTAGTCAGCATGTTCAGCTGCTCAGCAGTATAACCTGCTGCACCACCGGGTTAAATCCCTTCTTTTAACTTGTAATTCAAGGATGGAGTGCCTCTGGATCAAGGGGTATATGCAATGATCTATAAAAAAGAAATGAGCCCTGTCTTGTCAACATTGAAGAAGTCTGGACCAGGCATGGCCTACCAATAGGGGAAGCAAAATGGATTAGAAAATATATGGAGGAGGAGAAGGCTGGCAAGACATAGGTCTTGTGGTAAGAGGGTAGAGTCCAGAATAGATCCTTTTACTGAAAAACTTATGGGGTGGAGGTTGATAGCATGTGTTCTGTATTTTTAAAGGATACAGGGTTATGAAACAACAAGGTCAAAAAAGACTTCTGGTAATGGACCATGTAACTATGCTCTAGCCATCCTATTAAAGCCAATAAAGATGACTTGTGAGGCTTGGATCTGTGAAACATTGTTGGGCATATTGCTGCCTTTCACTCCCACTCCAGAACAAATTGTAATCCTGATTTGAGCAGTTGTAGATTTCCCAACTGGGTACATTTTCTTCTAAAATTGAAAACCTATAAAATTTGGTAAACATCTAGAGTGTTGATTTCCAAGGTGTGTTCACTAGAAAGAAAGAAAATGAGCACAAGAAGCCTTGAAGTGGCTCTCCTAGCTAGCAAAAGGATTGTATGGAAATCACACTCAAATTCCATTAATTTCAATGAAGCTTCTCTTCTGATCCACACATATTATCCTCCTCCTCCTGCTGCTGCTTTCCTGTCTTAGGCAAGACTCAAAGTGGCTCCTAACTTTAAAAAAAATGCAATCTAAAACCTACAACATATACATATCGAGGTAGAATTAAACCTAGGTAAAGGTTTTCCCCTGACATTAAGTCCAGTCTTGTCTGACTCAGGGGATTGGTGCTCATCTCCATTTCTAAACCGAAGAGCCAGCGTTGTTCGTAGACACCTCCAAGGTCATCTGGCCAGCATGACTTCATGGAGTGCTGTTACCTTCCTGCCGGAGAGGTACCTATTGATCTACTCACATTAAACCTAGAATTGTTAAAACAAATCAGGTAAAATTACGTAACACCATTAAAAAGTTAAAATAATTAGAACACTACACAGTATCCTCTGGCTCATTCTTAAAGATGGTCAGCCTTAAAAGCCTCCCCGAATAAAAACTATTACTGACCCAAAGGTTTTAGCACTGCAAATGGCTTTTCACAGTTGTTATATTTGAGATATTTAAAACATGGATGCTATTGGTTGCCTGTTTATTTTATTTATTTACAGTATTTATATTCCGCCCTTCTCACCCCGCAGGGGACTCAGGGTGGATTACAAAGAACACATATATGGCAAACATTCAATGCCAAACACACACAACAGATAGAGACAAACAGTCAGAGGCATTTAACTTTTTTCTGGCTGCCAGGGGAGTTGTCGCTTTCATTGTCCATCTGCAACACTGATGAAGTACTTCCACATTCCCCACATGCTTTTTGCTGGAGTGCTTTGCTGGAGTCTTTTTTATGGCCTCGTAAATTTTGTTAAATTAGCCTCCCCACACATAGGTGGTACCTAATTTTCCTACTTGACAGATGCAACTGTATTTCAGGTTGCAAAAGTCGACAACAAGCTACACAATTGGTTCAGAAGCTCACTCCAACCCGGGCTGGCTTCGAACTCATGACCTTGTGATCAGAAGTGATCTTAATGCAGGTGACACTCAGACAGCTGTGCCACAGTCCCAGTGTTGTGAAGCTGCCCTGAGTCACCCTCAGGGGGTGAGAAGGACGGGGTACTCAAGTAGATAGATAGATAGATAGATAGATAGATAGATAGATAGATAGATAATAGATAAGGCAATTTAGGCCACTCTCATGAATAACTGGCAGCACATTAAAATTTCATTCTCCATTTGCATATAATGATGCTTGTAGGCATAATACAGGATCCTTTCCACTTTGAATTTTCAGAACTTTCTGGAGGAATCAAAATGAAATCCTACATACAGCGCCATTACTCACTCGGTTTTTTTATATCTGTGTATGATAGACTGTATTCAGTGCTGTCAACTGCAATCATGCTGAAATTTATGGAGAATGTTTAAAAATATATAAATATTTGGAAATAAATTATCATTTGTTGGTTCTTACAGTTTCATGTTTTTGTTGCAGCTTTCGTAGTAGTTATTTTGAACAAATCATTAATAGTTTAGAGTAGGCATGGGCAAACTTTGGCCCTCAAGGTGTTTTGGACTTCAACTCCCACAATTGCAGTAGACTGTTAGGAATTGTGGGAGTCAAAGTCCAAAACACCTGGAGGGCTGAAGTTTGCCCATGCTTAGTTTAGAAGATTAAAAACTTCAAGGAAAAAAGTAGAGTTAGGCAGCCACTTCAGGCATTTTGTAGAAAGAGCACCAATGGCAGTGACATGACTGTGGGGAGTGCAAGGTGTACAAATCACATTGGGTGACACCATTAGAGCAGGTGACACCAACATGACTGCCTATAAAAAAATTTGTCCAGTGCTTCATGAGATATACAGAGACTGTCTGGCCATCTGTCAGGGGTGCTTTGAATGCAGTATTCCTGCTTCTTGGCAGGGGGTTGGATTGGATGGCCCATGAGGTCTCTTCCAATTCCATGATTCTTTTATTCTATATGTATTGTTTTAAAATAAAACAAAACCACAAAATGATTTTTCTGGAAGGTCATGTACTGTATGAATCCACCTACAAGGCTAAGCTTTGTGCTAATTCTCTTTTTTAAACCTTCTAATGCATAGGGCCCCCTGGTGGCACAGCAGGTTAAACTGCTGAGCTGCTGAACTTGCTGACCGAAAGGTTGGTGGCTCAAATCCAGGTGAGCTCCTGCTGTTAGGCCCAGCTTCTGCCAACCTAGCAGTTCGAAAACATGCAAATGTGAATAGATAAATAGGAACTGCTCCAGAGGGAAGGTAACGGCGCTCCATGCAATCATGCCGACCACATGACCTTGGAGGTGTCTACAGACAATGCCAGCTCTTTGGCTTAGAAATAAAGATTAGCACCACCCCCCAGAGATGGACATGACTAGACTTGACATCAAGGGGAAAACTTTACCTTTACTTAATGCATATGTGGTTAGTTCGAGCAGTCTTTATTACCTAATGATACTCAGAATCAAGTGGCTTCATTTGCATGCGTAACAAGAACAGGATGTTGCTTTTGTTGCTTCGTGATTATTATTATTATTTGTATTTTTGCTACAATACTGTGGTCTGGTCTGGTCTGGTCTGGAAGGAGGCCTATGGGTGACATTAGGTGTTACCACCCACCCGGGAATGCCACTGTCCCATGGCTGTTATTGGAGTTTAGAGAAGGGTTGCAGGAACTTTCTGCCTCTTGGGCTAAAAGGATTTGCCTTGCTTTGGGTGCTAGATCCACTGCAAAGGAGGTGGATCTCCATCCTAATCCAAGAGTGCATCTACATCAGGCATGGCAATCTTTGGCCTTCATTCCATGTGTTTTGGACTTCAGCTCCCACCATTCCTAACAGCCTTGGGGCCCTTTCCTTTCTGCCCTCAGCTGCTTAAGTGGAAAAGGAAAGGAAAAGGAAGAGGCCTGAGGCAGTTAGGAATGGTGACAGTTGAAGTCCAAAACACCTGGAGGGAAGGCCAAAGTTTGCCAATGCCTGGTCTACACTGTGAAATGAATGGCTCAATGCTAATGAATCCTGGGAGCTGAATTTTTACAAGGGCTTTAGCCTTCTCTGCCAGAAACTACAACCCGCAGAATCCCATCACATTGAATTACAACCCCCAGAATGCCATCATATTGACAAAGAGCAGTTCACACTGTGCCAATGCATACCTTATATCAGGGGTCCTCAAACTTTTTCAACAGAGGGCCAGGTCACATTCCCTCAAACTGTTGGAGGGCCGGATTATAATTTGAAAAAAACATGAATAAATTCCTATGCACACTGCACATATCTTATTTGCAGTGCAACCCCCCCCCTAAAAACAATACAATAATTAAAATGAAGAACAATTTTAACAAATATAAACTTGTTAGTATTCCAATGGAAAGTGTGGGCCTGCTTTTGGCCTATGAGATAGGATTGTGGTTGTTGTGCGCTTTCAAGTCCTTTCAGACTTAGGTTGCCCCTTAGCAAGGGCCGGGTAAATGACCTTGAGGGGCCTTATCTGGCTCTCAGGCTTTAGTTTGAGGACCCCTGCCTTATATAATGTAGATCTGGCCTGGGCAAACTTGGGCCCTTCCTTCAGGTGTTTTGGATTTCCGCTCCCACCATTCCTAACAGCCTCAGGCCCTTTCCTTTCCCCCCTCAGCAGCTTAAGTGGAAAGGAAAGGAAAGAAAGCAAGGGGCCTGGAGCTGTTAGGAATGGTGGGAGTTGAGGTCCCAAACACCTGGAGGGAGGCCCCAAGTTTGCCCAGGACTGGTGGAGATGCCTCCCACGTTGGGAGCAGTTCTAGGATGGATGAATGGACACTGCAGAATATATGCCTGGATGTATTCCATGGATTTCTTGGGGGGTATAGTTTCGAGAGGCACCGCCCCTCTTTGGCAGTGAAGGCGAATTACCATTCCCATGATCCCATAGGATGGGAATGGTGAGAGTGTTGCCCAACTGCAGGGTGAATCCGGGGCAGCGTGCTTTGGGCCACCCTGGGCGGGCGGGCGCACAGGGAGGCATCCCGGGGGGATGGCTCGGGGCGTGGGAGGCGCGCCAGTGGGAGGGAGGCCTTCCCCGGAGGCAACTTGGCCCGTGCCTTCGGCCCTCCGCCCCGGGATGGGAAAAGCCCTGCCGCGGACGTAGGCGGCTCCGAGGAGGGCAAGCACTCCTTCCGCACTCTCTCTGGCGGAGAAAGAGAGCCTATGCCTGGCATCGCTTGATCTGTCAGAGCTCGGTACTAGAGACTCCCGGGAGCTGTAGTTTCGCAAGGTCTGCAGCTTTCTCTGCCAAAGAGGGATGGTGCCTTTCCAGTGGACAAACCCCAGGATTCAGAGAATCACAGAGTTGGAAGAGACCTCGTGGGCCACCCAGTCCAACCCTCTGCCAAGAAGCAGGAAAATCCCATTCAAAGCACCACCGACAGGTAGCCATCCAGCCTCCAAAGAAAGAGCCTCCACCGCACTCCGGGGTTGAGAGAGAGTTCCACTGCAAATCGTATTCAAAGCACACCCCCCCCCCCCCGCAGAAGGCCATCCAGCCTCTGCTTAAAAGCCTCCAAAGAAGAAGCAGAGAGTTCCACTACTGAACAGTTCTCACAGTTAGGAAGTTCAGGTGGAACCTCCTTTCCTGGAGTTTGAGGCCATTGTTCCGCGTCGTAGTCTCCAGGGCAGCAGGAAACAAGCTTTCTCCCACCTCCCTATGACCACCTCACATACATGGCTATCATGTCTCCTCTCAGCCTTCTCTTCTGCAGGTTGAACATGCCCAGTTCTTTAAGCCGCTCCTCATAGGGCTTGTTCTCCAGATCCTTGCTCATTTTAGTCGCCCTCCTCTGGACACATTCCAGCTTGTCAACATCTCCCTTCAATTGTGTCACCCAGAATTAGACACAGTATTCCAGGTGTGGTCTGACCAAGGCAAAAAAGAGGGGTAGCATGACTTCCCTGGATCTAGACACTAGACTTCTATTGACGCAGGCCAACCCCCCCCCCCCCTTTTTTTTTGCCGCTATATGACATTGTTGGCTTATGTTTCACTTGTTGTCCACGAGAACTCCCAAGATCTTTGCCACTCCTACTGCTGTCGATTCCCTAGCATTGAGCCCTGATGGCGGGGAAAGTGGAGTGAAACTGCAACGGCGTTTCTCAAACTTTGGGGACATCGGCTCCGGGAATGCCCAAGTGTTGGCCAAGTTGGTGTCGACATCCAAACCAGCTGGGAAGCGCGGGGAGATGCCCCTCTCCCTCCCTCCTCCTCCCTTCTTCCTCTTGAGATTTGCACTGGGAACAGGGAGCGCGCGCGGGAGACTTGAAAGGCCTTTCCTGGAGGGAGGCGCGCGCACGGCCAGCCTTTCTCTGGGATTGGCTTCCTCATCTCCTCCTCCTCCTTTTTCTCCTCCTCCTCCTCCTCCACCTGTCGCGCTCCTGGCCAAGGGAGGAAGAGGGCTCAAATCGTGGCTGGTCCTTTCCTTTCCTTTCCTTTCCTTTCCTTTCCTTTCCTTTCCTTTCCTTTCCTTTCCTTTCCTTTCCTTTCCTTTCCTTTCCTTTCCTTTCCTTTCCTTTCCTATCCTTTCCAGAGGCTGCTTGGCGGCGTTTCCGGGCGGGGCGCGCGGCCCCTCCTTGCCCTGCCCCAGGCGCCCCGGTCCCGCGCGCCTCCTGGCCACGCGCCAAGCAGACCCCCCCCTCCTCCTCCGCGAAGGGAAACGCCGAGACCGGCAGCTTGGGCCTCGCTCCGTCACGCGCGGCCGAAGGGTTTCCCACCTAAAGCCTTGCCTCCAGGTTTTTTTGCTTCCCCCACGGCGCAGGTAAGTGGAAAGGAAGGCGCCCGAAGGAATGTCCGAAGTGCAGCCATTGGCATGCCTTCTTGGGGTCCCTCCGCGAGCAGGGGACTCCTGCGCTTTCAGTGACGTATTCTATCTCGCTTCTTCGTGCTCGTGTACAAAGCTTTCGCTTCAGCCCCAACTTTTCCTGAACTTGAGTGAGAACAGGTAGAAGTTCCAGCGGTGGAGACGTCAGGCTGGCCTTGGGGGAAATCACAGAGTTGGAAGAGACCTTGTGGGCCATCCAGTCCAAACCCCTGCCAAGAAACAGGAAAATCGCATTCAAAGCACCCCCGACAGATGGCCATCTAGCCTCTGTTTGAAAACCTCCAAAGAAGGCTTTGAAGGCGATTTTCCTGCGCATCCACCTCACAACCTCTGAGGATGAATGCCATAGATGGAGGCAAAACGTCAGGAGAGAATGCTTTGAGAACATGGCCATCTAGCCTGAAAAACCTACAACAACCCAGGTTTTCCTGCTTCTTGGCCTGGATGGTCCATGAGGTCTCTTCCAACTCTATGCTTCTCTGATTCTAAGGCGCTTCCACCACACTCCAGAACAGAGAGTTCCACTGCTGAACAGCTCTCAGAGTTATGAAGTTCTTCCTCATGTTCAGGCGGAATCGCCTTTCTTGTGGTTTGAAGCCATTGCTCCACGTTCAAGTCTCCAGGGCAGCAGAAAACAAGGTGGGTTTGAACCTGCTGTTCTCCTCCTCCTCCTCTTGGGCCCTGTGCCTGGACTTGGCCTTCCAGGGCAGCCTGAGTCCTGGGGACTTGGCAGAGGAGTCTGTTCCTGGTGTGGAGGGAGGGAGGGAGGCCTGGTGAGAAACGTGTCACTTGCTGGGCTTTGGCAGTGTTTGCTTGGCTGCCTCCTCCGAAAGGCGAAGGAGCAGCAGGTGCTGACAGTCCCAAAGACAGGAGCAGGCGGGATCCATTGTGTCACTGCCAACTCTTAAAGCATTTCTTTCCTGTGAGTTAGCACAGTGCTTCCCAACCTGGGGGTTGGGACCCCTGGGAGAGGGGGTCATGAGGGGATCTCAGACGGGTCACCAAAGACTATAAGAACATACAGTATTTTCTGTTGGTCATGGGGGTTCTGTGTGAGAAGTTTTGGGCAATTCTATAATTGCTGGGGTTCAGAATGCTCTTTGTTTTTAGGTGAACTATAAATCCCAGCAACTACAACTCCCAAATGTCAAGGTCAAGTTCTCTCCCAGTGCTCACATTTGGGTGTATTGAGTATTCGTGTCAAGTTTGGTCCAGACGCATCACTGTTTGAGTCCACAGTGCTCTCTGCATGTAGGTGAACTACAACTCCAAAACTCAATGCCAATGCCCACTAAACCCTTCAAGTATTTTTTGTTGGTCATGGGAGTTCTGTGTGCCAAATCTGGTTCAATTCCATCATTGGTGGAGCTCAGAATGCTTTTTGGTTGTAGGTGAACTATAAATCCCAGCAACTACAACTCCCAAATGAAAAAAAACCCCAAAACACCCCCAGTTCTCTCCCTCCCCCCCCCCCCCAACCCCTGGGCGTATTGGGTATTTGTGCCAAATTTGGTCCAATGAATGAAAATACATCCTGCATAACATATTTACATTACGATTCATAACAGTAGCAAAGTTACAGTTATGAAGTAGCAACAAAAATAATTTTGTGGTTGGGGGTCACCACAACATGAGGAACTGTATTAAGGGGTTGTGGCATTAGGAAGGTTGAGAACCACTGCCTTAGCAGCTGTGCCACAGGCAGAAACTTAAGAGAGGCACTTTCTCTCCATCGCTTGAAACTCTAGTGCAGACATAGGCAAACTTTGGCCCTCCAGGTGTTTTGGACTTCCACTCCCGCAATTGTGGGAGTGGAAGTCCAAAACACCTGGAGGGCCAAAGTTTGCCCATGCCTGCTCTAGTGGGGAAAGCTCTGTCATTCATTCTTACAGAAGGCCATCCAGCCTCTGCTTAAAAGCCTCCAAAGAAGGAGCCTCCGCCACACTCTGGGGCAGAGAGTTCCACTGCTGAACAGTTCTCACAATCAAGAAGTTCTTCCTAATGTTCAGGTGGAACATTAAAAAAGATCTGCTTTGAACTGGGTTATCTGAGTTCACACGGCCATATATTCCAGTTCAAAGCAGATAATGTGGGATTTTATTCTGCTGTGTGGAAGGGGCCTTAGATATGGTTTGCATGATTTTCTGTAGGTGAGCAGATGGCAACTGGTATATAGCCAGTGTCCTGTATCGAGAATATTAGAGCTGATAGGGGAAAATTGGTGCTATTTTTGGAATCAGTGGGTCATATATACCCAGAAACAGTGTTAACATTTGAGACACTAGAATGTGTATTGCCCAACGTTATGATTATTATTTCTCACCCACCTCTCCCCCTGGAACAATGATATATTAATGCAATAGATATCATCAGTTAGGAACCTCCAGTAGCACAGTGGGTTAAACTGCTGATCTTGCTGACCGAAAGGTTGGCGGTTCGAATCCAGGGAGCAGGGTGAGCTCTTGCTGTTAGCCCCAGCTTCTCTCAATCTAGCAGTTATACAGATGTGAGTAGATCAATAGGTACCACTCCGGCGGGAAGGTAACAGCGCTCCATGCAGTCATGCCTGCCACATGACCTTGGAGGTGTTTACGGACAAGTCCAGCTCTTTGGCTTAGAAATGGAGATGAACACCAACCCCCAGAGTTGAACATAATGAGACTTAATGTCAAGGGGAAACCTTAATCTTCTTTTATCATCAGTTAAAAGTGCATAATGTATAAGCAAAACATTACTTTAAAACAACGTAAATCAATACATATTCACACAAGCAATTCATAACCCCATGATAGGTTTGTCTTAGTTGCCATAAATAAGAAACAACTTGAAGGTTCATAACAACTATTTATTGTTATTACAGATGAAGGCAACAGTGGCAACATGGTGGCTATAATATTGTCAATGGGGGAAAAATAGTACCTTTGACAGGTGCAGACTTGAGTCCAGGATTCCTGGTGGCAAATTCAGCACAACAATCCAAACAGGCCACTTGGGTTTGTGTTATGTAAATAGGCTGTGGACAGATCTTACAGTATGATGAATGTATTGGCTGTAAAATGGGAATGGGACTTTAAATTAAGGTTGAACTACAAATACCACCAGCATTAGGCGGCATAACCAGTAATTTTGTCACACTCCCATTGAAGACACAGGTTCACAGCTTGGGAGTGATCCTAGATTCATTGCTGAGCCTGGAACCCCAGGTCTCAGCGGTGGCTAGGGGAGCTTTTGCACAAATAAAACTTGTGCGCCAGTTGTGCCTATACCGTGGGACATCAGACTTGGCCATGGTGGTCCACGCTCTCGTTATATCCTGAGTAGATTACTGCATTGTACTCTACGTAGGTTGCCTTTGAAGACTTTTCAGAAGCTCTAACTGGTCCAATAGACGGCAACCAGTTTGCTCACCAGAGCAGCATGCAGAGAGCATACAACCCCTCAGCTGCGGCAGCTCCACTAGTTGCCAATCTATTACCGAGCACAATTCAAAGTGCTGGCTTTGGCCTATAAAACCCTGAACAGTTCTGGCCCACTTACCTGTCTGAATGTATCTCCTGCTATGAACCATCGCGAAGTCTAAGATTGACGGGAGAGGCCCTGCTCTCAGTCCCACCATCCTCGCAAGCACGACTGCTGGAGATGAGAGACAGGGCCTTCTCAGTGGTAGCCTCTCACCTGTGGAACTCTCTACCCAGTGACATTAGATTGGCCCCTGCCCTCTTGTCCTTTAGAATGAAACTCAAAACCTGGTTATGGGACCAAGTGTTTGAACAGTAGAGGCAGCAATTTAGAATGAGGCACAATTTGTGTGAATGACAATGGACTGACCTGGACTGTGATTTCAAGCCTGTGTGATTTAAATAATGTTTTAGTAATTTTATGTTTTAATTGCTTTTATCATTTATTAATATTGTTGGAATTGAATGCATGCCTATTGTGAAGCTGCCCTGAGTCCCCCTTCTGGGGGTGAGAAGGACGGAATGCAAATACACAAAATAAATAAAAAATAAAAAATTATAAATGTTGGAACATGCAGTCCAGTGTTATCTGGAGGGTCCTATGAGTACTACCCTTCATATAGAAGAGGTGGTAATAATACAATTTTTTTCGAGTATAACTTTGTGAATTCCTGTACTGCTTTGATTGTGTGATCCTTCATGGCAGGAATCTGGATTATATGGCCCTTGTGATCTTTTCTGGTTCTATAATTCTATTGAAGTCTTTTAAAAAAAGTAAATTTCTTGTCTTCAGTTCTGTCCCAATGGTTTATTGTTTGGTATCAGGAAATACCTTAGAGGACTAAGGGTAGCTAAGATTCATGATTCCAGATGGGTGGGATGAGCAAATACAAAATGTAGATCTAGATCTGTTTATTATCTGCACTTAGATAAGATGAATAGATTATAAAGGTCAGCCCTCGTGGTATAGGAAAGAGAGCCAAATTTCCCAGAGGCAAGTGTTCTGCAAAAATATGTATTTGCTTGCAATTGCATCCTCACCGGATGAACATTAAGTCTCCATTGATTTGGATGAGTTTGAGGATAGTAATCAGAGGTCCCAAATCTCAGGGTCTGGCCCTTCTTCTTTGATCCTTAGGGCAAGAAGGAGGACTTTTAGGTTGTGAGCACTGCCTTTAAAAGGTGTCTCTCTCTCTGTGTGTATGAATATATACAGATACACACTGTGTTAGGTTTGGTGTTTCTAATTCGAATGGTGCAACTGTGGGTGAAGCTTAGTGTACCATCACCAGATAGGGCTACGTATAACATCACCTTTGTAACACAGAATCACAAGCTCATAAAGGCCGTTTCCTAAGAGTCATCTAGTCCAAACTCCACTAGCATCCACTGTGAAAGTACCACTCATATATGGATATCCCATTCTATTTTATGTGCTCCAATGAAGGAGAAGGCTGAAACCGTTCAGGCATCCACCTCTAGCTTCACCCTAGTGGGACAGACAGAGCAGAGGATCATTCTTAGGCCTCAAATTTAGACCAGGGGTTCTCATACTTTTTCAGCAGTGGAGCCCCTTTTAAAGAAAAAGTTTCTTTTGGAACCCCAATAAATGTTCATATATTATATTATCTATATAAATAAAAATGTAACGTTCGTTTGTGGGATTAACATAACTCAAAAACCACTGGACGGATTGACACCAAATTTGGACATAATACACTTATCAGGCCAGTGAGTGACCATCATTCATAAAAACACTGAAAAACACAGCAGAAGAGACGTAAAAAGCAAAAACAATAAATATACCATATATTTACACACACACATACATACGCAAACACACACACACATATACATGCAAACACACTATATACACATATACTCAAAAATATACACACACATACACCCACACAAAACACATATATACAGACTGGGCGACAGCAACTTGTGGCAGGGGACGACTAGTCTATATAAATAAAAATGTAATGTTCGTTTGTGGGATTAACATAACTCCAAAACCACTGAACCAATTAACACCAAATTTGGATACAATACACCTATCAGGGCAACGAGTGACCATCACTCATAAAAAACACAGTGGGAGGGACTTAAAATGCATAATAATAAGAAATAAATACATTACAATGTATGCGCAAAACCACAAATATACACAAATATATACATACATATATACACAGAAAACACATATACAGAGGGCTGCAGCAACGCGCAGCAGGAGACGGCTAGTATATTATGTGTGTGTGTGTATATATATATATATATCAGACATGGGCCATATTAATGGCAGATGGATGGAGAGCGTTTGTGTGACCTAATTCACACAGTGCAAAAAAGAAAAAAAGGAAAAAGGAAATAAAGTAATAACAATACAATGTTTAAAATGAAGAACAATTTTAACCAATATAAACTTAACAGTATTTCTGTGGAAGACCCCAGGAGCCATCCAGTCCAACTCCCTTCTTCCATGCAGGAAAAGGACAATCAAAGCACTCTCTACAGATGGCCATCCAAGCCTTTGTAATAATAATAATAATAATAATAATAATAATAATAATAATAATAATAGAAATCCAGGGGAGGGAGGGAAAGGGTCTGGCTGGCAAAGAAAAGACTCTGAGCAGCAAGGCAGGCGGGGGAAGAAAGGGTCTGTGCCATAGGAGTGCACTGTTTCTAGTACCTCAAAACTTTAATTTTCCTGCATATCTCAGGAGGCAGAAAGAGGAGGAGGTGAGAAGCAGTGTGGCACTTCAGAGCCCCTACCTATTACTTGCAGAGCCCCAAAGGTTCCCCAGAGCACAGTTTGAAGACCCCTGTATCAGACGCAGAGCAGACAGAGGAGTGACTTGAGAAACTGCAAGTCGCTTTTTGGTGTGAGAGAATTGGCAGTCTGCAAGGACGTTGCGCAGGGGATGCCTGGATGTTTTACCATCCTGTGGGAGTCTTCTATCATGTCCCCGCATGAGAGGCTTGAGCTGACGGACAGAAGCTCACTTGATTTGAACTGCTGACCTTTTGATCAGCAGTCCTGCGACACAAGAGTTTAACCCATTGTGGCACCAGGAGCTCCAGACAGTGGGGTGAAGTGGCTGTTTCAAGCATAAAAGGGCAGAGAACTTTATGTTTACAATTTATTATTGCTAAAATTATGCTTTGATCTCCCAAGTGCCAGAATTAAGAGAAATTACTATTGATTTCTCTTGTGTTCCTGAAGCAGGTTTCTTGCAAGTTCATAAGAATTCTGTTTAAATGTCTCCCTTATAATAGAAAAGCTTGCTCTTTGGGACAATGTTGTTCTTTTGCCCCAGGTTTGAAGACACCAACTTTCAGTGCTCTAGATATGGAAGATGAAGAATGCGATAGAAATATTATTTATTTATCGTGTCAGAAGCGAACCAAAAACAGTTGAATGCGATAGAAATAATTATTTGTTCAATGACATGTAATTCCTGGAAGGAATGTTTGGGTTTGCAGCATTAACAGAACTGTAAATAACATTTAGGCATCAACCCAGCATAAAGGCCAATGTATTTAAAACTATTCATTTCAATGGGTTTAGGCCAGATTGGCTTTAAATAGAACTGTTGTGGCTTCTCCATAGAGTTAGTGGGGCCCCTGGTGGTGCAGTGGGTTAAACCCCTGTGCCGGCAGGCCTGAAGACCAAGTCACAGGTTTGAATCCGGGGAGAGCGCGGATGAGCTCCCTCTAACAGCTCCAGCTCCTCATGCGGGGACAAGAGAGAAGCCTCCCACAAGGATGGTAACACATCAAAACATCCGGGCATCCCCTGGGCAATGTCCTTGCAGACGGCCAATTCTCTCACACCAGAAGTGACTTGCAGTTTCTCAAGTTGATTCTGACACGACAAAAAAGAAAACAAAAAGAAAACAAAAAATAGTGACGGATAATGGTTGGATGGGGAAAGCAGAGGTGAGAAGACCGGTATATAAAGTTCTAAATAAATAAATAAATTATAATTGAGGTTTTTGTGATGTGTTGGAAACAGCTTCCATGTGCATCCCAGTGTCCTGTATGCAAATTTCTTTCAACCAATATAGACATTCGGGAGAGAATACCAGGGAAGCAGTGTTTCATGCTCATTTTGGAAGAAGTAAGTATTGATATTTACAATGCAGAGAAAATTTCACCTCATGCCCTGTAGAAACTGTGCAGAATCATTTTCGGTTCCACATAAAATCTAGTTTCATTTGTCTCTGCTCACTGAATTCAAATGTACTTACTCATTCAAGTGTTCTGACTTAAGAGAAACATTCAAGAAGGGGAGACTTCAACACTCTCTTCTCTGTGGCAGAGGCTCTCTAAGTAATTCTGAACCCTATTTTTTCTATGTTAACAACCACTTAGTTTCCTAGAGCAGTATTTCTCAACCAGGGGGTTGGAACCCCGGGGGGGGGGGGGGTCATGAGGGGGTTTCAAAGGGGTCTCCAAAGACCACCAGAACATATATATTTCTGATGGTCTTAGGAACCCTTTTGGCAGAGAAGGCTGAAGATCTCTCTGCCTGTCCTCTTCCTTTTTGGAAACAGATGGCGAATCCTCCCACCAAAAGCCCTCCTCTGCTGCAATTGGCCAGCCTCGCAGCTAAGGGGAGGGCTGTTTCTGAGACTCCAAATGGGAAGGGGAGAGCAGCCATGCTTAGCATATGGCAGCTTGTTGCTAATGCTGGCGAGGGAGAGCATGGGAGGGTGGAGGGAGGCTCACGCCAGTGAGTCCCTGCAATGGATGGGGGTTCTGTGTGGGAGGTTTGGCCCAATTCTATCATTGGTGGGGTTCAGAATGCTCTTTGATTGTAGGTGAACTTTAAATCTCAGCAACTACCACTCCTAAATGCCAAGCTCTATTTCCCCCAAACTCCACCAGTGTTCACATTTGGGCATATTGAGTATCAGTGCCAAGTTTAGTCCAGATCTATCATTGTTTGAGTCCACAGTGCTCTCTGGATAAAGGTGAACGACAACTCCCAAACTCAAGGTCAATGCCCGCCAAATGCTTCAAGTATTTTCTATTGGTCATGGGAGTTCTGTATGCCAAGTTTGGTTCAATTCCATTGTTGATGGAGTTCAGAATGCTCTTTGATTGTAGGTTAACTATAAATCCCACTAACTACAACTCTCAAATGAAAAAAAAAATCCCCCAACCCCACCAATATTCAAATTTGTGCGTATTGGGTATTTGTGCCAAATTTGGTCTAGTGAATGAAAATATATAATATTTACATTACGATTCATAACAGTAGCAAAATTACAATTATGAAGTAGCAATGAAAATAAAGTTATGGTTGGGGGTCGCCAAACATGATGAACTGTATTAAGGGGTTGCAGAATTAGGCAGGTTGAGAACTACTGTCCTAGAGGATATTTTTGTATATGTTGTTGAAAATTATATAGTTGGTTAACAACTTTACCATAAGAATTTTTTCAAGCTTACGTTTTAGATATATTTTGAAAAGAAAGGGGAAAATGGCTGCAGACATCACAATAGTTAGATTTGAGTCTGACGCGTGCAACTGGAGGCCAACTACAAATACGTGTCGACATAATTGTTTCTACCTCATTAAGCACTCCTTATCTTATCACTGCATCAATCTGCTGAGTTCTTGGTGGTTCTTAGAACATGGCCTTTGCGTGAGCTGTGCATTGTCACTGGGTAATCTTGTGTACTGAAGATAAAGTACATTGAGTGTGGATCCTTACAAACCCCAATTGCATTTACTTGAAAACAACTGTGCTGTACCAGTTGTACAGTGACAGCAGGCAGCAGGCCATACAGGAGTCCTTTGGCAATACATCTGCTCCATTGTGAAGGTAATGCTTCTGTGCACCTTTTCAAACCATTGTACACAGGAAAAATATTCGTACAGAAGGTCCTTGTGCATGCTATGTGTCCAAATGGGTTTTGGATTATGCACGCATATGCGATTCTGGCTGTTGGCATGAGTTCTGCACACTTACATCCAGTGGCAGAGGATGAGAGGAGGCAGCAAGGTGTTGGAGGATAGGGAAATGTGCCATATGAACTGCCATACACTTCCTAAGGCATCCTGCTGCATTCAGGTTTAATGTATGGTGCTGTTCCATCATCAGTGTCACCTTTGGTACATGGGACAGCATGCCGCCTTTTGTTTGTCTCAGGCAGGAAAATACCTTGGCCTCAGTCCTATGCTACTTGTTTGCAGGTATTTGAAAACCTTGTCTTTTTAACAGCATCACATTTGGATTTTCTTTGGTTTCCTTCAGTCTGACTTGGACGAGGGCATTTGGTTGTTCTGGTGCTGGCTGTCCCTTGCAGCTTTTCTCCATTTACCATCTGTTGTAGCAATTCCCTTTCCTCCCACACCCAAGGACATAAAGGAATGATAGGTGGAAAAGAATTGTGAAATGGCACATTCCCATGGATGTACTTGGGAATAGGTGTGGTGGTCATATTGGGGTGTGGCTGTGTCGAGAATTTTTGAAGTAAGATTTTATTGCTTAAAGTTTATATTTCAGCTTCCTCCCATCCATGTTATGTAATGTCTCTAAAGAGTATCTTGTTTTGGAGCATTTGGGGAAGATAGCAACATCTCTCCATGCCAATAAATCATGAAGTATCTTAATCACATTGAGAAGGAGCCCCCTGGTGGCGCAGTGGGTTAAACCCCTGTGCTGGCAGGTCTGAAGACCGACAGGTTGCAGGTTCAAATCCGGGGAGAGCACGGATGAGTTCCCTCTGTCAGCTCCAGCTCTCCATGCGGAGACATGAGAGAAGCCTCCCACAAGGATAGTAAAAACATCAAAACATCTGGGCGTCCCCTGGGGCAATGTCCTTGCAGACGGCCAATTCTTTCACACCAGAAGTGACTTGCAGTTTTTCAAGTCGCTCCTGACACGACAAAAAAAAAAATCACATTGAAAAAGCAAAATCCACAGCAGAGCTACAACGCTTTTGAAGAATCGCCTGTAACATCACACTTTCAGGAGGGTAGGTTTAGAAGGTTCTCCAGCACGCTTAGTCAAGCTGGGTGGTATAGAAAGTAGGGGAAGAAACCAACAAGTCCCCTAATTGGGCCAGATACCGTCACTATTATAAGCACCCCCCCCCCCCCCCCCAATCAGATGGTTTTCTGGTACATGGAAGGAAATATGGCCAATTTCAAATGTTGTTGTGCTGCAACTGGACAGTAAAATGTTGTGTAGCAGAATGTATGTTTTACAAAGAGAGGTTCTCAGACACAGTCACTGGCAATATCAGTGAAAGGCTCCACGTAGAAAGTCTCCAGGCTCAGGTCCTGATCTGCTGCTACTGACTGGAACAAGTCCTAACCTGCTGAATGGACTGGTCTGACTATCAACACAGCCTTATATGCTTATTTGTTTTTACAGTTTCTGTTTTCCCCAATGCTTTTTAAAAAGGATTAATGCTAATACTAATAACCATTGCAAACACTTGCTATGGAGAAATCAAGGAATTGTTGTACTTGTGAGAGTGTTGAGAACTCTGTTAGAAATTGTTTATATTCTCATGCTCTCTTATGGAAACATGGAGGATGAAAATGGCAGGGTAAAGCTCAGCCTACACTGAAAATTAGGCTATTTGTTTGTGTGAGAGTGTGTGTGTGCATGCTTGCGTGTATCCTTGTTTTCCCCAAGATTGTTGCTTTTCTGTCTTGATCTGTGTTTCTAATTCTAGATTGTTGAATCTTAGGGTTACTTTGAGTTTTCCATTCTCATTCTTGCTCTTCTCTTCTGAAGAGGAGCATATCTTGGCTTTTCTTTTTTAGGAGGGAAGAATGACACACTGTTTAAAATATTTTTAATTTTTTCCCCCCAAAAAGCAAATATCTTGATTTTTGCTATTTTATATAAAAGAAACAATCCAGCTGCAGGGGATAGGGTTGCTCCCTGTGGGAATGTGAATAACATAACTTAACTTCCTCCTTTTCTCATTCCTTTGCTATTAGCTTTCAACTAAATGTGCTGGAATGCCATGCATGGTACTCAAAACCAGTTTTCATGTATGGACTGTGGGCCACTTCATTGATCACTGCAGCTTGTGCACTCATTTTGCATTCCTTGCGGTAGACATAAATCATAAGAGAATTCATTGAGATCTGTAGGTGTACATCTGTCTATTATTTGAATTTGAATGTGACATTCAAAGGACAGATAACTCCATTTCCTGTAAGAGGTTCTTTTGATGTAATTGGCAGATGTTTTTGGTCTTGTTACCCTAAAGCAGGGGTAGGGAACCTTCGGCCCTCCAGGTGTGGTGGACTTCAACTCCCACAATTCCTTGAGGCTCGTGTAAGCCTTTGGGGCGAATGCCGAGCCTCAAGGAATTGTGGGAGTTGAAGTCCACCACACCTGGAGGGCCGAAGGTTCCCTACCCCTGCCCTAAAGAAACTGATGCAAGGTGAGGTCATGATCATTTCAATATGCCATGGAAACAGCAAGTCCTTGATGACAAGAACTCAGAAACAAAACACAAGTTGTTTTTCTCAGGCTTAAAAAATAAATTTGAAATCAATTTGCAAAGGAGATAATATTTGCCTATGTGATCTATTTTGAGGTCCTGAGATTTATTTATTTGCATGCATCTCTCTAAAACCATATATCCTGCATTGCTTTGTATTCTGTACTCATCTGTCCCTCCACTCAATTAAATTGTGACTGTCCAGCCATATAGTTGCTGAATATAAGGTCTGAACTGGGATGAAAAGCCCCTCTGAAAATCCAGGTATTTGTTCCCTAAAGAGTTGGGCAGAGTCCCATATGTAATCCAAAAACATGCCAAAGGAAATAAGTCCTGGGAGCTACAGGTGAAAAGAAGGATGGGGTGAATTTGAGATATACAGTACAGAGACTGGATTAAACTCTCTGCTTTTACAGAGATAACACTATATGTTGTTGGACATTTAAGACTAATGTGCACATACAAGAAGTGGTAAATGTCTTTCTAGACTGCTGTATTTCAGATTGGAGGAAGAAGGAGCACAGTCAACTGCTTTCCTATAGAAAAATGTTCAGTCTACTGCAAAACAAGTGTCGCAAGCAAAATGCTAGGGCAGGGCTTCATCTTCCTAATTCTTTACCACCATTTCTAACTTGTTTTCAATAATCAGAAAGTACTCTTCATAAGGAAGAAAACATGACTGTATAATTTGTTGCCCATTCTGTAATTTTTGTGATCTAAACTTGAATTGCTCTGGGTTTCTCATTCAATGGTATAGGGATCAGGATTTTTCCCTTCCTCAGTGTAACACAGGCATTGTTACACTATGCCATTAACCTCCATGGTTCCATCCTATGGGATCCTTGGATTTGGAGTTTAATGCCAGATAGCATCAATGCCTCACCAAATCAGCTGATCAGTTTCAGAACAGTATGCAGTGTGTGTGGTTATTTTTTTCCACTTGCCACTAGTGCTTGGCGTTTGAGTAAGAAAGATAATTTTTTAGGAATCTTTCAGAAACTTTTGTTTGTTAGTTTGGCCAAGATAGCAGTAGATGATATGTACATGAAACAACTGGCAATTATTTTGACAATAAGAGGAATCTGTTTGCAATCTCTTGTTTGCAGTAGCTGTAGTTGAAGAATGCAAATTTGAACAGGCTGTGAATTGAAATGGTGTGTTTCAATTGGGCCCCCTGGTGGCACATGGGTTAAACTGGTCAGCTGCTGAACTTGCTGACCAAAAGGTCAGTGGTTCGATTCTGGGGAGCAAGGTGAGCTCCTGCTGTTGGCCCAGCTTCTGCCAACCTAGCAGTTCGAAAACATGCAAATGTGAGTATATCAATAGGTACCAATTCTGCAGGAAGGTAACAGCGCCCCATGCAGTCATGTTGGTCACATGACCTTGGAGGTGTCTGCCAACAACGCCAGCTCTTTGGCTTAGAAATGGAGATGAGCGTCACCCCTCAGAGTCGGACACAACTAGACTTAAACCTTTACCTTGTTATACATATTATGTGTGTTCCACTGATAAGTGGTTTAGAATTGTGCAAAATTAATATAATTGGAAACATATGGATTTTATTTCTACATTGCAGAAGACAATAGTAGATGCTAAATAAAGTTTGAGGATTTTTCTTTTTTTGCTTATACAATATTACAGGATATAATGTTTCTACTTTCTTTTTAAAAGAAACATTGTTTAAGTTTATATAAATTCCTGTCCTAAGCATTAGCAATCTTTGATAGGTATAGTGGACCTTTTGTAGCCATGTTGTTGTTCATTCGTTCAGTCGTCTCCGACTCTTCGTGACCTCATGGACCAGCCTACGCCAGAGCTCCCTGTCGGCCGTTACCACCCCCAGCTCCCTCAAGGTCAGTCCAGTCACTTCAAGGATGCCATCCATCCATCTTGCCCTTGGTCGGCCCCTCTTCCTTTTGCCTTCCACTTTCCCCAGCATCATTGTCTTCTCTAGGCTTTCCTGTCTCCTCATGATGTGGCCAAAGTACTTCAACTTTGTCTCTAGTATCTTTCCCTCCAGTGAGCAGTCGGGCTTTATTTCCTGGAGGATGGACTGGTTGGATCTTCTCGCAGTCCAAGGCACTCTCAGAACTTTCCTCCAACACCACAGCTCAAAAGCATCGATCTTCCTTCGCTCAGCCTTCCCTAAGGTCCAGCTCTCACATCCGTAGGTTACTACAGGGAATACCATGGCTTTGACTAGGCGGATCTTTGTTGCCAGTCTGATGTCTCTACTCTTCACTATTTTATCGAGACTGGACATTGCTCTCCTCCCAAGAAGTAAGCGTCTTCTGATTTCCTGGCCACAGTCTGCATCTGCAGTAATCTTTGCACCTAGAAATACAAAGTCTGTCACGGCCTCCACGGTTTCTCCCTCTATTTTCCAGTTGTCAATCATTCTTGTTGCCATAATCTTGGTTTTTTTGACGTTTAGCTGCAACCCGGCTTTTGCGCTTTCTTCTTTCACCTTGATTAGAAGGCTCCTCAGCTCCTCCTCGCTTTCGGCCATCAGAGTGGTGTCATCTGCATATCTGAGGTTGTTAATGTTTCTTCCAGCAATTTTCACCCCAGCTTTGCATTCATCCAGCCCCGCACATCGCATGATGTGTTCTGCATACAAGTTAAAAAGGTTGGGTGAGAGTATGCAGCCTTGCCATACGCCTTTCCCAATCTTGAACCAGTCTGTTGTTCCGTGGTCAGTTCTGACTGTTGCTACTTGGTCCTTGTACAGATTCCTCAGGAGAGAGACAAGGTGGCTTGGTATGCCCATCCCACCAAGAACTTGCCACAATTTATTATGATCCACACAGTCAAAGGCTTTAGAATAGTCAATGAAGTAGAAGTAGATGTTTTTCTGAAACTCCCTGCCTTTCTCCATTATCCAGCGGATATTGGCAATCTGGTCTCTCGTTCCTCTGCCTTTTCTAAACCCAGCTTGAACATCTGGCAACTCTCGCTCCATGTATTGCTGGAGTCTTCCTTGCAGGATCTTGAGCATTACCTTACTGGCATGAGAAATAAGGGCCACTGTACAGAAGTTTGAGCAGTCTTTCGTATTTCCCTTTTTTGGTATGGGGATATAAGTTGATTTTTTCCAGTCTGATGGCCATTCTTGTGTTTTCCATATTTGCTGGCAAATGGCATGCATCACCTTGACAGCATCATCTTTTAAGATTTTAAACAGTTCAGCTGGGATCCCATCATCTCCTGCTGCCTTGTTGTTAGCAATGCTTCTTAAGGCCCATTCAACCTCACTCCTCAGGATGTCTGGTTCTAATTCATTCACCACACCGTCAAAGCTATCCTCGATATTGTTATCCTTCCTATACAGATCTTCTGTATAGTCTCGCCACCTTCTCTTGATCTCTTCAGCTTCTGTTAGGTCCCTGCCATCTTTGTTTCTTATCATACCAATTTTTGCCTGAAATTCACCTCCAATGTTTCTAATTTTCTGGAAGAGGTCTCTTGTCCTTCCTATTCTGTTGTCTTCTTCCACTTCCATGCATTGCTTATTTGTAGCCATGTTTGTCTTAATTTGGGGTGGTCTTGTGTTCCTAAATGCCTTTGATTGGGTTAATTGCAGAAATCACATTTTTAGTTCTGGTAGATCATCAGTTGGTTCTTCATACTGAGAACTGAATTGGGGCCCTGATGAATTAAGGTTAGGTAGATGATGGGGAAATTCAAGAGGAGCATGCTTGTTCACTGTTGGCTAACTTGTATCCTATCCTAAACTGGTTGCACAAGAGATAGCACAACAGTTTCTGTTAAGAGTTGGAGAGAAACAGATATTCAGACAAGAAGAAGATAACATGGGTCCCATTTTCCAGGTTTGTCCAAAATCTTAGTCCCTAGGCCTAAGGACTATTCTATTCACCCACTATCAGACTATTATTCTCAGTCAAATGGCTAGTCAAGAACGAGCAAGAAGTTATTTCAAACCTTGTGAATCCCAGTCAATCTTACAAAGGTCTTCTGTGTATTCAGTTTGTTTCAAATGATTATGTATGAAACGATTGTTCAGAGGTTGGAATGATTAAATGCTGCAAAATGCTCACTGCTGTGGTATACAACCACACTTCCCTGTTTGAATTTAGAATACTCTGTGGAGAGCTTGGAAAGTTACTTTTACGAGAAATGGAAATAATGATATGCTGAAGTACACAGCTGAGCTGTGATGATGCTATCAAGCATCACTGTGCCATGGCCCAATTGCTAATGACTTCAAGGTATCAATATTTTAATTCTTCTTTAAGGTAACTTTTCAAGCTCTACTCTTGCCACCTTACAATAGTGGCTCACATTGTCCCAAATTTCCTTCCTGCTTATGTCACTTCGGCCACCACGTGTTTCTCATTGTCATTACAGTAGGACTCCGTATCCTAGAGGACCCCCCCCCCCCCATGGATACCTGAAACCATAGACAATAGCAGCTGTATATTTTGACTATACTTTTACTAGAAGCATACTATAGAATAGGGACCCAGAGAGATCCATGAACACTTCGTGGGGGGAGGATACTTTTTGGAGGGTGTTTAGCAAAATCATGAATATCCAATCCATGAATAAGGGGGCTGTACTATATATCCGGCTCCCCAATCTCCTAAGGTTCTGGATTGTATAAGTGCAAAATATCTGTATTAAGGATTGTTAGGGAAGCAGCCTTTAAGACCACTAGTTCATGTTTGATTTGTAAGTCTCTCCATTTCATTTTACTCAAAGCATGATTGTTACTGATGGTTCAGTCAAGGACTTTGATGGTTTCAGTTCCCAATCACTTGAGTTACTGTAAAAGTGATTTAAAAAAAATCCATAAAGGTTTCAGTTGAATATTAGAGCAACTACTAATGAATGAGGAAACAAATTTCCCAAACAACTTAGACACTCCTACCTGATGGTATGCTCCTCTTGGTGTTTATATGGCAACATTTGCTTTCACTAGGTAAATATTATTTTTAAGGGCTGCTTTGGACACTCATCTGTGACGAGTTGGGGAAATAAAGTACATTAAACAGTGCAATATAGCTGTCAGATAACCTTGTCAAGGTAACTTGTCCAGTGTGGTAGTGGGCTTCGTGGTTTGTGACAAAGTGTTCTACTTCTTATTTGCCTTGGCTTCCACCAACAGAAACACATTTTTTCTTTAATACTCCAAAATGCTGTGGCAGACTGTGGTTTCCTCCATTTCCGAGTTGAGAGAAGTGTTGAAAGATAAGAGCATGCCAACAGGCACTTACAGGATACTGTGTGAAGTGGTCTGTTGTAATTTATTGTTAGTGTTGTTTTGTGCCTTTCAGTCATATGCAACTTATGGCAACCCTCTCATGGGGTTTTCTCTGCAAGATTTGCAGGGTTGGGGGAGTGCCCTTTCCTTTCCCAGAGGCTTAGAGGGTGGAATTTGCCCAAGTTTGCCCAATGGATTTCCATGGCTGAATGGAGATTTGAACTCTCAGTCCTAGTTAAATAGGACTTTACACCCCACTGATTGTCAGCACTGCTTCAGGAATAGGTGAAAAACTATTTTTGCCAAACATCAATTTAACCTTGAGCAAAACTGGCACTGTTTTCTATCTGCTTCTTTACTTTTGTTGTGTTAACACAGCATTGCATCTATAATTCCATTAGTACCAAGAGCAGGTAATCTGTTCAAACTATGTGAAATGTAGGTAATTGGTTCAGCCTATATGAAACCGGGTTTATAGTGCAGCCATAAATTCCAATTAATTTAGTGTGCCTCTTTGAAGGTATGTAGGGAGAGAATTGCAACTACAATGGGTCCTCAGAAGTCACTGCAGCTTTGTTCCTGGAAACCCTTCAGATAACAAAATCCACGTATACTCATGTTAATAATAATCTACTTTATTTATATGCCACCCTAGCTCATATATGGCAAACATTCAATGCTGCTATACTATTAACAAAGACAGACAGTACATAAACAGAGGTAAAGACTTTTTCATCTCTGGCATCTCGAGGCTATGTTCGACTCCAGCCACCAGCTGGTGCTGTTGCTCCATCTTCCATGCCAAAGAGCTTTGTTGTCTTTAGATACTCTGCCTTTTATTACCTTCCCACCAAAGTGGTATTTATATATCTACTCACATTACTGTTTTCGAACTGCTAGGTGAGCAGAAGCTGGGATGACGGTTGGGAGCTCACTCCAACCCAGGCTTGAACTGTCGACCGTTTGATCAACAAGATTTTCTGCAGTTGGCAGTTTAGCCTACTGAGCTAAAACATGGCTCATTATTTAGAATCATAGAATCACAGACTTGGAAGAGACCTTGTGGGCTATCCAGTACAACCCCCTGCCAAGAAAGAGGAAAATTGCGTTCAAAGCATCCCCGACAGATGGCTATCTAGCCTCTGTTTAAAAGCCTCCAAAGAAGGAGCCTCCACCACACTACGGGGCAGAGAGTTCCTCTGCTGAACAGCTCTCACAGTCAGGAAGATCTTCCTAATGTTAAGGTGGAATCTCCTTTCTTGTATTTAGAAGCCTTTGTTCCGCATCCTAGTCTCCAGGGCAGCAGAAAACAGGATTGCTCCCTCCTCCCTATGACATCCCCTCACATATTTACCCATGGCCATCATGTCTCTTCTCAGCCTTCTCTTCTTCAGACTAAACATGCCAAGCTCTTTAAGCCGCTCCTCATAGGGCTTATTCCCCACACCCTTGATCATTTTAGTTGCCCTCCTTTGGACACATTCCAGTTTGTCAACATCTCCCTTCAATTGTGGTGCCCTTCAATTTCATTATATATAGCATTGTAGTAAAACGTTTTCCTTTATATAAAATGATGAACATTTCAAACAAATGCAGGAGAGAGCCTAGAAGATTTCTCATCACTTCCACGTGCTATTTTCAAATAGTTTTCCTGGGCTCAAGAGCCCTTTCACACTACACAATTATAGCACTATGATTCTCCTTTAACTGCCATGGCTACATCCTTTGGAATCTTGGGATATGTAGTTTGGCCAGAAGTACCAAAGGAGCTCTATGCCTGAAAATTCTAAACATCCCACACTCCACTGCCAATTCCAGGATGCCATTGGATGCAACCATGGCATTAAAGTGGAATCATGACATTATAATTCTGCAGTGTGAATGGTTCCTGGGTCAAAAACTCTACAGTCCCTTCTATCAATCAACACAGTGCCAAGTAAATAATTGGCCTATCTCTGTGAAAGCCAGGTTCTTAATGTTGCCATTAATTAGCACTCTTTAGGAGGAAGGTGATTTTTCTCTCATGCTTACTTTGAAACAAATCTGATTTTCATAAACAGTCATGGCAATGGTTCACTACATATGCCTTTGTGAGCTGGCAATCCTTAAAGAGTAAAGGAGTTGGGGTGGGAAGGAAGCAGCATATGCACTTCACCTGTGCATGGCTGCCTGTGTTTTGTTTTTGAAGCCCTGCTAAAAGGTTAATCTTTCCAAAAACCTTATAATCCCTTGGAAGGGTGAGGCTAATAGAGCAGCTAACCCGCAGGAGTGAGTAAGTAAGTGAGCTAGTGTATTGTTTGGAATCCCTAACCTTCTTGCTGATAACTTTAATAATAACAACATATCAATGACCTTTTAAAATACATCTTTGTGGAAGAAGGTTATGAAAGGCTGTCAAAGTATTGTTTTCTCCTGCAGACTGCATTTTATCCCCTACTCTTGCCCTGCTCCCTCCATCTACATGCACAAAGGCCAGGAAAAGATTAAAATGACCCATTTGAACATGGCATTGACTCCTTCAGGGAGCATTTGCTTCAGTAGATTTAGGGTTTTTCATCCTCCCTCTCCAGCCTCTGGTGACTCATGATGGATGGATATTATGAATGTTTTTCACCAGGCACGTGGGCAGGGAATTGTGCTGATTATTTTATGAAGTGGCAAATATGGTAGAAAACATTTCCCTTCCTGTTTTTATATGTGCATGTGTTTTATTTTATTGTATTTTATATATTGTGTTCACTTTTATGTTTGTTTTTAGGCACTTTTGCCATTTGTAAGCCACCCTGAGTTTCTTCAGGGAGTTGGTGGCGAGACATAAGAATAAAGTTATTATTATATTATTATTCCCCCTAATGATAAATGAGTACAAATCTCAGTCTTCTTCTACTGAAACTTTTGAAAAGGCACTGCAGACTACTTCAACCAGAGAAGTTAGCAATAGCAGAGCACCTGATGAATCAACCTGGACATATCAAATTATTTGAGAACACAGAAATGCTGGACCACTCTAACAACTACCATCTGAGGCTACACAGAGAAGCCACCGAAATCCACAAGCATGTGGAAGAAACCATGAAAATGAACAAAATCTGGCTACCAGTATTAAAAAACTCTAAAATTATAACAGTAAATAAAGAACAAAACTCAAACACAGGGGAACTCCAGATAAGAAACAAACAGGAACAACAAAGGATTTTCCCCAGGCAGTAACAAGCCAGACCCAAAAACTGTCAGGCCATCAAATGCTAATCAAGGTGGCCAACTGAAACATTCACACCTAGCTCCAGCAGACAATAGTTCTTCCTCCCATTCTTCGCACAGTTATATAAACCCAATTTTCCTAGTTTCCAACAGACCTCACAACCTCTGAGGTTGCCTTCCATAGATGCAGGCGAAATTTCAGGAGAGAATGCTTCTAGAACATGGCCATACAGCCCGAAAAACCTACAACAACTCAGTGATTCTGGCCAATGAAAGCCTTCGACATTACATATTTTGAAAAAGGAGTTTGAATGCCTAGGAGGTGAACAGGGCAGGGTAGTGCCTTGTAATTCTGGGAGAGGATTTGGAAAACATTTAAATCTGACTTACATCTCAAAGCTTTCCATGGTTTGCCTCTGTAATACCCCCGTTGACTATATATAATCCCTTTCAGGTGGTACGTACATTACTTATTTGGTTATTTATGTTAATTTCTTCTCTATATATAAAGAATATATTTTGTCAGGACTATTTTAGTGCTATCTGGAGACGGCTGGCCTAAACCTCTGGCTTGTTGCACTGACTGCTCATCAGTAATTACTGTAGCTATATGCGTACAGTTTGCTACCTTGAGTGATAATCGTCTCTTGCTGAGCATACACTCCCGAGGCTTCACACAGGTCTTTCCTGTTTTCTTTGAAAGGATCTTTTGAAGTAAATTTAATGGACTTGAAAGAAATACAAAAGGCCCAGTAATGCCTCTGGGCAAGTTAAGTAAACTTATAAGCAATCTTATTTTGGTTTCTACCACTACCACTTCCTTCTAAATAGGAAACTTATAACTACCATTTCCTTCTGAATAGCATGTGTTTCTATTTTTTTTTTTTTGCTCCATTGGCTTTTGTCTTTAAAGTCTTTTCCAAATAAGAGTTGGAATAGTTCTCTATCTCATAACCAGTTGGCAAAAACTTTTTTCCACTTGGCCTCTGTGAAATTTTGCTACATGTGATTTATGATCTGAGATTCTTGGCCATGAAGATAAACAAAGGTCGGGAGATTATTGCATATACACATGAATGTGCTTTCTAAATGCAAGGTGAAGATTCCGAGCCCTTCAGGAATGATTAATGTTGGTATCCTAGCCCACGCAAGACTTGTTGAGAGGCGTTATCTATTCCAAAAGAGGAGGAAAGATCTCTTCAGCTTTTTCTGACATTAGCTTCAGCTATTGCAATCAGAAATATTTGTAGCATACTGTTGTTACTAACTAAAGGCATGTTCTGTTGACAGTAATGCTGATATCTTTCTTTTGTCTTCCAGTGTGTGAAAGTCATGCAAGACTCTTGGGAAAAGGTTTTATGATGATGATTTACATCAAGAAATCAACAAAATGAAATTTGGAAAAATATGCATGTAAGTAGCTCTGCTCCTAAAGCAGGAGACCCACTAGTCTCACTTTGTCATTGTTTGTGTTGATTAGCCTTGCAGGGAATTGTAGTTCAACACTATCAAGTGTTACACTATAAAGTAGAGCACAGTTCTCTGCAGATCTTCTTATGTCCCATTGAATCTATTGCTTCTCCTTCCTCAGTAAATGTACTGTGACTTTAATATGTTTCCAAAGCACTTCATGGAAAGAAATCAAAAGTGGCTTCCAACTCAATGATCTAATTTACATCAGGAAGAATTGGCAGATGTTTCAGTCACTGAAGTCAAGTTTTCCTGAATCTGAACAAATGTTGCCTTAAGCTCAGTAATAAGTCTCCTTGGTTACTGATGCAAAATCTTGCCTTCTCTTATTTTCCCATTTGATTTGGTGCTTATTTCATCTTGATAACAATGGTTCTTTTTCCCTTGGCAACAATCAACTTTGCTGGACGGGCCACGTTGTACAAATTCCCAGTCACTGTCTCTGAAAACAGTTACTTTATTCTCAGCTCAAGAACAGAAAATGGAATGCCGGTTAAGAGATTTAAAGATGGGCTTAAAGCTAAGCTAAAAAAATGTGGAGCAAACCCCTAGAACTGGGAAGCCCTGGCATTTGAGCATTGCAGCTGGAAGTGAGCTGTTCCCACAGTGCCGGGTATTTTGAGGATGCACAAATAGAGGGTGAAATGTGCCAAGAGAAAGGCACGTCAAGCAAACCCTTGTCAGAACTGCCTTCCATTTGGAATATTATGTCTTCATTGTGAAAGACCATGTAGATCCAGAATAGGCCTTCACAGTCACTTATGGACTCATTACCAAGACGCTACCTTTGGAAAACAATCATATTCATCTTGACAACAATGGTTCCTTTTCCCTTGGCAACAAGCAGTTGCCATCAGAGAACTGTGTTTCAGTGCCTTTGAAACTGGTGCACATGTATGAGAGCAATGAGGAAAGGCCTCCATTCACAGGAGTTGGGGGTACTTATTCTTCTTGCCTGACAAAGGCAGTCATCAGTGTATTTCTATGATAAGACAATAGTGCGAAGAAGTTGGAAATTATCTCATTGCTGGTTGGGGAGACTGGACTGGTCCATGGACTAATTTCGTACTAACCCCTTTCCCCATTTTAAAAACATAACTGGAAAAAATGTTAGTGGCCAGAAATCAGTGTCTACTTTTTTGCCTTTTAAAGATGTGGTGGCTCTATGTATTTTATTTTATGTAAAAAGATAATTACGAATGAGGGAGGTTTTAAAAAAATGGTGGTGGGACAGAGAAGGGTCTTGGTGAGGCTGGGAGGGCAACCAAATGGCATGGCCACATTATTCCCATCTTTGCTGTAAGTTTGTTTTCTGTTCTGTTCTTCTCTGTTCTTCTCTTCTCTTTTCTTTCAGTAATAGAATAGGAAATTTCCTGTGCTTTGCTTTGTGATGTAGTAGGAATGTTACATGTGGATCCTTTCATTCAAGATTTTCAGGATAATTCAGGTTGACTTTTCTTTTTCTAAAAGAAAGAAAACTGCCAGTCACATTCTAATGCCACTGAAGAAAAAGTTGTGAAGCAATGGAAAGATCAGACAAGCAAAATGGACTCTTTGAAACAGCCCTTGGAGAGGGCAAGGAGGAGGATGGAACTGGCTCGGTTTCCTCGTCGCCTCTTCCTCTCTGCTTGAACAATATGGAAATGCTGGAAAAGGCCAGGGAGCTCTTCCGTCTCTGTGACAAGGAGGAAAAGGGCTTTATTACCAAAGCTGACATGCAAGTAAGTGGGGGAGCCTCTATCTTTACCTCAGAGGCAAAGCTCTAGTTCTCCTGAGATCCTATATCCATGAGCTCTGCCTGCTCTCAGTAAATATTAAAAACAACAAAAAGGGTTATGTGGCATTTTTAAGACAAATAGATTTGCAATGCATGCGAAGGAGTCTTATAGCACCTTTCAGACAAATTGAGAGAAATAAGATGTTAGCATAAACTTTTGTAGACTGAAGTCTGCTTCATCAGATGCAACCGAGAAAGCACTCTATGAAAGCTACTAACTACTTTCTCTCAGTGTCAAAGGTGCTACAAGACCCCTTGACATACGGGTATTCAAGAGTAACATAGCTATGTCTTTGAATTCTATCCCCATGGAAAGCACTAAGTTCAGCTTGTGGAGTGGAAATCCATTAGATTTGTTGTGACATGAGGCTTTGTGGTCTGCAGCCTACAAATGAGAAATAACAAATGGGGAAACGTCTGAAGTTAGAAACATCAGTATTATAAAACCACAAAGAAAATATTTCATCTTTCCAGAATTCTTTGCTAAACAGCATTAAAGTGGTTCTTCTGGAACAAAGGAAAATATTCTGGTTTCAATGAGACTGGGGAGGGGGGTTCCAGACAAGCCCTATATTCCAGGATATGATCCCAGGTTTTCTGCTTTAAACTGAATTATATGAGTCTGTACTGCCAGATAATCTGGGATTAGCTGAAAACCTGGGATCAGATCTTGGAATATAGGGCCTGTCTGGAAGGGCCTGAAAACTTTAAAGCATTAGTTTGCAGCTCAGTAAGAGGTCCAGGTATGTATAGAATCATAGAATCAAAGATTTGGAGGGGACCTCATGAGCCATCCAGTCCAACCCCCTGCCAAGAAGCAGGAATATTGCATTCAAATCACCCCTGACAGATGGCCATCCAGCCTCTGTTTAAAAGCTTCCAAAGAAGGAGCCTCCACCACACTCTGGGGCAGAGAGTTCCACTGCTGAACAGCTCTCACAGTCAGGAAGTTCTTCCTCATGTTCAGATGGAATCTCCTCTCTTGTAGTTTGAAGCCATTGTTCCGCGTCCTAGTCTCCAGGGAAGCAGAAAACAAGCTCGCTCCCTCCTCCCTGTGGCTTCCTCTCACATATTTATACATGGCTATCATATTCCCTCTCGGCCTTCTCTTCTTCAGGCTAAACATGTACTCCCTATGGCTTGTATAGGAACAAAAGCTTCCCAATGCCATCGTGTTCATGTTAACAACTGTTATCTGTGGGCATTGCTGAGACCATAATTGACACTGCTGTTATATTCTGCATTTAATTTCTTCCTCCTTTTCTGTTTCCAAGCTTTCTGCCTTCAACCATGTCTAGATATATAAGTGCAACTCAGAATAACATGTTTATCTGCTGTAATATGTGTGCAGTATGTTGCTTGTGACAAACATGTAGAAATGAAGCAACAAATGTCATAATGTGGAGATGCTGTTATCTTTGTGCCTTCAGCTGTATAATGTTTGCATGTTAGATAATAATAAAAGGCACAGAAGTAAAACTACAGCACAACCCTCATTGCATAGTGCAGTGGTTCCCAATCTGTGGTCCATGGACCACCAGTGGCCTGCAAGAAGGAAAATGTGGTCGGTGGCCTCACCATTACTATAACGCAGCAATGGGAGCAACTGTCCCTGGCCAAAGTAGGCCCTGGTCAAGTGATCCTTGGTCAAAAAAAGATTGGGAACCACAGGCATAGTGGGATGGGCTATATCTTCCAAGATCCCGATGGGTACCTGAAACAATGGGTAATAGGGGGAAATGTGTAGTTTAATTTATTATTTATTTACTTAATATATTTGTATACCACACTTCTCAGCCGTAAGGCTATTGATGTTAGGTTTAATTTATTGATGTTAGTGATGTTAGGCTTTAATTTGATGTCTGGCTTTAATGTTATTTTCATATGTGGGGTTTTTCTGGGATTTTATGTCAGTGTTTGTTTGTTTTATGTAGACATTGAATGTTTGCCGTTGTATGTTGGAATCCTTCCTGAGTCTCCATGGGGAGATAGGGCGGAATACAAGTAACGTTTTGTTGTTGTTGTTGTTGTTGTTGTTATATAGCAAACCCTATATTTTTACTATACTTCGGCTGGAAGTATACCATAGAATAATACTGGAGAACCCAGAGAGGTCCACAAATATTTTATAGAGCATGAGTAAATGAATCCATAGATAACGGTCATATTGTAGTTAAAAGGAGGTACAGTGACTTGCACAAAACTGGGCAGAGCTTGCAACCAGAGAACACTATTCTGTTATGTCAAAGCAAATAGCTTGCCACTTGCAAATTGCCTTCTGACAGTTTCCCATGGGTTGTGTGCCATTAAAGCCATTTAAGGATTATATCCTGATTAATTCAACCATGCTAATAGCTAAGCAGATATATCCTGCTCCTTTGGCTGCTTTATCTGAAGAAAGATTTCTTCCTTCAAGAAGACACTTTTTGTTTTCACTTAGTTAACAAGCACTATGTGGGCTTTCTGGGTAAAAGATCTCTCAACTTGCACAATTGAATTTGACCACTTGACTACATTAATAAGGGAAAGCTGGGAAATGGGATAAGCATTTTTTTCTTGATATGTTCTGTTAAGTATAAACCAAAAATCCTGGATTTAAACTTCCTTTCCTTTCTTTCCTTTTCTCACAGCGATTGCAGTGTGAGCTGCCTCTCACCACCGAACAACTAGAAGCTGTTTTTGATAACCTGGAGCAAGACAATAATGGTTATCTCACCCCAGTTGAATTCAGTATGGGACTAGGTAAGGAAGTGCTGGTTATCAATGAGGATATTTCAAACAGTGGTCACAAGTATCTCTTCATGTTCAGGTAGGCTGGGATGGAGAATATGTATTGTTTCGATGCAAATTCCATCAGCCCCAGCAAATGATAGCCAAAGCTCACAATGGATCTCATGGTCTCCACCCTCAACACAACTGTAGAGCATATAAAATAGAAGTGGGCTGTTATGAGTTTTCCAGGCTGTATGGCCATGTTCCAGAAGCATTTTCTCCTGATGTTTTGTCTGCATCTATGGCAGGCATCCTCAGAGGGTGTGAGGTCTGTTGGAAACTAGGAAAATGGAGTTTATCTATCTGTGGAATAATGCCCAGGGTGGGAGAAAGAACTCTTTCTGTTTGAGATAGGCATGAATGTTTCAATTGGCCACCTTGATTAACATTCAGTGGCCTGGCAATTTCTAGGTCTGGCTTCTTATTGCCTTGGGGAATCCTTTGTTAGGAGGTGCTTCCATCCAAGGGTAATTCAACCTGGATTAGGCAGGCCCAGTACTGAAGTAGGGAAAATTCATCTATCTGCTCATTACCAGTAAGAATAGATACCCAAATATTTGAGTTGGCTTTTTTTTGTGGGGACTTGGTTGCTATTTTTACTAGATATAAAGTAAATACCACTGACTTTGCCTGACATTTTTGAGCCATTTCCACAACTGTAGTTCTCAGAGGGGTGAATTCCCATGTAATCTTGCCAGGTTTCATGTTTGCAGAACATGTTTGGGGAATGTGCTTACCTCTTGCCAATGAGTACTATTGTCATGGGGTCATCTTGTGCAGTGCTGTTGCTTTGCCAAGAAGGACTTCTTCTAAGACTAAAGCAACCAGTTCCACAATACACAGGGAGGCCCGGTAGCTACAACAAAGCAAGCTAGCTATAGTCAAAATTGTTTTTGCAAGGATGAACTTTCATAGAGGGAGGGAGACTCTTCCAACAGTATTTCTCTGGCCTTGTGCTGATTAGGGGAAGCCAAGTTCTTTTTTTCTTAAGAAAACAGCTTAAGTCAACAGTTCCACAAATCTGATGGGAAGAGGGCAGGTCAAAGCTATCAGAACTAGGCAATCGGGCAAGAAAGTAATGAGAAGTTCTTACTTGAACTGGAATATGACAGTGTTTTGTACAAACTGTGAGTGTCTTAATGTTCTAAGGCCAAGCAGGCAACCAGGGACTTGACCCAGTGACATGACAGGGAGTCAGGAAAGACAATATATAGCTCTGCCAAGAGGTTAAGTTGTAAGACCCTTAGGGGACAAAACCAAGGATGAGCCCTTCTATTTTTTAAATCTTGATTTTTTAAAAATAATTTCTCTTCCATTTAACTCTCACGTGGCCAATTGGTCATAAATGAGAATGAGTTTGTTAGGTCATACAGATTGGGATGAGAAAAGACTCAGGCTTGTGTTTTGGGTTTTTTTTTTCATATAAGGAGAACATACAAACAAGTTGGAATAAGGAAAGTTTGGAGAGATGTCCATATTTTCCCTAGCAGTTTCCAAAAACCGTGAGACTTCACTGAAGTTCAGGGCTTATTTTAAATGCTACTGCAAATGTTAGCTTTGGAACATTTGAAATAATATCAGTAAAATAGGATGAGTGTCTCCGAGCATGTGCAGAGTTCATTTCCATCACTATAAAACGGCAGCACACTACCCTAAGTGCAAAGAGGAAATTCCATATGTCTTTTATGTGTCCCCATTAATAACAATTTCAGGTCATTATCCTTGTGGACAACAAGTTAAACATGAGCCAACAATGTGATTTGGCAGCTAAAAAGCCAATGGGATTTTGGGCTTCATAAATAGGAGTCTAGTGTCTAAATCCAGGGACATATTGCTTATCCTTCTATTTTGCCTTGGTCAGACCACACCTGGAATCAGACTGTGTCCAATTCTGGGCACCGCAATTGAAGGGAGATGTTGACAAACTGGAATGTGTCCAGAGGAGGGCGACTAAATCATCAAGGGTCTGGAGAACAAGCCCTGTGAGGAGCAGCTTAAAGAGCTGGGCTTGTTTAGTGTGCAGAAGAGAAGGTTGAGAGGAGGCATGTTGGCCATGTATAAAGATGTGAGGGGAAGTCTTAGGGAGGAGGGAGCAGGCTTGTTTTCTGCTGCCCTGGAGACCAGGATGTGGAACAATGGGTTCAAACTAGAGGAAAGGAGATTCCGCCTGAACATTACGAAGAACCTCCCAACTGTGAGAGCTGTTCTGCAGTGGAACTCTCTTCCCCAGAGTGTGGTGGAGACTTTTTCTTTGGAGGCTTTTAAACAGAGGTTGGATGGCCATCTGTTTTGAGTGCGATTTTCCTGCTTCTTGGCAGGGGGTTGAAATGGATGGCCCACGAGGTCTCTTCCAACTCTATGCTTCTAGGTGTTGGGTACTGTTAGACTAAAACTGGAAGAGGTAAGGAAACAATGTAGGAGCTTTCCATAAGAACGTTCTATTCCACCCCCCCCCCCAAGTGATTTTAGCACTGATGTACCACACTTGTGAGGATTTTGTTCTGTTTGAAAAGACAGTACTGGTTTCCAAGCAACCTTCTGCACTGGCATCTTTCTTTTTAACCAATTTGCAAAAATCACAAGCCTGAAACAGACCAAGAAATTCTCTTCATTTCTGTCTCGTCCTTGTGCTACAATTTGATCTTGTCCCTCCTGATATTTATTACTCTCACAGGAAAATTCATTGGAATTGAGCAGTACCAAAGCCCGGAAAACACCAGACATGAGGAGACATTTGAGTCCGGCTGGTCAGATGATTTGGATCTGACAGATGAGGAGGAAAAGAGGTTTTGCTCCCTGCTGGAACAACTAGATGCATCTCAAGTCTTTGAAGAGTAAGGTGGAATTTTCCAGTCCACTCTTCTTTTTGCCTTATCAAAATATGTATATTCTATATTTTAAAAACTCAGGGCACAGTGTAAGAAAATGAATTTGACCAATTTAAAACTGTGAGTATGTAATTTTTTTTATAAAATCCATTAAGCTTTGAAAGCTTTAGAAAAGAACAGTGTTTACTCGGCTAGTGAATAACACCAGCAGAATCCTCAAAGGAAGGAATATTTCACCAAGGGTTGGTGGTGGAGTCACATAGGAAATAAGTCTCTCTTCCATGTCCTCTTATACACCAACTGATGAGACACAGAGGCAGCCCCTTCCCACAAATCTTAAACCTTTTAAGGGAGAGATACTTCTTTAGGTATCAAGATCCCAACCATTTAGCATTTGAAACCACTATCTGTACCTTGAGTTCAGACTAGAAGTATATTGACAGCCCGTGCAGCTCCTTTCAAACCAATTTGTTTATGGTTTGTGTGGCATTCCAGTTAGTGATTGCATGTTGCTCTTCGCTGCAGCTTTTGAGGCATCTTCAAGGGCAGCTCAACATAGATTGCATTGCTGTAGCCTAAATAGGAAGTTATAAGTGCATGGGCTATTGTGACTTAAGGTCTCCCTCTCTGCGGAGAGCTATAGCTGGCCCCAAGCACTTCAAGAATGCTGGTCCCGAGCACTCTGAGAAAAAAATAATAATCTGGGAATCCTTTGGCAAAGATGAATCCATGAGTTGTTCCAAACTGTGCACCTGCTCTCTCAGGAGGAGCACAGCACCATCCAGGGAAGGTTGCTTATCCAGCTTCAGTACACAAAAATCACTGATGCATATAATCTCTTTGGACACAACAGTTCTTGCTGTAGCCACGTTCAAAAGCATTGCTACAGCATATTATATTATAGCCTCTTGGTTTAAAAATCTGAATGATTTTTCAGAGTTTCTTCCACGCCCTTCTCTTTAGATGTTTTGGTCTCCAAACGTTCAGAAACTCCAACCACCTTGATCTTTGGTAAAAGTCTATGGGAGTTGCAACCCAAAACATCAGAGGCCAAAGGTTCTCTACCTCTGTGGTAGATGTTTGTCAATCCATAACATCTTTCATCTTGCAAACAAATTCTCAGTTTAGGTAACTCATCAAGTGTGAACCATGTTGCGTTTACATGTTGAAAACTGCCCTGAGCCCCTGTGAGAAGATAGGGCAAAATACAAATTAAAAATATCATTATTATACTGACACAAAAGCACAGTATGACACAGGAAATGAGTTATATATGCTGTATTATTATTATTATTATTATTATTATTATTATTATTGAGTTGTTGTAGGTTTTTTGGGTTGTATGGCCATGTTCTAGAAGCTTCTAGAACATGGCCATACAACCCGAAAAACCTGCAACAACCCAGTGATTCCGGCCATGAAAGCCTTCAACAATACATTATTATTATTATTATTATTATTATTATTATTATTATTATTAACCAGTGAATCTGTATACAGATTAAAACAAGACTGGTAGTGGTTTTGCAGTGGAAGAGAAAGCATCCTGAAATACTCAAAGCTCCCATTATGAACTTTGAGTTTAAAGAGGCGCATTGTCTACTTCAAGACCTTGAACTAGTCATATCATTTCTTGTTTGCTTTTGTTTCCACCAAAGGCTATGTGTGGAGGGAGGTCGAGGAGGTTTGCTGATAAGAATTAATAGTTGCAAAGTAAGTTAAGCTTTTAGATTTCATTTCTGAGGACTACAAAATTATTCTGCTTGTCATTCCTCCAGTCAGAGTGAGGTCCAGGAGCTTTGGGCTCGCCTTCGGAAAGAACAACCAGAGCTCTTGGCCACTTTTGAAGAATTTATTTTCCGCATTTCCTCATATCTCAAGGATGTACAACAGGAGAAAGAGTCCATGGAACTGGTGTTAAAAAGGTAAGAGAAGAGCAGATTGCAGATGTTACTGTGTGGTAGAAAGATTGCAGTAGAGGCCAGGTCACTAGAACAGGCTGAAGACAATTTGCTGCCTGAAGCAGTGAACCAAAATACTTTTAAGATAATATTATCTCATTGTCATGTCTGTCTGAACTTCTCTCTTGTCCCTAAGGCCAGGTTAAGGGGACTGTGGCCAACACAGTTCCAGGATCTTCATTGTCCCCATTTGCAAATCCCCTTTGCATGCCTAAGATGGGAGGAGTGGTTCATAGTACCCCCAGGAGCCTGATCCCAGCTAGGAAGAACATCAAGGCAACAATATGTTTCCTCTTCACAGCTTGAAAAAAATGTTTTCAGAATGGGTGGTAAACACTCCCAATTGCTGTAGGAATGACAGAGAGTAGTGGGGGTGATCCTTGGCTCTTCTCTCCTGTGAGTATTTATCTCTTGACTGCATTAGAGAGCAAGAGGTTTATGAAAAATGTCAAGACACATTAGTTTGCCTTTTGATTTTTTCCTTCTTCCTCCTCCCTCCTTATCTTTGCTCTTTGTAAACACAGGCCAAACTCTAGGTAAGTCATGCTACTCACACAGTGGGTCATAGTGCAAGTGGTTTGACACTTTCACTGTGCACACCCAGACACCCAGGACCTCACATCATCTTCCAAATTGGAGTTGCTGCATACTTAACAGCAAACACTAGTGACCCCACATTACTACACCAGCAGGATTTTCCTCTCCACCAATGTTTAATGAGATTTTGGTTGTATCTCCCATACCTAATTCTTTTTTTTTTACTTTTGTGCTACTAGGCGGGAGACAGACCATGACAGAGAAATCAGGTGCCTCTATGAAGAAATGGAGCAGCAAATTAAAGCAGAAAGAGAACAGCTGCTCTGCCAGGTAAACTCCTTCCTCACCCTTTGGATAAAAGCTCCTGAGCTGAAGGCCACGTGCTTCTCTCAATTGTTAAATCAAGGAGCCAAATCCTGGATCCTTCCTGCACTCTGTGGACTTATTTTATGGAGGACATGGGAAAGAAGCAAAAAATAAAACCTATTCATCTACTCTTTGCAGGGGTCCACAAAGCAGGACAAGAGCAGCCTGCTCCAGAAGGAGCTGCGGAACAAAGAACAAGAATTTGAGAAAATACTTTATCATCAGAAAAAGGTGGCTTTTTGATCTATGCCCTTCTTTGTTTGGCTGCATTGATTTGCTCTTCATTGAAGTGGTGTGTGTGCTTGTTTGCTTGAGTCATATACAGAAAACCACAACTTCTGTGTGTGCTCAGAAGATGTAGAGGTGCACTGACATGTCCATTCCATGTACACCACGATGTCTAATAGATCCCCCATCAAGTTGGCTGGCTGTGGCTACTTTGGTGCCAAGAGAATGCTAGGAAAGGTTGCTTTTTTAGCCTACTGCTCCCTGAATTCCCAAGCAAGTATGACTATAGTAGGTTCTGGAAGACATTAGTCCCTCCCCAAAGAAACAGTTACAATCCATGGGGAAGACGGACAAATAGCTCTTCTAGTTGTCGGGCTACCTGCTGGGGACTTTGTGGTTTTCTGTGTATGACTCAAGCAAACAAGCACACACACACATACACCACTTTGAGATGTGTTTGGACCACAGGTTGCCTATTCTATCTCTGTGCCTACAGTGCTAAAGGGATAATAATTTATTCCAAATAGTTCATTTCCCAGCTGTGGAGCTGTCTGTGCTCCTCTCCTTGGCTGGCTCCTTAAAACAAAACTGTACATTGAGACCCTCTATATAAAGTTTTGCACAAACAGCCTTCTTGGTAAGTTCCCCTGTGCTGAGTGCAACCCAGGGGTTAGCCTTTTCCTGCAAGGCCCAGGTGAACTCCTTTTGCAAATGCCTGCTGCCCTCCTTTCACCTCTAGGGCCACATCTGTGGGGTGAATTTAGCGCCCGTTCTAGTTTTAACTCCAGCCAAACAGACCCATCTCCACCAATCTTTTTAGATCAACACATGGCATTATTACACGATTACATCCTCATGAAGGAATGCAGTAGGGAGATATGGCTGTGTTGTTTGTGTTATCAGGGTTTGTTAGATTAGTTTCTGTGTCAGTATTTGCCCAGGGCTGTTTAAAAGACTCTGTTCAGGTGAAACAGGAGAGAAGGAAGTTGAAATGAGAGCTTTCTGTTTCTTTCCTGGCTGAGTTTTCCTGGTAGTCTTTAGCTCTTTTAATTGCAGGAATAAAAAGGCCCAGGGAGTTCTGTTTAGTTATTTTCTTATTTTATTTAAGTCCCGTTTCTCTCCCTGAGTGGGACCAAGGGTAACTGACACAACACAGCTTAAAATAAAGTTAAGGGTTAAGGTTTTCCCTGACAGTAAGTCTAGTTGTATTCGACTCTGGGGGATAGTGCTCATCTCAATTTCAAGGCCGAAGAGCCGACATTGTCTGTAGATACCTCCAAGGTAATGTGGCCAGCATGACTACATGGAGCATCGTTACCTTCCTGTCGGAGCCGTACCTATTGATCTACTCACATTTTCATGTTTCCAAACTGCTAGGTTGGCAGAAGCTGGGCCTAACAGCGGGAGCTCACCCTGCTCTCCGGATTTGAACTGCCAACCTTTTGGTCAGCATGTTCAGCAGCTCAATGATTTAACCCGCTGCACCCCCAGGGGGTCCTATTTTAAAATAAAACATAGAATCATAGAATCATAGAGTTGGAAGAGACCTCATGGGCAATCTAGTTCAACCCCCTGATGGTGCAGTGGGCTAAAAACAGACATAATAGTAAAAAAGATTAAAAATAGATTAACTATCCTAATAAAAGTAGCAGCCTTCAAAACAATTTAAAATCATTTAGACCATAATGATAAGGATGGAACTATAGCTCCTCCCTATTAAAAGATACATTAGCAGCAACTATTAAATAGCCAATGGCCTGTTGGCCTGTTGGATAGAGTGGTGGTTGGAGCCTAGATAAAAATCTTCTCTCAACTAGGAACTTCTTTGATGGACATATTCATGTACAGTCAGCTCTCCATATCCATCAATATGCTTTCATGGTTGGGAACCTGTTCCCAAAAAGAACCTTGATCTTACTAGTTTATCTAAGGCAGTGGTTCTCAACCTGGGGTCCCCAGATGTTTTTGGCCTACAACTCCCAGAAATCCCAGCCAGTTTACCAGCTGTTAGGATTTCTGGGAGTTGAAGGCCAAAAACATCTGGGGACCCCAGGTTGAGAACCACTGATCTAAGGGACACCATTTCACTGTGCTATTGTATATAATAGAACTTGAACACCCATGAATTTGGGTATCCATTGGAGGAGGGCAGGGAGAACCTGGAACCAAACTCATTGTGTGTGAATATGTGTGTGTGTGTGTGTGTGTGTGTGTGTGTCCGTGCATGTGTGCATACTGCCTTTGCCATATCATGAGGCTCCTTTCAGGCTGTCCAACTAATGCCTTTGGAATTTTCATTTCTGATCTTTTTTCTAGCTGGAGCATCAGTTACAGTCCCTGAACTCAGAGCAGCTGGAGATAAGAGTGCAAAATGAGAGGCTACAGATTCTGAATGAAAGCCTTCTGGATCAGCTGGAGAGAAGCAGATGGGAGCTGGAGGTAGCCCAGAGTCACCTTCAGCACCTACAGAAAGAAGCCCAGCTTGAACAGGAACAGAAGGACAGGCACGTCAGGGTGGGGTTCTCCAGCGTACTATCAGAAATGCCAGCTACTTTGCCCCATGGCCTTAATTAGTGTGTGTGTATGTTGTGTATGTTGAAATATGGAAAGTAAAGCAATGCCTTGTAGCTGCTGAAGACTGATGTGAACTGTAAGCCCAAACATCTTCCAGAAGCTTCAATGAGGTGCTTAGTTAAAGCCTTTGAATGTCTATGTTGTTTTGCTCTCCAACCGGCGAAATCACCAGACAAGACCATGCTGTGGGTTAACTATGGGCAACTTTTATTATATGTTACCAATCAATCTCTGTGTGATCATCCAATCCAATTTCAACTGACTAAGGCCAAGTGAGGTGGGCTGAGCTCAATTCACCTGGGCCCCGCCCACAACAAGCCCTTGCTGGGACTTTTAACTCTTTGTCTTCCCTTCGCCGAAAGGGAGCAAAGTACTTCCCCACCATCATGCTGAAGGTAGGAAAGGAATTTCTTCTGCTTCCTCAAAGCTCCTACAGTTTCAGAGGCCACTTAGGGAGTCAGAGGTTTTCTTTTCTCTGTACGCACTAGTGATTAAATCTTTTCCAGTTACATTTTTGAAAAAACAAAGAACAACAACATGGTGAAGTAATTGGCATGAGCAAGCAAGCATTATAGTAGTTAAATTTAAAAACATCTTATTGTCAGAACCCATGAGCCGTAACAGTCTTGGAACAAAATGTAGGTGCAGTTGCCAAGCATTATCATCACAGTGATAAGTCATGTTAATGTTCAGAAATATATGACATCATTGAAACTAGTCCGAGCAGAAATCAAACAAACTTTTTCAATTTTGGAGAGGGTATAGACTTGCTAGTTCTAAACTGTTTGAGTCATAAACTGGGTGAAAATATGTAGGGTTAATGGCTTGCAGAACAACAATATAAGTAGTGATGACGATCTTCCACCATCATTCTACTCAGATACAAAGTCCCTGATAGAGTGGTGATAATGTGTAAATGAAACATATAAGGTGTGGTTCATATCCTAGAGGCCAAAAGATATGTATATGTTCAGTTGTTGCCTGATGGCTCATCCTTAACAGTAATGAGCACTCTGGGGAGGAGACAGAAGTAGCCCAGGCTTATCTGTCATTTGACACGGGAAGTGAAGCACTGCTACCCCTAAATTACATTGCACTGCCCACTACTAGAGGAGGATAAGGATGTATGGTGCCAGACCTACCCTCTCCACCACCCAAAGAAGAAATGGTGATGCAGTAACAGCACCCATGTCTTCCCCTGGCCAAACAAGATGAAAGTAATGGCAGTACTCTCTCCAGAAGAAAGGAATTGCTAAGTCCTCCAGAAATGTGTAATCTACAGGGAAAGCATACTGTAGAATTGCCTGGAGGACCTAGTAAATTCCTAGAGAAACCGTTTCCCCTGGGTGTAGGTGAGAGAAACTATGGATATGAGATCTGCAGATCTTACCATATTCATTATTTTGAATCATAACCAAACAGTTGTTAGTCTTTGAAGGATGACTCAACTTCATACTTACGATGCTGATCAGTGACATAATTTTTAATTGAATACATTGTTAAATTCTTATTAGGGAGCTGTGGTGGCACAATAGGTTAAACCTTTGTGCCGGCTGAACTGCTGACCTGAAGATGTGATGGTCAGCAGTTCAAATCTGTGAGATGGGGTGAGCTCCAGTCTGTTAGCTACAACTTCCCATGCAGGGACATGAGAAAAGCTTCTCACAGGATGGTCAAACATCCGGGCGTCCCCTGGGCAACGTCCTTGCAGATGGCCAATTATCTCACACCAGACGCGACTTGCAGTTTCTCAAGTCACTTATTTAGGATATCCCTTTAGGACAGCTTCCTCTAACCTGGTGTTAGTTGTTGCCATGCACTACAAATTCCCCTATCCAACACACCTTGTAAGTGGCTACCCGGGAAAGTCAACATAAAAAGGACGAAAACACAGTTTGAAGGAGTCAATAACAAAATCTGCCATTAGGGGCAACATCCCATCTTTTATAAATCCCATCTTTTATAAATCCCAGTTTCTATTTTAAAACTTAACCCTAACTCCATTCCATTTTTTTCCAAAACTGACAAGAAACTAATTTTCCAATTTTAAATATCAGTGTTAATTACGGTAATTATTTTTTTAAACTAACATTCCACGCTCTGTATACAATAAACAAATAGTTACATTGCAGAAGAAAAGAAACTATCATTCTTACACTTTAAAAATTATAGCTTTCTTATTTTGTAGTGTTAGAGTGTTAAAATTTAAAGTTACAATCATAATGCTAATAATTTAATTATGTCTTAATTCTTGAGGTAATTAATCTATAATTACAAATAACGAGTTGTTTGTTTCTAGCCACTTATCAAGAGCTATAAAAAGAGTGAGTTCCTCCACACTTTGAAGTTTCATTTTGAGATCAAGCATGAGGCAAAGAGAAGTGAAGTGTACTACCAGGGGTTTACATTAGCATGCCATTGAGTGCCCAAACCAGAATGTGCTCCCATTAGTGTAACATTATTTAATCCAGCCGCTATAGCCATTTGCTACCAGCAACTCTGGGATTTTGGTCATACTATCAATGCTTACAAAAGACAAAACTTGTAATTCTTGGTACACTGACAGTCCTTTTTTGCCTTTAAAACAGGGATGTGTTTCAAGTCTCTAAGAATATGCAGAAAGAAAAGAAAAGTCTGCTACGACAACTGGAACTTCTCAGGTAAGAAGCCTATGTTGTTCGGTAAGTTACATTGCACTTTGGTGTAAAGAGACTGGATATTGAACTACTTTGAGGGACAATGTGTATGAGAATTGGTAGAGACTGAGAACTCCATTATTGGATCCTTCACAGTTTAAGGAAGGAGGGATGACAGAATGATGGGACATATACGGAAATCATTAGAGGGAAGGGGTCGAATGAGAAAAAGTATAGGAAAAGTTGTTATACTTCCTGATGGGAGATTTTGGCACTGGTATTCCAAAAACGCATTCTAACTTCTCCTCGATGTCATAGTGGTGCCAGAATAATGTCTGAATTGGATTCCTATGACTGTATGAGCAGTCGTCTCTGAATTTCTTGTTTCTCCCTCAGCTCTTCAAGAGTTGAGAATTCCCCACTGTAAGTTGGGATATAAATAAGATATAAGCCTGCTAGTTTGATGTTGTGGTTTGAGCATTGGATTATGACTCTGAAAACCAGGATTTGAATCCCTGCTCAGGCATGGAAACGTACTGAGTGACCTTGAACAGAGGAAGGCAAACGCATGCTAGACATAACTTGCAAAAAGAAAAAAAAAACACATGATAGGTTAGCCTCAGGGTTGCTCTCAATCAAAAATGACTTGAAGGTACAGAACAACAAAATAAGTATGTGTATTGTGTTGCAGTGGTTCACAACCTTTGGTCCTCTGGGTGTTTTGGACTTCAGCTCCCACAATTCCTAACAGCTGGTAAACTGGTTGGGATTTCTGGGAGTTGAAGTCCAAAACATCTGGAGGATGAAAGGTTGAGAACCACTGGAGAGTAACCACCACTCCTTACTTACATGTGCCTCCTTTTCTTTGAGAGCAGGGAGATGAACAAGAAGTTGAGAGATGAGAGGGACGCTTTCGAAGCCAAGAAGCTGGTTAGTCTGAGAAAGAAAATCTTAATCCCCAGTCACCTTCCTGTTGCCTGCTGCTGTTGCTGTCATCACCTGGCATCATTCCATTTCCATGGGGGACATTGACCAAGGGATTGTGTGTTTCATAATCCTCCCTATAGTCCTTTGGGTGCATCTGTGTATATGTCTCTAAATGTTGAAAAACCTTTGTATTCAAACCCAGGCAGTTGCAAAAAGGGCCAATAAGGCCCTTCTACTTCTGATAAGTGGACATGAAAGGGTTTGTAACAGAGTGTTCCTTGGATCCAAAGAGAAGAAAGACTCTTTTACACAGTTTAAGCCTTGTACATAAAAAAACTGACAAGCAGGGGAAGCACGGGGGAGTCTCCATCCTTAAAACGGAACCATCAACTCTATTCCAAAGAATACCAAATGGTGTTCCCTGCTTCTTCTCACTGTTCTTGAAGAACTCATATATGCAAGTCTGTAACATGTAATATCACTGTGGTTCTTTTGCTGCATAAACTCATGGCCAGGGCTCGCCCTATCCTGGGAAGAATTTGGATGTCTTGAGTGGTAGGGATAAGCAGTGGCAGCAACATGGTGGAGAACAGAGCTATGTATGCTGTATGGCAGGCCCTCAACCCTTTCAGGTGTATTTCTGGTTTTGGATACAATTTATTTTTATTGGTGTTGAAGTAAGATTCAGTTGCCACCTCGCCCTGTGCTTGGCCAACAAAATGGTTTAGCCCGTTGTGCTTTTCACTTTGCCTTTCCAAATTCTCATACAACTCATAATTAAAAGACTTAAAATTGGGAGGGGGTTGCTCCCCTTTCTGCACCTACTTCTGCAATGGGATTGCCCTCCCCATGGTAATTTGTGTGTGTGTGTGTGTGTGTGTGTCTGTCTGTCTTGCATGGGTGAGGTGGTGAACTGTAATGTCTATGAGATATATTGCAATGCACAGCATATTTCAGCAAAAAGACACACAAAATGTGAAGATGAACCAAAAGAAGATACCTGAAGAATACTTGTCTTGCTGTTTACTATCCTGCTGAGAAGCAAAAGACAGGAATAAAATATAAAGAAGGAAAAATATTCCTTGTCCACAGCTCTTTCTGTTATATTATGCAAGCACAGGTGGTAGGTATCTGTTTGGACATTGGAATGGAATTCTGTAATTTGTGTATCTGAATTTACCACTGCTCAAAGGTAGGTAGCTAAGGAGAATCTTGGGCAATTCTTGATCCCCTGAAACTTCTGTGAGTTGCATTCAGAAATATATAGCATCCATGGGTTCATGGGAGGTTGCTTCTGGGGTTTTTTATTGTTATTTTGAATCATTTGAGGCAGGAGCAAAAAGAGAAATTAAATGAAGAACTGTATTTTTTGAAGGCTATAGAATGCATGATTCTCCATATCTGCTGGCAGAAATGGCAATGGAATGAGATCACTAGATTTCTCCCTGACCTCATGTGGCCCATACAGTTTCTGGATTACAAAGGCTGTGTTTGCAAGGCAACAAGGACCTCAAGTTGTAATTCTCCACCAGCTACATCACACCTAATGTGTGAAAAGCTGTCATCCACACATTCATATATTAACGGGAATGCAAAGGTGGAGTTCCCATCTTTAGCATAATGATAATCTATTATTATTGTGTGTGCATTCGTATCATTTCTAACTTATGATGACCATATCATATGGTTTAATTGGCAGAATATGTTCAGAGAGGGGCTTCTGTTACCTTTCCGTGAGGCTGAAAACATTTGACTTTCTTAAAGTTACTTGATGGCCGAGCAGGGACTAGGACACTAGTCTGTCAGTGTCTTAGTCCAGCACTCAAACCACTATACCACACTGGCTCTCCACATTGAATTAGACACTGAAAAAGCTGCACTTTAATACAATTCATAGAATTTCCTAGCTATCAAAACCACTGCAGTTGTAGTTTACAAAATGTAAATATGCTGCATTCTGCCCTGAACTGATCAGGTGTGACTTTTGAGGCAGGTGGTGCAAAATATTCTTGTTTGTCAGAGCAACGCTTGTGCAAAAGTAGAACTGGATTGGGTTCTAGATATGAATAAAATCAGAAGAATGTTTTTTCTTTTCCTGACGTTGAGCCCTTTTACTTGGCACAGAGATATCACCGTGATTCTACTTTTCCTACCACATTTTGTGAGGCACAAGAGGTGCTCTCTGGCCCCAAATATTTAATATGTCTCCCTAAACTGAAAATAGGTGATTGTGATCAGAGGCAGCCCTAGGTAATTTTCAATGGTAAGCAAACAGTATTTTGGCGTCCCTCCCCAACCAATCATTGATATATATTTTCTGTTCATCATGGGAGTTCTGTGTGCCATATTTGGTTCAATTCCATCATTGGTGGAGTTCAGAATGCTCTTTGATTTTATGTGAACTATACATCCCAGTAACTACAACTCGCATATGTCAAGGTCTATTTTCCCCCAAGAGTGCCTCAAGAGCACCCCTGGGCAAAATCAACTATACTGCGAATGCTTATTTTGCTTAATGGGTTGAGCCGCCACCGATTGTGATGGCAGTTAAGATGGAATCATGGCATCGTTATTGTGTAGTATGGCAGTGTACTTACTATGAACAGAATTCTGAAGGTGTTCAAAAAACCGGATGCATCATTGCTTCCTATTGTTTTATTATTTCCATTCTGGATGTTTAAGACTGGTGACGTTTATCGTACTCCTTTATGGAAAATTTACTAAGGTGTTTAAGATAACTCCAGTGAGCCTTTTGATTTAAGGTGCTGTTGTGGTTTCCACCTACAGTGGGTTAGCATCTGTGTTGCTTCTTAGCCAACGACTCCTAGCTGCTAGCCAATGTGGGTCTTTTTCCGTTGTGATGTAAGGACATGCCATCTGGGTTTGAAGGAATGTTTGTCTTACCAGTGTTGCTTTTTCATTTGGCAGGAAATCCCTGGGTTGTTCTTACTTGCAGTCTTATGCTAGTTTGCCAGTGTTAAGGAAGACATCTCCATGTCTGTTGTAATTCTGTACACTTTAAACTGTGAAGGTCTTGCAATAGTGAGACATTTTCAATAGGTATGAATCAACACTGTAAATAATGGTGATATTGACAAGGTCTAAGTGTCAGCCCCAAAGACTGCATCAATTTTATGGAAATGAAGTACAGGCAAAGTAATGCATTTTTCTATGGCGAATCCTTTGAATGGCACTGTCAATATGAAGATCACAGTAGATGAATTGTTGGTTTTACTTTTCTTTAAATGCAGGGCTGGGAGAGAGGGGAGTGTTACCATTCCTTTAGCACAAGTTACCATCCCGTGAATACTTATTTGGGACCAAGCCTCACAGCTCCAGGGGTGCTTACGTCTGAGTTAATATCACAGAACACAATGTCTGTATTTCATAACAGAAAACAATAGCTTTGGGTGGAGGTTGGTCACAACTTGGAAAATGTACTTCTGCATCTTCCCCAAGCATGATTTTGTGAGTTGTCATTCAAGCAAACATGATAATATATACAAGGAAAGAGACAGGGGAAAAAAAGACTAACCTCCCCTTTCTCAACTCCCCTTTCTCAACTTGACTCAGTTTTCCTAAAGATGTTTCTAAAATCTTTTCAGGATTATCTATTTTGCATCTTCAATTTATTGTACTAGAATTGTCGGATTGTGTAGCTCTAACTCTTGTTACATTCTGCAAAAATTGGCAAATTAGGTGACTCTACACATGAGATTTATGGCAATTGTGTAAATGAGAAACCTCCAAGAATCTTTAAGAGTGTCTCCTTGGAAGTGCAGCTTGTATGTAGAGGTGGTCAAAATCAACAAATTGTTGTATTTTCTATTTCTGTTCCTCTCTAGCTATCCTGTTCTTTTGCAGCCATGTCTTGGAATAAACTGGACCGCAACCTGCTATGCCAGACAAAAGGATAATGAGAACAGAACTGGGCAAGAGGCACTGTGGCTTCATCTTGAGGTCATAGAATCATAGAGTTGGAAGAGACTTCATGAGCCATCCAGTCCAGTCCCCTGTAGGAAAATCACATCCAAATCAACCCTGACAGCCTCCAAAGAAGGAGCCTCCACCACACTCTGGGGCAGAGAGTTCCACAGCTGAACAGCTCTCACAGGTAGAAAGTTATTCCTAATATTCAGGTGGAGTCTCCTTTCCTGCATATTAGGAAGGACTTCCTAACTGTGAGAGCTGTTCAGCAATGGAACTCTCTGCCCTGGAGTGTGGTGAAGGCTCCTTCTTTGGAACATGTTAGCCTGATTACCTGGTCTGGTTTATCCTTCACAGTGTTGTTGTTCATTCGTTCAGTCGTCTCCGACTCTTCGTGACCTCATGGACCAGCCCACGCCAGAGCTCCCTGTCGGCCATCACCACCCCCAGCTCCTTCACAGTACAGACTTATAAATGCCTTCTCATAAATCAGTAGCACTTCTTCCTTTCCTGGGAAAGGTGTATAGCAGGGTGACAAATCTGAATGTCTCCAAATGTTGTTGAACTGCATTTTTTATTATTCCTCACTGTTGACTAGATCAGTTGGGGCTTTCAGTCCAGCAACATCTGAAGGGCAGCATGATTTCCGCCCTGAGTATAGAGTGTACAGCTAAGTGATACAGTTTAATCCTTATGGTTTCTCCAGTCTATGTGCCCAACACTACAGTTCAGAGATAGGCAATTGGCATCAGTTCTGAAGACCATATTGAAAACTTATAATGAACGAGAGAGTGAATCCTTCCAGATGGTGCTTTTATTGTCAGTCCATCTGCCATATTCATGGGGAACAACAATACTGTCTTCCATCTGTAGTCCTCTATTGCTTTCCCAGCACTACGTTCTTGTTTTTTCTTACCTCCGAAAATCTGTTGAGAAGGGAGAGGCAGAATAAACTGTAGAATGCCTTTGGACCATTAGCACTAGGAGCTGTCCATCTGGAAGCACCAGTAATAATAGGAGAAAATGCTTGCATTTGTATCATCCATGGATGGTTACATCTGTGGATACAGAATCCATAGAAGTTGAAGGCCAACTGTATGCTGTTGCTAGTACAAAAATTAATATTCATCAGCTGATCCAGTCAGCTGCTATGTATGAAATGGAGGAAGGACAATTTTGCCTTATATTCTACTAGTTTTCTTTCATTTAGTATTTATAGGACTTTATCGTAGCATTTAAATTTTGAGATTGGGAAATACAGTGAAATGACCTTGGCCCCCTCATTGAGTCATCTAACTGTGCATGTTTTACATGCATATATTTTGGGGCTTGAGTTTGAGAAACAGTGATGAGCAAAGTGCAGCCTATAGGCTACCTGTAACCCAAAGCTATTTTGATGGCCCCAGACCCCCTGCTCACATACATATTGGGGGAGCAGATTTTGCTACTATATGCCATTTTTGTCAAACCCATGAGAAGCATTTTGCTGTCATTTCCATTTCTGAAAAAATAAAGACTTTTAAAAAAGACAATGAGGCAATGGGATTAAAATAGATCCCTGAGGGGAAGGAGTAGGGAGGGAAAATGACTAGATTAGCAAGCAGATCCACAGGAGTCCCCAAAGGTGCATTTCTCCTGGTTTCATTTTTATGGGTGGGCCAGAAATGACCTGTGTGACCTTCTGGGGTTCTGGAAGATAGATGGAAGTTCCTCCCCTCTAAATGGCCCAGTTATATCATTTCATAAAGTATATACCTCTTCTACTTGATGTGGATAAGTTGCATGCAGTGGAATATGATAGGAGTCCCATTCACACTACACAATTATCGCACTTTCAGTCCACTTTAACTGACATGGTTCTACCCCATGGAATCCTGGAGTTTGTAGTTTGGTGATACACTAAATTCTTCTTTCTAAACTGCAAATCCCAGGGTTACACAAGACAAAATCATGACTGTTAAAGTGGAATGATAGTGCTATAATTCTGTAATGTGAATGAGCCCAAGGTAATTGTGATGCTCCAATGCTAAACCTGCATGGAAAGGGTTATGAGTAAAACGATACTGTAAGTAACAACCTCATGATTACAAATGTTCCTAATAGCAGGCATTTCCTCAATTTTCTAACAGTTGAAGATTTTCAGATAAAGTTTTACAGGTAACTGCATAGAGTTCAGTGAAGCTATTACATATAACTCTGCCATCTGTTTGCTACAAATGTTGAGACTCCCCCTGCCCAGACCTCTGTAAAAATTCTGCTGTAGTTACAATATGAGCCAGCAATCCGGGTTTCTACAATAAAATGTCATATCCTTTGTTAATCACCTTCATCAAATATTTTATGTTTGCATTTTCTGTCATTGCAGTGCAATGTTTGTATCTTTATCATCTGTTTAAATGCCAGAGTTACAATGAGCCAATAAAGCCAGCTAGACCCAGAGAAACAACTATGGAACTGTTGCCTTCATATTTAAAGTGTGTTCCTTTTGCATGATCGCATTTTACTAGATCGTTTAGAAGGCCTACCAGAGTTTTCATGACAGGAACATATATTTAGTATCCTAATACTAAGAAATTCACTTGATTGAAAACAAAATCTCTACATGAACAATTTTGATTTTGAATCTTTGTGTCTTTTTCCATAATGATTGAAGCCAACAGTTTGCAGCATAATAAGTGTGTGTGTGCATGTGGTATGTGATTCATCTGATGTGGTGTTTCAAATGCTTTGATTACAGAATGTATTGATTTTGAGGGTTATATTTTAAATCTAGGAAATCTACCCAGGAGATCACCCATTGTTGTGTGTTTTTATGCAGACTAAAGTAAGACCCAGGTTACTGTGTTTGGCTCAGAAATATTGTTGGATTGCAGTTGCTGGAATCCTCCAACTAGGATGGCGGTTGGCCATATTAGTTTGTGAATTCTGGGAGTTGTATTCTAATGAAGTTACATTTCTGAGTTCTGGATTTGTCATTTTTATATGATGAATTCTAACTTGCTCTTTCTAATTTTCAGACCATTACTGAGAGGAAAAAGTCCCTGTGGAAGAAAGGGTCAATAATAGACAAATACCTAGTGGAAGAGAAGCCAGCCAAATGGTTTGAGCACAGCATGTCGTCTTGTGTTACGTCCCACCATATGCTGTCATCCATAGTCACCATAGATGTTGGTGTTTTCTGTTTCTTCTTTTTAAGTGAAGTAATGTTGGTAGTGGAGTGGTCTAAGGGGCAATAGGTGTGGATTGCTTTGTAATGAAAAGGGACTCTATGGCATATGGGACACTAATGCAAAGATGGAACAGATAGGCCAGTAGAGGAAAAGTGAGTTGTAGTTTATCACAAGGTGGGATGTAACAGGTATACTCTTCTGTTTCCTAAAATATAATTCATTTGCTAAAGGAAAAGGGAAGAACAACACCCATGGACTCTTAGTAGGATCCCATTCTCCTCTGGAAATGTTCCACTGTGAACAAAGGTAGCATGTGGGTGGAGCTAGAGAAACAACTAGGATAATCAAGGTGACTGGTCAAAAATTACAGAATTACAGTTGGCCCTCCACATTTGCAATTTTAACATTTCCAGATCTGATTATTTATTGACTTGCTTAATATGGTCTATCTAGGAATGTCTAATTTCTCCAGTGTGACTCTATGGTCAACTTTCTGCAGATGTTCACTATAGAGTTGTGCTGGAGGATGTAGATTCTCAGATAGGTGTTTTATCAGAAAAAAAATCTTTCATGCTTTTCCCAATTTCATGTGAGTCCTAACACCAGCGAATGGAGGGTTGACTGTACGTATTATTACTGTTGCTGCAGCTAGACTAAACCCCACACATTTTTCTGCTGAGACAGAATATCAGTTTCATGGAGTCCATTATGGGTCTGTTGCTCCTCCCCTTTTCTTCTCCCATATTTACCCCCATATTTACTCCTATCAGTTTCTTGTCTTCATCTCAATATTCAAATTTTAGATACTTTTTCTGTAAGAACTCATCCTGATTACATTGACCCTTTTGGACTTTCCTTCCTGTTACTTTGGGTTTGGACACAGTCAGCTTTTTCCTGGAGATTTTCCTCTTGTCCTGCCTGAAGATACTATAATGGAAGAACCTACCAACAACAATTGTAAATTCTTTCTGAAAAGCACGACCAATTTGAAGGATGGAAGAGGAGCTAATCTATCAGCGGAACAATGTACAGCTTCTAGGAAAGCAACAGAGAAGCAGAAAATTTCAGGAAGTGGTGGGACCCAAGGTCTCTGAACAACAATAAGAATAGGAGAGAGATGCATGAGACCATGGATCTTATGTTCCCAAAGGGGAAGCCCATGGGCTATGATGCTAAGGTGGGTCCAGCTCTCTGAGTTCCTATTTTCTCATTGTCCTTTACTGTTGAGTCTTGACACAAATGAGATATTTCATTTCTAGTAAGGTCCTGTCCCAAATCTAAGCAGGACCACACAAGGTGCCTTGAGATACAACTCAGGCTATATACTTGCAGAATCATCAAATCTTTTGCTCTGAGAAAAGCAATAGCTCAACTAAGGTTTCTCATTATTTTAGACCAGATATCTCCTTGTAGTCTCCACTTCCCTGGCTATGGCTTCTTAAAAGGTGAACATCTATAAGCATTTATATGTCTCAGATCCTTCTTTCTTAAAGTATTCCTGAAGCAGTTGTCGTAGAAGGGGGTATGCTTAGGGAAACTGGTCTCAAGAAGATAACGATGAATGTCAGCTTTAGGCTATGGACTTCAATTACTTGCATAGAACTATAGTTCACTTTCCACCTCCATCTACAATGATTGATTTTCACTGAAGTTGGGCCTATAGTTACATGATGATATTAGTACTCAGGACTGGGAATGTGTGGCCTTCCATATGTTGTTGGTGCAGGATAATCTGGAAGGCCACTCGGTTCTTAACTTCATTACAGATGACAGCAAGTATATCTCCTAATGGTAAAGTGACATTTCACTGGAACTTTGATTTGAACAGGGAGGAATCCTTCAGCAAAACTTTTGACACTTCTGTTTGTTTACTTGGGACCTCATCACATTAAGAAATAGTTCCTTTCAATCATAGAGATTTGGGTTTTTTGCAAATGCATACTATGTTTTCAAAGGAGATACATACTGACCTTATCACACCCAAATGCTATGATCATTACCTTCAGAAAATACTTCACTTTGACTCATCACACCATGGAAGACTGGCTCCTCCCAATCCATTTGAAAGCCATTTGAAATTTGAAATTGTTTCAGTTAGGCGAATAGAGGGATATTATAGTCCTAGTAGTAATGACATTTTGTATCCAAGAAGAGATGGAGAAAACTGAATGACTAGATCAGGAGGATCCACATTTATCGTGGTTCTCAACCTGGGGACACCAGATGTGTTTGGCCTACAATTCCCAGAAATCCCAGCCAGTGTACCAGCTGTTAGGATTTCTGAGAGTTGAAGGCCAAAAACATCTGGGAACTCCATGTGGAGAACCACTGAGAGGATCATTCTGGTCTTCTGAGAACAAAACAGTTGGATTGTGCGAGTTTGAGGGTTAGCCCTGAGGTTTCACCAGATACACTAAAGGGAAAGGTAAATGACAAACTTGGCTTCGAAGTAAGACATTGCACCAGCAAATAAGTGTGCATTTGTTTGTAGTTAATGTTCCCATTGTCTGTTCCTGGCTATCTTCTCAGCACAATTTATATCCCAGTTTTATGAACTCTTAAAAAAATCCTTTTCTTGATGACTGTTACTGATTCCAGAGATCTGAATCTTCTCCTGATCGTGTCTTCAAAGTGGTGTTTCTTGGTAACTCTGGAGTTGGCAAGACCTCCTTCATCCATCACTTTTGCTACAGCAGATTCTTGACTGAAATCAGTTCCACCATTGGTAATGAAAATATTTCCAAATGTTAAGATAAGGGATGGGATGGACATTAAGATAAAGATATTAAGTGATTCTTGTGTGATTTAAAAACTTTTTTTGCAATACTGTGAGGTTATCTGTATTTTATTTTTGAGATCTGAGGATGCATTGTCTTGCTCCAATTAAATTATAGCATACTCTTCTCTGGACCAAACTTTCCTTGAGATAAAAAATGCCTCTTTTATTTCCTTCCAGGCATCGATTACCAGGTGAAGAGTTTGATGGTTGACAATATGCAGGTGGTTTTACAGCTATGGGATACAGCTGGGCAGGAAAGGTAAAGTACTTTGTGGTATTTGGCCCAAGTGACATAGATTGCCTCAGAAGTTGGTAGACTCTCCTTCACAAGAGAAACTTAAGTAGAGATTGGATGGCCATCTGTTGATACTTTCATTGTTTATTTCCTATATTAGATTGGACTAAATGGCTTCCGCCTCTACAGTTCTGTTTTTCCAATCGAATAAGAATATATTGGTGATGAAAAACACATTACAATAAATAAGAGATCTGCCTTGAAGTCCAACTGGGGATAATGGACTGTTAGCATTCCTGGGATGCCCTATACCAGTGGTTCTCAAACTCTGCTCTGTGGAGTCCTTAGGGCTCCTTGTCATTTAGGCCTTTGTCTGAGAGGTGCTGCAACTCCTTGTGTGAATGGAAACAGTCCCAAAGCCCCACCCCACAAACCTGCACCCTATTCCCTTCCCTCCCTTCCCTTCCTTTCATCCCTTCCCTTCAGTGGCAGAGTAAGCGAATGTGCCCATGTGATCCTGGTGGTGACAACTCCTGGCTCTGCTCTTCCAGATGCCATGAATCTTTTAAAATATTGTTCCTTTTATATATTTTATTATAATAATATTATACACTGTATAAACTTCTCAATTATAATAATATAAAAACATATGTTGTGCCTTGGACCACAAGAAGATCAAACCAGTCCATATTCCAGGAAATAATGCCTGGCTGCTCACTGGAGGAAAGGATTTTAGAGACAACAATGTACTTTGGCCACATAATGAGAAGACAGGAAAGCTTGGAGAAGACAATAATGCTGGGGAAAAAGGAAGGAAAAAGGAAGAGGGGCCAACCAAGGGCAAGATGGATGGATGTCGTCCTTGAAGTTACTGGCTTGACTTTGAAGGAGCTGAAGGTGACGGTGGCCAACAGGAACCTCTGGTGTGGGCTGGTCCATGAAGTCAAAAAGAGTTGGAAGTGACTGAAACAACAACAAAAACAGACACACACACACACACACACACACACACACACACAATAATATAATAATATAATATAATATAATATAATATAATTATATATTATAATATAATATAATTATATTATATATATTAGTAACTGTTTATATATGATTATAATTAAGAAATGTTTATATATTATATTATATTATAGTGTGTGTGTGTGTGTCTGTCTGTCTGTTTTTGTTGTTGTTTCAGTCACTTCCAACTCTTTTTGACTTCATGGATTTAATCCACTTCATGGATTTAATATAATATAATATATATACATTATATATAATATAATGTATAATATATAAACATTTCTTGGGGTTCCAGAGTTTGAGAAACTCTGTCTTATACTTATCCATATAAAATGGTATCTTTGGCCACTTTAAATATGTACATGTCAAGCAGAGCTAGATGTCATGTGCAGAAATATATGACAAACTCTGATTATCAAGGATTTAAAAATATTATTTGTTTAAACTTTTTAAGATGAGAGGCCATTTAGAGCACAAAATTGGGCAGAAACTGACTTGAAGCAGTGGTTCTGAACCTTTTGTCTCACAAATGTTTTCAGTGTCAAATTCCAGAAGCGGTATGACCAATCATAAAAAATTATGAAGTCCACACCATCTGGAGAATCAAAGATTGACAACTGCTGACTTGGAGGAATAGTGATGGCAGCAGACAGCGTCAAACAGCCTTCCTGCCCACACAACCTCTTGTCCATGTTGAAGCTACCCTTTTCTTTTTAGCCAGCCAGTTGGATTTCTAAATAGTGGTTTATAACTGTAGCAGCTGGCAGCTCCCAGCATCTCTCTAAACAGGAGCTTTACACTGAACACATGCAGCTCTCTAGGTGCTATTCCTTCTATAAATCAAGGACTCTAACCTGAAGATACACGAAGAGAGGTGCCCATTAGAAAGGCTGAGGAATTAATTGATGAGTACAAAAAAGTTTATAAATGTATTATGAGCAGGATGGTGAATCCATCTGGGTTTTAGTCAGAACATTAAATTAGTTATCCAAGCCACTGAGCCTATTTAGGGAGAATTCCACCTTGGACAACAACTTTAAAACTTGGAGTGGATTGCCTCCCCTCCCTGACATGGGAGCCACCAACTTTTTGTAATTCTGAGGTAGACTCTGAGGTGTCTTTATTACAGGCCCACTAACAAGTCACTGGTGATGTAGGCTGGGCCAGGTACAGGTTGAGCATCCCTTATCCAGATTTCTGAATTATGGAATCCTTCAAAATCCAAAATTGTCTGCATGAGATAGTGACACCTTTACTTTGTGATGATTCAATGTACACAAACTTTATGTTGTGCACAATTTTTTAAAACCCACTTCCAAGAATATTATGTATGTATACATAAATACATGCATTCCAAAATCCAAACAAATTGGAAATCCAAAACTGTCCAAGGCATATTCAGATACTCAATGGTACTGAATATTTTATATTATCTCCATATACATATACATTAGGTTGATTGAAAACAGCTAAGATAATTCCTAGGCTGCCTACTTTATTGTAAACATTTACAGTGAATCATCCAATGTTGCTCTGACCTGCTCCTTATGATATGAATAAATCAAGAAGAAAAACAACATTGATGTAGGAGAGCTGCTCTGAAATGTCAAAGGCAGGTCAATATTATTAACAAAACAGCCCTTCTCTTTGAAAACATTTTTCCATCTTGTTTGAAAACAGAATATTTTGTTTTGTCAGTGAGGTAGGCAAGATCCACCTCTGGCTTGTAGAAGCAGAGGAGCAAGGGGAGGCAAGATGGCATACTAACAGGTGTAAAAAATCACCAGGGGTCATAGTAGTACATCTCTTTAACTTGGGTCCAGAGGAAGCCATTATCATACCAGATCAAATTCTTTGTCCATTTAGCTGAGTGGTTCCCAACCTTTTTTTGACCAGGGCCACTTGAACAGGGACCACCTTGACTAGGGACACTTAGACCAGGGACTACCTGACCAAGGCCCACTTTGACCAGGGCCCACTTTGACTGGTGCCTACATTGACCATGGCCCACATTGACCATGGCCCACATTGACCAGGGCCCACTTGACCAGGGACTATTTTGACCGGGGACAACTCTCCAACATTAGTACCAAAAAGGACAGGGGTGGTCAGCTCGGCCAAAAGAAGCAGAAATAAAACAAATAAAATAAGTAAATAAAGAGAAAGGAGGTTTGCGGACTGATTTTCATTCTTTTGGCCCACTGCAGGGCCATGGCCCACAGATTGAGAACCACTGATCTAGCTAATATTGTCCAGTCTGACCAGTAGTTATTCTGTGGATTGTGAACTGGAAGTGTACACCTAACACCTCATTAAGAGGTGAAGAGGCCAGAAATTGAACCAAGAGAGGCAGGTCTGCTTTGCTGGAAAAGGTGACTTTTTTGGACAGTTCCCAGAATCCTGCAGCCAGCATTGCTACTGTAACTTTCCCAAGTTCTGTTTCAAACATTGAGACATGTCTGGTCATGATTTTCGAATGGTCAGGTTTTGGCACTAACATTGTTTGGGAAGCTGCTGTCTGAATGCTTCCCAGTTATTCTTTCAGTTGGTCTGAATGACCGCTAGGGAAGTAGTATATTCCTTGAATTTCCAATGAACCCACCTGAAAGATACTTATTTTTTACATCTTTTTTTAGACTTGCTCAAGTCATTCTGTGAGTTTTATGTCTTAGCAGGATATCTTAAATTCCAGTTCACTATGCTGCCCACTACACTATACTTGTCCATGAGGAATTAGCTCTATATATGCAGGGAACTGCAGTGCACAATGGGTTAAACTGACTGAATTGTTGACCTGAAGGTTGGCAGTTCGAATCTGTGAGACAGGGTGAGCAACCATCGGGCCATGAGAGAAGCCTCCCACAGGATGGTAACACGTCCGGGCATCTCCTGGGCAACGTACTTGCAGACAGCCAATTCTCTCACACCAGAATTGGCCTGCAGTTTTTCAAGTTGCTTCTGACACAATAAAAAGCTATATATATTATTAAATGTTTAAAAAAAGCCATCAGTTTTTGAGAAATGCATGCTTTTAGCAATATGAAGTTTCTGCAGAGGGCTATCCACACTCAGTGTGGGGAGGACTGTCATCGATTAATATGTTTAAGGTTCTTGGCTTTCATTTGGCTTTAGATTCCGGAGCATCACGAAGCAGTATTTCCGAAGAGTAGATGGCATCCTGGTCATGTATGACACCACAGCTGAATCCACCTTTGTGGCTGTCCGGAACTGGATGTCATGTGCCCAGGTTAGAATAGATTACTATGAGATGCAGACATCCTGGTGTTATAAAGGTTTTTTTGCCCTTCTTTTTGTACTGTGGTTTTCCCAAAGGGGTTCTGCCAGTGTGAGGGTTAGGGTTAGGGTTCCCTTGAAGCAATGTTGAGGAGGAACTTTTGGCCCTGACTCACAGAAGTGGAATGGCATAAGCAGTGTTACTGGTGACTTTGATAACAACTGAATTCTAGTTTTGTTAGACGGAAAATATCCTGAGAGATTATTGGAATGAAAGAGCATTTACTCCAGTTGCAGCAAAGGTGCCATCTTAGGATGGTGAGTTTGAACAAACCAAATTGGAAGTAGAAAAATAAGAGAAGTACATTTATTAAGGGAATACATTATTGGATAGTGATAGCCTGATCCTATCTAAACTAATATAAAAGAGAAAAGGATGGGAGAACGACATGTTGCAGCATATTCTCACTCATCAAAAAGCAGATGAGGGTCAGAAATGGAAGAGTTTAGTCTGGCCTGGTTCTTTTATAACAGAAGGCAGTAATTTAATTAATCCTGACTGAGACAGACATTGTTATCTTCTCCAACCACTTCTGGGATAGGTGGCTTACAGAGTAAGGAAAACCAGGCAGGAAAGGAAGATAATACACCCTAATCCTTCATGTTCTAAGCCATCACATCCCTAGTGGACAGGAGACCAGCAAGAACAAGTGCAGAAGCAACCATTACTACAATAAGTTTAATTTTTTTTGCAGTTCAGGGATTCAAGGAGCATGTGTGGCTATCCTGTCTCTGCTATATCATTTCTAAAGTTACACTGAAGAGGAGCCTCTGGTGGCACTGATGAGAGGGAAATCTGAAAAGAGAAGTGTAAAAGACAAAGTTCTGGAGAAGCAACCTTCCCATCAGCTTAGACAATGTTGTAACTGAGTCCCAATTCCTTAACTGAAACTCTTTTTAAAATGTAGTTCTTTATGGTTTTCCCTCATCTACTTTAGCAAAAATTATTGCTTACTCAGAATATACATATCAGTAAGATTCCCATGAACAGAACGATCTTCATATGTCACCAGTTAACCTGGTTCTGGAGTCCCAGTGAACCAGAATCTGAACTAAAGCTAATCAAGTGCTTTGTTGAAGGCTTTCATGGCCAGAATCACTGGGTTGTTGTAGGTTTTTCAGGCCATATGGCCATGTTCTAGTAGTATTCTCTCCTCACAACCTCTGAGGATGCCTGCCATAGAAGCAGGTGAAATGCCAGCAAAGAATGCTTCTAGAACATGGCCATACAGCCTGAAAAATCTACAACAACCCAGTGATCAAGTGCTCTCTACATATCAGTAGCGTCATAACTGGATCTGAGAGAAAGAGTTACCTTTTGCTTTCCTGTCTATGTCAATCTAATGCTTTGGACAGCATTTTGTGGTTTCTGGTTGGTTGTTGTTTTGCAGGATGGGGTTGAAGATGATGTAGTGATGTTTCTGCTTGGAAACAAAATGGACATAGCTGATAAACAAAAACCCAAAATACCCAGGACTGCAGGTGAAAGGCTGGCAAAGGTATGTCAGGACTGTGGTTCCATGACAGAACACATGCAAAAAGTCCCAGGTTCAATCTATCCCCATATGTTCAGTAGCTGATTTAAACTTTGGAGTTGATTCTGAAATGGATGCTCCATCCTACTGACATGGGAGTTGTTGGTTGTTAAAGAAGTAAACATATCAGTTGGTCTGTCTGTATTCATATGTTTCTTACAAACTTATCAAAACAAGGCTTTTGAATTGTGGTGTTGTAGGATAATCTCCAGCACTCTGTCCCAGAAGCACTTTATCAGAGTTTAATACTCTCTGCACATTGCACTTGCCCAGAACTCCAACATACCACCTCACACACCCGGCACTTTTAACCTGTACCCATCATTGGCCCGGCCCTGATTTTATTGTGTAATAGTAATGTTTTGTTGTGTTATTGCTTATGTTTTTAATTTGCTTGCATTGTTATTGTTTGTTCTTGTTGTGTTGAGGCCTTGGCCTTTGTAAGCCGCATTGAGTCCTTCGGGAGATGCTAGCGGGGTACAAATAAAGTTTAATAATAATAATAACAACAACAACAACAACAACAACAACAATGTAAGGAACAGGTTAATGGCAGCAACTCAGTGCTACTCTGCTCAGGTAACTGTGAGTTAGCTCTATGTCCCAAGACCCCATCCTCGTAAATTTCTTAGAATGGAGCTCTCTTTTCTTGTGGAGGTTGCAAATCTATGCTGAAGTTTTTTTTATAAATGGTCTCCTGGAGAACAATTCCATGTGAATGAGTCTTGAACCTGATGTGTGCTGTAGATGTATGCCCCATTGGTACTAATCACGGTTTGCCAAAATCCCCATGAACCTCAGTATTAGAGTAGTCACAATGGTAAGAGATCAGAAGTTGGCATGTGTGTTGCCAGCTGGCTTCTTTCTGCAAACACCCCTGGCCTGAATCTTTGTATGCTATCAAACAAGACAGTTATTAATCTGAGTGCTTTTGATTAATCTTTCTTGGCCATTGCATACTGTATGTATACTCCACAGGGAGCAGCTATAAACCTCAACTCTCTTACAAATATGTTTAATATCTTATTCAGTAATGTATGGATTTAAATGCACAATGCACAAAGCAGATCTAATGGGAAGGCAAATTATCATTTTTCTTTTGTTGAAATGTGTCATTAGTGTCTCGCTAGGAACTATACTGTAAACAGCACTTAGGAAGGTGAAGTGTCTTCTCTATTAATGGAGGGAATTACAGTGAGCCAACATTCATAATAGGAGCTGCCTTGTGCCAGCAGGATTGCTGGCTGACAGGTCAGAGGTTTGAATCCGGGGTGAGTGGGTTGAGCTCCCTCTGCCAGCTCCAGTTCCCCATGCGGGGACATGAGAGAAGCCTCCCACAAGGATGGCAAAACATCAAACATCACCTGGGCAACGTCCTTGCAGATGGCCAATTCTCTCACACCAGAAGAGACTTGCAGTTTCTCAAGTGGTTCCTGACATGAACCCCCCCCCCCAAATAATGGGATTAGGGGCACGGGACTCACAAACATGCAAATAAAAAACCAGAGAGAACACTTCTCAAGGAATCTCTAGGTCCTGCCAGAACTTGACCATAGTGTTTAACTAGGGAACCTAACGATTCCTAGAGATTCCATATTAATTAAATCCACAGAAGGTAAGTCCACAAATGTGGAGCACCAACTGTATAAAGAAACAGTAGAATTGCCATTTCAGTAGCCATCTAGCTAATAGTGATTGACTGTGGTTTATCTTCCATCTCCCTCCTTAATCTGTCTTTCTCTCTCTTTAGGAATATAAGGCTGTTTTCTATGAGTGCAGTGCAATGACTGGCTATAACATTCTGGAGCCCATGCTGCATATGGCAAGGTTTGTACAAATATGTCCTTGTCACTGGAAAAGGAGTAGGGGCAGGTTTGGTTCTCCGACCAGTTGCAGCAAAATGCATAGAAACATTTCTGGATAAAGGCTATACAAAAGGACAATAGATAACATTTCAAGGCCACTTAATGCCTGTGTTTTAGTTCCATTGAAACATTCTCTTTTTCTGATTTTGGCATTGGGAGCCAACTAGGAGACCTCCAGATTGCAACTCTCATGATCCTTCACCATTGGCTACAAAGCTGAATGGAACTGTATTCTCATATTATATGAAGGACCAAACTACAATATACAACACTAGCATCACATTCTTGTGAGACAGACTGTTAGCATCTCTTTTCCTTGTTTGGGGAAAGGAAGGATAACGTGTATGCCCCTCATTCATAAAATGTTTTTCAAGAATATTCATTTTATGATTATGTACCATCCAAGTGATCACATACGCACACATTATTACATTCAGCTGAGTTTAGATTAATTTAATTCCCATGTGTCTGAATGCAAATACAGGCTGAGTATCCTTTTTTGGACTTTTCCCCCCACCAAATTTTGGAATACTTGGCCTAGACATAATGAACTATCTTGGAGATGGGACCCAAGTATTAACCCACAACATTCATTTGTTTCTAATACACTTTATGTACATAATCTTCAGGTAAGTTTATACACACATTTAAAAAATAATTTTATGCATGAAACAAAGTTTGTGACCATCAGAAAGCAAAGGTGTGGACAATTTTGGAGTATTTTGGATGTTGGAATTCTAGATAAGGGATACTCAGACTCTACTTGAGTACCCTGATCCATGTGACTCTATAATCACATTAAACACAAGCATATGTGTAAGTGTGTAAAAGATGCACCCTTTCATTTCAGTGATGGTATTGTCAAATGTTAAGTCTGTGGTTCAGGATGATCAAATCTTTTCCTAAAGTCACATGGTTCACACTCTTGTTACATCCTGTATAGACTACTGCAATGTGCTCTATGTGGGGTTGCCTTTGAAGACTGTTCAGAAGTTTGAAATGGTCCAACGGCAGCAGCCAGATTACTCACCGGCATGACGTACAGGGAGCATACAATCCCCCTGCTTTACCAGCTTCACTGGCTGCCAGTCTGCTACTGAGCACAATTCAAAGTGCTGGCTTTGGCCTATAAAGCCCTAAACAGTTCTGGTTCAGCTTACCTGTCCAAACATATCTCCCTCTATGATCCACCTTGGAGATCAAGATCGCTGGGGGTGGCCCTGCTCTCGGTCCCACCTCTTTTACAGGCAGGGTGGGGATGAGAGACAGGGCCTTCTCAGTCGTGGCCCCTCGTCTATGGAACTCCCTTCCCAGCAAAATTAGACCAGCCCCTTCCCTCCTAACCTTTAGAAAAAATAAAATAAAAACGTGGTTGTGGGACCAAGCTTTTGGCCAATAACTATGAGCAATGCAATAACTGACTACAAAACTAATACAATGATGAATGGAATGGCCTTGGATAATGATCTGGATTGCATGATTTTAATGATGTTTTAATTGTTGGATGTTTTTAACTGAATGTATTTTAATGTATTTTATTGATATGTGTTTATGTGGCATTGAATTGTTGCCTTCTGTAAAGCTGCTCTGTGTCCCCTTCAGGGTGAGAAGGGCAGGGTACAAATGTGGTAAATAAACAAACAAATACATAAAATAAAATAAAATAAAATAAGGAGATGGTTTGGCTTGGTTTTCTGAATTGCCAGAAATTCCAAGCATGACACTAGGCCACAATTTTATTCTAAGCAGGTATATAATTTGCTCCCCAGTGAATCAGTCTGAGATCACTGCAAGAATCTCCCAATCCCCTTCCCCTCTTTTCCAGCTTAGTCCTCTCCTTCTCTGTGATGCTGACCTGCCAATGTGTTTGTTTCAGACTCCTGACAGCGCACGAGGACAGGCAGAGAGAGTGGGCACTGCACCTGGAGGAATGCAACAATGGAAAGGGATGCTGTTTGTAACAGACCTCATTCAAGAACATGTCATAAAATAAACGAGTTGAAGAGAGAGACAGAATGAGCTGTCTCTGAGAAAGATATGGATAGATGTTCCTGGGAGCATTGGGACTGCCGGAAGATGAACAATTCCTTTTTTTTCCTTAGAAAATTTTTGACATGGCATCATTTGTAGCTGAAAATCATCCATGTATTATCCACGTTGCTTCAGGTATTAGCCTGGGTTGCAGCTCAGGGATTCAACATTTATTAGTGTGTCTTTATAAGTTCCGTTTGTTGGTTTATACAAACGTACTTAGGAAAAAATGAGAAAAAATACATTTCTGTGTAAGTACACCAGGTTCATTTAATTATAAATAGAACAATTTAAATAAAGGAGCACCAGTGTGTTTATTTGATGCTTCAAAGCTGCTTACGGTGAGTTCGATTGCAGGGACACTGAGCCTCAGTCTGTGGATTCTGACAGTGATGAGCCAGCCTGGCTACATGCAATTGCTTCAGAGCTGGCCCAAAACGGTTTGTTGAATACTACAGATAAAACCCTAGACACATGGGACCAAGATACATCAGTTTGGTCAATATGGCAAAAGTTATCAATGAGGAATTATTCCATAGCAGTGAGCCATGTCAGGTTTTTTTCATGTCAGGAGCGACTTGAGAAACTGCAAGTTGCTTCTGGTGTGAGAGAATTGGCTGTCTGCAAGGATGTTGCCCTGGGGACGCCTGGATGGTTTTGCTGTTTTACCATCCTTGTGGGAGGCTTCTCTCATGTCCCCACATGGGGAGTTAGAGATGTCAAAGGGAGCTCATCCGTGCTCTCCCTGGATTCGAACCTCCAACCTGTCTACCTTCAGTCCTGCCAGCACAAGGGTTTAACCCATTGTACTACTGGGGGCTCTGACCATGTCAGTGAAAGTGGTGTCAAACTGCACTAATTCTACAGTGTAGATGCACCTCCGGTCTATGAAAGCTTAGGCTACCAACTTAGTTCTTTTGGTGAGCTTCTAAGGTGCTACAAGACCCTTTTCCAATACATAGTCATCTTTGTAGCACTATTATCATAATAGTAAATGCCTCCACAAGCCAGCAGCTGCATTGCTAATCAGAACACAAGAAAGATGACATTTCCAGAATCTCCCATCAGTTAGAAGCAGGATCCCCATCACAATTCCTTATTGCATCCTTGCTTGCTGGAGCAGTCCAGGAGATGTTACTGCATTTCACATTCATAAATAAGCAGTTGACAAAGAATATCAGTCTGAAATTTTTGACAACTCCTCTATCAAAACATTTATTTTAATAATACCTTGCTCGCCCTTTTCTAACAGACTGCATATAGATAGATGACTCTTAGCCCCGCCAGTCAAACAGACATTACACAGCTATTCTGTCATTTCTCTTTCACTTTTTTAAAACTAAAAAAAGTAGAAGTAGTACTGAGATAACACCACCATGTTACAAACTGAAGATAACATAAGCCTTGTCTGGTTGGCCTATAAAACTCCATGAATGGGACAGGGTGCCTGAATGATGGAAGCACTGCCTGGAAGCAGCGAGACTGAGGACTTGATCTGCAGATATTCGCTTCATTCACAGTTTTCAAATACAATGACTGAAGGTATATGGCATGTAGCTACCCCCAACTAACCTTAAATGTGATATAGCCATCTTCAACATTGTCATTTCTGTATTGTTGGAAAGCAGTGAGATCAATGAAGATGTATCCAACTATTTTCCTGTAACCAGATGAGCTGCAATAAATATTTCCAGGGATCTCTAGGATGTCCCTGCAGATTATATTATTGCAGCTTAGGATAAGTAAAATTCATCACCACCCATCTTCCTGCTCCATCAACTATATTATAATAGTTATGTTGGTGAGGGCTGTGTCATTTAAAATCTGAGTTTTGGGGACATTTTGATTGTTGCACAGACATTAAAGAACCTCCGCCTTTCTTAGGGCCCTTCCACAGAACTGAATAAAATCCTACATTATCTGCTTTGAATTCGAATATATTGCAGTGTGGACTCAGCTAACCCAGGGCCCTTCCACACAGCCCTATATCCCAGAGTATCAAGGCAGAAAATCCCACAATATCTGCTTTGAACTGGGTTATCTGAGTCCACACTCAGATTATGTGGGATTTCTTGCCTTGATATTCTGGAATATAGGGCTGTGTGAAGGAGGCCCCAGTTCAAAGCAGATATAGGATTTCCTGCCTTGATTTTTTGGGTTATATGGTTGTGTGGAAGGACCCTCAGACAGGCCCTATATCCCAGAAACTAATCCCAGGTTTTCTGCTTTAAACTGGATCATATGAGTCCCCAGTGCTAGATAATCTGGGATAAACAGAAAATCTGGGATTGGATCCTGGGATATAGGGTCTGTGCGGAAAGGCCCTATGGGTTTCGCAGTCTTACTGGGGAAATGCCAAATGGGATGGGAGAAGTTCACATTTGCAAAAAGACAACTCTGGTTGGTGCTGCTTCTTTGAGAAACACTTTCCAGTTCACATTTTTCATTATGGCAATGGTAAAAAAAGTAGTTGATCTTGAGTTCTGAAAATAATTCTTTATAATGAGGGAAACACTTGCATGGGCTTTTGCTGTATATTTTGAAGAGAGAGAAAATCCTTTTTCCTATCTCAGCAGAAAGCAATGCCCATGGGACTTCTTCCTAACATACTGCACAGATAAAAATAACTTTAATTGGGTGAAAAGCTCTCTACCAGAATATAAAAAATAGCCAGCAGAGCCACAGTGTGCACCCATCCCCTGCTTCCATGAGAACTTTGCTCAATAAATCCTTGTTTTCTTCTGAACTCTGCTCCAACTCATGGAGGCACCTTGGACTAGTAGATCTTTTCTTGTCTGTGTCTCCAAACATTGGCTTCCACAAAGCTTGAGTCCTAAGAAGAGCATCTAACCACTAATAAGGAGTGGCCAGCAAAACCCCACTGACATGTTCTGAGATGGTCTTTCAGAAAGATGGGATTTATGCACTTCCAAGGGACTCCCACAGGAGGGCTTGCCCAAAGTGCAAAGCTATGAAAATAAGTTTTCAACAGTAACCAATTTAATTTTGTTGTTTCTAAAATGCCCTCAAGTAATTTCCTCCATTCCAACCCTCCCCTGCTAGGCTCACATTTTTGCTGCAATTTCTCCATCCCCAGTAATGTTACTTGCAATTCACTACTTCCAAACACTGTTGCAGTATTGCAATGTTTGTAAAAAGGCTGAATCAACATTTCAACATTTTCTCACCAAATCTTGTGGAGTTAAATGACAGAGATATTGATTTATGACACTTTCCCTCTAGCATTTACTTATGGTACTGGGATAATCTCTGAGCAAGCGTGTTTACTATGTTTGGGTATGTTTAATGTGGAGAAGAGAAGCCCGAGAGGTAAGATGAGCCATCTAAAAATATCTGAAGAAGTGTCATGTAGAAGATGGGGTGAATTTGTTCTCTGCTGCTACAGATAATAGAATATGAACCAATAGATTCAAATTATAAAAAGGAGATTCCCCCTAAATAGGAGGAGGAACTTTCTTACTAAAAAGGCTGTTTAACAGTTGACTCGACTGTCTCAGAGTTTAGTGGGCTCTCCATTTTCAAGGAAAGCCTAGGAAGGAATCCTGTGGATGATCTATTGCACTTCTACCCTAAAGCTGTCCAGACATGAGAGTGAAGGCTCTATAAGTCATTTTGAAGTAAAAAATTAGATTTCTAAGGACTGCAGATACCAAAGGCCTGTGCCTGGCAAGGTCTGCTAACAGTCAAAGTTCCAGAAAGAAATTAGGACTGACCAATTGAAGGCAAATGACAGAGGCTTTAATATGCACTCTGCAGAAGGGATGTAATGAACAGCAACAGATACCAAAATATACAAGCATAAGTATTATAGGATGTGCAACCATTTTTATACAGCAGAAAACCCATACATTAACATTGTCTAGATTCAAATTTCCTTTCCCTGTCTCCTGTTCACATCATTTGTCTCATATTTAGTATCTTAGAAATAAAAGTATAGTTTATAATTAGAATTAGGAAGAAAAAAGGAGGGGAGTGGGGTCCTGGGATTTTGGCATGGCAGCATACTGGACATGTATTAAAAGAGGCAACTTACCTGTCAGAACGCATCTCTCCTTATGAACCTTCCAGGACTTTAAGATCATCTGGGGAGGCCCTGCTCTCGGTCCCACCTTTGTCATAAGTTCAGCTGGTGGGGAAGAGAAACAGGGCCTTCTCTGTGGTGGCCCCCACAGCTATGGAATGCCCCCCTAAGGATATCAGATTGGCCCCCTCCCTTTTAATTGTTCGGAAGAGAGTAAAGACTTGGCTTTTTGAGCAGGCATTTGTAAATACAGGGTAACAGACAGGCCCGTAGCCAGGATTTCGTTTCGGGGGGGGGGGGCTGAATTCTTTTCAGGGGGGGATTTGAGGGGGGGGGGCTGAGTTTCGGGGGGGGGGCTGAGTCTGAGTGAAAGAGGGTCTAGCCTAGCAAACCTTTTGTATCATTACCCCATATGGGATATATTGAGTATGGTGATCAGATCATGATATAAATAAACATAACAGTTTAAATAATGCACCAGTAAGGCCTTTTCGCGAACCACCATGAGAATTTCGGGGGGGGGGGGGGGGCTGAAACCCCTCAAGCCCCCCCCCCCCCGGCTACATGCCTGGTAACATAGGAAAATGGAATGTTTGGATGATGTGATTGGACAATGTTTTTAATAAGGAGACCCTCATGATACATATTTTTATTGATTTGCTATGGTTTTATTATTCTTTTTTTAAAAAATTTATTATTACTATTGTATAATACATAGAAACATTCCATCTTTGAAAATAACATTCAAAATTACTATTGTATAATACATAGAAACATTCCATCTTTGAAAATAACATTCAAAATATCAGTTTTTTCCCCAATCCTGCCACCAGCACATCCCCCCCCCCCCCGGGAACAAATAGATACTTTAGCTGTGATTATTACAATTGTTCAATCATGAGAATAGTTTTGTTCAACACCGTATATTTATCTTTCCCCTTTATTCTATATATGAGACCCTTCCATTTTGCTTTCCATGTCTTTTTGCTTTGACCCGTCATATAGTAACTTTTCCTTTCGCTAATATAATCTTGAAGAAGGTAATCTGCTAAATATTTGTACCAGGTTTTTGTATCCCATTTCTTGTGGTCTTTCCAGCCCAGGGCCACTGAGGCTTTAATTCCCTCTATCATATGTTTTATTATTTCCTCACTTTCCTTATATTCCTCTTTATTTTCGAATTTCTGAGTGAAAAATTGGGCCTTATTCCATTCTATCTTGATCCCTAATAGCTCCTCCATTTCTTTCCTGATTATTTCTTGGAACTTTTGGATTTTTTGCTATGGTTTTATTATCCGATTGTTTTTATTGTATTGTATTGAAATTGTATTTTATGGTCTTGGTACCAACTGTAAACCACCCCGAGTTTCTTGTGGGCTGAGAGGGAGGTATATAAACATAATATAATATAATATAATACAATATAATATAATATAATACTATATATATATATATATATATATATATATATATATATAATTTAACTCCTACTTATGTGTGCATATTAGTATCAGTGGATTACTGGAGAAAAATAGGGATATAGAATAGAGCAGACCCAGGGATAAAAGGTGTTATGAAGTCCATGAAGGTAGAAACATTTTAGCACCATAAGGCTATGTTTTATTTTGGTAAACTAGATATTTAGTTGTTGCTAGAGAGACCTCCAGCCATGAGCTAGGGTCCATAAGATAAGTGCTGGTTTGGACTAGCACCAATTAAAGAGCCTGGGCTCCATGCGATCAGTCCAAAGTCACAACCTGGCACCCATTAAAGTTTCCTAGACCCCACAAGGGAGGTTCACGGTTGGACCCAGCTCCATGTGATCAATGCTCGAACTTGGCCAGCACACATTTAAGGAGACTGGGTTTGACATCGAGGGCTGCAGAGACCCCCGCCTTCAAATTGGTATAAAAACCGCAGCGGAGAGTTCCACAGTTCCTGGGCTCCGCAATTGCAATCCACTGATGAAATGTGCCTCCAGCAGCCAGCCCAGGCAGGGACGAGCAAGCCTCAATGCCTTTCCTTTACTTTCCCCAAGCCCTGACATTGTATCTTATCCCCCAATAAAAGATCCAAAATTGCAACTTTTAAACTCTCCCGCTTGCTACTTTGTGTCCTTCGCTTTACTGAAGTGTCTAATGCATGAAATGAACCCTTTCTGGGCTCCAGGGAACTGTGAGCCTGCCTGGGGCGCCTTTCTGGCGTCCCAGGGATGCAGAATCTATACTAACAAGAATCGTGGATACAGGGTTTTTCCTTCTAGATCTCTGTATCTGCCAAACTTTAAGATGGCGGATCGGGTCCATTTTAGTCTCATATTTTTCTGCATGAAATTCCAAACATAACTGCTATCTCGCTTTTCCCTTTATGGATCCCTACGCCCGAGTAACAACCTTTAAAGTTCCAGGAATATTTTCCGGCTCAAAACAGCTGATTTTGACAATCAGCTGGCTCCCTCCTCTCCATTGCCGATCGGCTCAGCTTCTCCTCGCCTTCGCCGGACTCTGGACTCGGGGACCCCATGCGCTCTCCCCCATGGGACTCAGGGAAGGGTCTGGCCAGGAAGACCCCTTCCCCTGGGGAAGTTCTAGTTCGCCAAGGACTCTCAAGGAAGCCGATTGCAGCACGGCAGGGGGGGAGGGGCTGTTTCTGCCGGCTCCAAGGACTCCATCCTTTCCCCCTTGTGCCCCCCCGCCGATCATGAACTCTCTGGCGCTTACCCTTTTTGGGCATCAATGAGTCCTTTTCCTCTCCATGAACTTTCCAAGAAACCCAGGACTAAAAATATTCATTTTCATAATAAAATTGCTTTATTAATTTTGTTTGGGGAAGGGATGGGAATAAGTTTAATCAATGTACTATGTATGGAATGTTTATGGATGTGTACCCCTTGCATTACCCTCTGCCCCTCCAACTTTGCCCCACAAAAAGAACCCAGAAGCGGAAGATCCGAGAGCGCCCAGCTGCCCGAAGGGGGGCCGTTTGCCTCACAATGAAACCCCCATCACTCCATCTTTTGCATGGAACAATAACTAAGGAAGTTTTTCTATTTGTCTTCGGAGCATGCCCAATCAATAGATTTCTTCCTCCGGCCAAGTCTTAATTTGCCAGCAACAATAGGGGCCAGGCTGCCCTCCAGGGAGTCTGTGCCCAGCCTTGATCATATCTCCCGAAACCCATTAAGCAACATATTTGCTCTGTTTCAGCCAGGAAAAAAACAGATTGATTCAATCATCCTTCTCCTTTACCCAAACAATAGTTTACCTTCCCAGCTGGCCGACTTTGCCCCCGGACGCGTGAAGGTCCTTTGTCAAGCAATCATAATCCTTCCTCCTCCATTGTTACCCTTTTCTGTCCCGCCTCCTCGTCCCTGATTCGCTGGCTCCCCGAAGCGAGGGAACTCTGTGATAGGCTGAGTGCAGGGAGGAACCGGCAAGCCTCTCCCAGCTGTTTAGCCATCCACCAATCACAGCCAAGCCGGGTGAGGGAAGGCGGGCGGGAGATTCAAGATTGCGGGACTTACTGTATGTATAAAGATGCCTCCAAAACTCTGTATAACCATGCTTGTAGGTGAATGATCACTACAATTGCATCCTTTTCAGCTGAATCGCAAAATAAAAGCCTCGGTCGCCACTTCTTCAACTTCTTGGACGGGAAAATCATTTCTTTTAGCATTTTATCGGTCGCTTGGATTGGCTCCCTGAAAGTCTCGCTGAGAAGGTAGCGGATCCTCTTTGGTGCGGTCCGGGGGTACCCTCCTTCCGAGGAGACCCATTTAAAGTTACAGGTTTCATTTGGCTCACCACGAAGGGACCCTGCTTGGAGGTCCAGATAAATTATAGTGTAAATTTCCAAGCAGGCTACGCTTGGTCCAGAATCTCTGGGACAACTTGCGAGGAGGAACGTCTGAGGAAACGAGGCGCCTCAAACCAATCAGGATCTTTGGAAAACCAAAATAAAATACAAATTCTCCTACAGCACCTTCCTCTTGGTGAATTGTCTTGGACTTTCGGTCAACGGAGCATAGGGAAGCTTCTCAAGGACTTCCTGGAAGAAGGGCCACCGACGCCGGGGGGGAAAACGTCTGAAGGTAAGCAGCTGTGAGTCACACCAAGACTCCCAGGTGATAGGAATCCCCTTTGAAGTTGGGAACTTCTGGTAAAGGGGGATTCGGGAACAAATTCCTGGGCTGAGGTGTGGGTAAGACCTGGCGATTTGGGGAGGGTATCTGCAGTCCAACTTGACTTGGGACAGTCTGGGGAGGGAAGGAAGTTCCCTTGCCTATAGGTCGCCAGGTGTTGGCCACTCAGGTTCTAGTGGAGGGGACTTTTGGGTGGAGGCTCGTGTTTTCGGTTGGCAGAGCTGATCCCCCATTAACTACCAGGAGGGTAGAGGCTGAGCTAGAATGGGCGGAGGCAGATCTCAACTCAAACATCCTGTCCCAGGGGAAACACCTTTAGGAAAGCTCTTGGCCAGTTGGGACAGGCTAACATCACGTTCGATGGATCAGGCCAAGATGGTCAAATATAGCACTCGTGAGTGGCCCCTAAGGCCCTTGGAGGGAGGGGCCTCCTGGCCCCCACATGGCAGTACCAGCAAGGAGCTAATTTTGAAGCTCCAGGAGGATTGCCATAGTCGGGCCAAGTGGAAAGAACTTGCCTACGTTTCGTGCTTTTTGGCCCTAAGCCAGGAGCAGGAAGAAGAGGGGAAGGGAGCCCAACTCCTACCATGCAAGGAAGTGGCTGCAAAGCCTCCCCCTTCTAAAGATCCTCTCCTAGACCCCATACCCTCTCCCCCTGAGGAGGATCTCCTCGAAGTTATTGCTTGCCCCCCTCCCTACCGTCCAAGACCACCCCCAACCTCTCCATCCACTCCTGCCCCTCCTTCTGCCCCTATTCCACCCCCACCACAACCCCAGGGATCTTCCCAAGACCAACCTCTCCTCCCTGGGGTCCCCACACTCTTGGTCAGTCCAGCCCAACCACAGGGCCGCCCCAGCACTCCTGCAGCAGGGAGTTCCTCTTCTCAACCCAGCAACTACACAGTCCAGAGTGCATCCACTCCACTATACCTCCCTTCCCAGACCCCTCCAGCTCTCTCTTCCAGCCCCATTCCATTTCCCCTTGCCCAGTCTCCTTCCCTCCTCCAGCAGGGGCCCAGCAGGACCCCTTCTCTGGTCCCCAGCCACTCCACCACCCCACTCTCCCTTTCACAAGCATTCTCCATCCATAGCTCTTTTGACCCACTGGCCTCCTCAACTTCACACACATGCACACCCTCTGACCTCCAGTCAGACCCTTTCTCCCTTCCAACTTCAGGCCTCTGCACCTCCCAGGGGCCACCTGGCCCCCGGCCAGGACCCCCAGCCACACACATGCCTGGATCTTCCCCTTCTCCTTGTCTATCCCCTCACCCCCCAGGTGCCTCCTGCCCCACTGGTAATCTGGGACCTCTGATTCCCCTTCCACCCCCAGCCCAGGTTTCCCAGGCAGCTTCGCAGCCAGGAGGAGACCCTTTTGAGCCTCTCATCACGAAGGGCAGCTTGCGTAACCACCCCAATGTGATAGCCCCCCTGAGGGAGGTAGTCGGGAGTGGAGGGACCCCTGTCCTCATCCACGTTCCCTTTACCACCTCTGACCTCTTAAATTGGAAAAGGAACACTGCCCCTTTGTCCCAGGACCCTTTTGAAATGTCTGAACTATTCAGGACCATCTTCCTTAACCATCGTCCCACTTGGGGGGACGTGATGACCCTGCTGTCCTCACTTCTCACACAGGAGGAGAAGCGCCGCCTACTGGCAGCAGCTCAAGCAGAGGTTATGAAGGGAGATGTAGATGATGGGAGGGATAAGGAACTAGTTTTTCCAACACAGGAGGACCCAGGCTGGGATTACAACACTGATGCAGGCAGGATGGCCCTGAAAGGCTTCCACCGTGCCATTTTGGTTGCCATGCCCCTGGTCTACCCTCGTCCATTGAATTTGTCCAAATTTTTTGACCTCAAACAAGAGCCTAATGAGAGTCCATCTGACTTTTATGACCGCATCTGCAAAACAGCCAGGCAGTGGACCAATGTTGATCCCACTCATCCTGAGTATTTCACCATGGTGAACACTCTGTTCATTGGGAGGTCAGCTAGGGACATCCGGCTCAAGCTTCAGAAGCTGGAAGATGGGGAGGGAATGCCCATCTCACAGCTGATCAACATTGCCTTCAAGGTCTTCCACAATAGAGAGGATGCTGCGGCCCAGAAAGAGGAAGATGACCTAAAGGCTCAAGCAGAGGTCCAAACTACCAGCCTGGTAGCTGCCTTGGCAGAAAGGGACAGGGAGAGGGAGAGGGGGAACAGAGATGCCAGGGATAGACCAGCATGGAGGGACCAGGGGAGGCAAGGGGGAAACAGGGATGCCAGGTGCTTTCAATGCCAGGCCAAGGGGCACTTCAGGAGGGAGTGCCCAGAGCTCAATGAGAGGGGGGCCCAGGGGAGGGTCATGTGACTAGGACGGCAGATTTCCCTGGCCCCTTCTGACCCCATCGTGCCACTTAAATTAGGGAAAAGGACAGTTGACTTCCTCCTGGATTGTGGGGCAACCCACTCAGTGGTCACACAGGGGTTCAGGGGGACTGAGTTGGGAACGAGGAAGGTACAGGTAGTGGGGGTCTCAGGGAAAGAGGCAAAAAGGTCATTCCTGAAGCCCATGGAATGTGAGGTGGGAGGGAAGACCCTAACTCATGAGTTCCTCTACATGCCTGAATGTCCTGTTCCCCTTTTGGGCCGGGACATCTTGTGTAAGATCAGGGCACAAGTTGCTTTTGGGCCAGAAAAGATCATCCTGGCAGTGCCTGAGGAGGAGGGATGGAGGGCACAGGCTTTCCTGCTCCATCAGCCCAGCCCAGAGGCTGACCTCATCCCCTTGGCCATCCTCCAACAGGTGGATCCCATTGTGTGGGCCGATGGGATCCCTGGGAGAGCCAAGAACATTGCCCCTGTCTCAATAGCTCTCAAGCCTGACATCACACCTCCTAGGATCCCCCAGTATAGGATTTCCCTGGAAGCCCGCCAGGGGCTCCAGCCAATTATTGACAATTTCTTGCAGCATTCCTTGTTAAGAGAGTGTGCTTCACCCTACAACACGCCAGTCCTTCCTATTCGTAAGGCAGATTCACGGGAATTTCGCTTTGTGCAAGACCTTAGGGCCATCAATGCCATTGTAGTGGACATACACCCTGTGGTGCCAAACCCTTACACTCTTCTCTCTACTATCCCTCCTTCCTGCTCATGTTTTACTGTTCTTGACTTGAAGGATGCGTTTTTTTCCATACCTCTTCATGCAGATAGCCAGGAGATTTTTGCCTTTGAGTGGGAGCATGTGGGCACAGCCAGGCGGGTGCAGCTTTGCTGGCAGGTCTTGCCACAAGGCTTTACCTGTTCACCAACCATCTTCAACCAGAGCCTTGCCTCAGAACTGGAGAAGTGGCCTGATCGCGACCAGGGGGTCCTCCTGCAGTACATTGACGACCTACTTCTTTGCTGCTCCGATGAGGACACCTGCAGACGCCTCACCGTCAGTCTTCTCAACTTCCTGGGAGAGGCTGGGTTCAAGGTATCCAAGAAGAAGGCCCAGATCTGCAAGGACACTGTGAGGTATCTGGGGTTTGATGTCTCCCAAGGACAAAGGGCATTGGGGCCAGAGAGGAAGGAGGCCATCTGCAGGGTCAAGGAGCCCAGAACGAAGAAACAGCTGAGGGGATTCTTAGGGATGGCTAGCTTTTGCAGAATTTGGCTACCAAACTTTGGACTGGTTGCCAAACCCCTCTATGAGGCAACATCTGGCCCAGAGACTTTCCTTGCTTGGTCAGCTGAATGCCGAACTGCTTTTGAGGCCATCAAGAGAGCCCTGATGTCTGCTCCTGCCCTTGGGCTCCCAGACATGGCCAAGCCTTTCTTCCTCTTTGTTCATGAACGCCAGGGGGTCGCAGCGGGGGTGCTGACCCAACCTCTGGGCAGCACCAAAAGACCAGTTGCCTACTTTTCCAAGAGGCTGGACAACACCAGCCTTGGGTGGCCTGCCTGCCTGAGAGCTGTGGCTGCCACTGCCATGGTAGCTGAAGAAGCCAGGAAGCTGACGTTGGGCCAGCCCATGACTGCCTACGTGCCCCATAGTGTCCTGGCTGTCCTGGATGCAAAGGGGACCAACTGGCTGTCTGCCGGCCGGCTTACTCGCTACCAGGCCCTCCTCATCGACCAGGGAGACCTCACCTTGGCCACCACCAACTGCCTCAACCCAGCCACCCTGATGCCCATCGAGACGGCCGAGGGAGACCACCAGGAGCCTCACGACTGCATCGCCACCATCGAGGAGGTCTACTCCAGCCGCCCAGATCTCAAGGACCAGCCCCTTCCAGATGCACAGCTTGAGTTCTTCACGGATGGCAGCAGCAGCGTCCACCATGGGGAGAGAAGAGCTGGATATGCGGTGGTCACTCTGTGGGACACCATAGAGGCAGAGCCACTTCCCCCAGGCACCTCTGCCCAGAAGGCAGAGCTCATCGCCCTCACCAGAGCCTTGGAGCTGGCTGAGGGAAAGGCTGTCAACATCTACACAGATTCTAAGTTTGCATTCCATGTGCTTCATGCCCATGGAGCTATTTGGAGGGAAAGGGGGCTGCTGACAACAGCTGGCAGCCCTGTCAAACACCAGGCTGAAATTCTAAGACTCTTGGATGCTGTTTGTAAGCCTGCTGCAGTTGCTGTCATCCACTGCAGAGGGCACCAGACAGGGGACCAGGACATTGCGAAAGGGAACCGGAGGGCAGACACTGCTGCAAAGGGAGCTGCCAACCGGGAGCCCACCTTCCTGGGGGCCCTGATTCCTGACACCACCGTGACCACTCTCCCTGTTTATGGGACCATGGACGATGAGTTTGCCAAGGGAGAGGGTCTGAAACAGGAAGAGGGCTGGTGGAAGGACTGCCAGGGTCGCCTGCTCCTGACAGATCCCCTCATGCGTGAAGTGGCCCTCCGTCTCCACAAAAGCACCCATTGGGGCCACGATGCTATGTTGGAGCATCTCAGGACTTTCTTCATCGGTCCTCGCATGGCCCAGCAGTCCATTTGGGCCTGCAGAAGGTGTCTCCTATGCCTGAAGAACAACCCCAAGATCCAGAAGAAGCCAGAAGTGGGGCATCTCAAGGCTGGCCTCCAACCAGGACAGGTGTGGCAGGTGGACTTTGCTGAACTGCCATCCAGTAAGAGGTACAAGTACTTGCTGGTATTTGTGGACTGTTACAGTGGATGGCCAGAAGCCTTTCCCTGCTATACCTGCACAGCCAAAGAGGTCAGCCATGCCCTTCTGAACCACATCATCCCGCGCTTTGGATTGCCTCTCTGCCTCTCCTCAGACAACGGTGCATCTTTCATCTCCAAGACCACCCAGCAGGTCGCCCATGCCCTCCAGATCAAGTGGGACTTGCACACCAGCTGGCATCCTGAGGCCAGTGGCAAGGTTGAGAGGATGAACCAAACCATCAAAAGACAACTGGCTAAGATCTGTCAGCAGGCGCGCTTGCCTTGGCCTGATGCCCTCCCTCTTGCTCTCACTCGGATCAGGGCAGCCCCTAGGGGTGGGCTGAAGCTAAGTCCTTTTGAAATTCTCTATGGTAGACCTTTTCCTTCCTCACAGGTTCCTCTGAAGGCTGAGCATCTCCACGAGGTTGGGGCCGACAGTATTAGGGAAAGATTGTCTTTTCTTACCTCTATCCTTTCTTCTTTAAATAGGTACCTTCTCTCCCACCTTCCTGTCCCCTTGGATGCTCCTGTCCACGACTTCTCCATTGGCGACTGGGTCCTTGTACGCACGTGGAAGCCTGAAGCCCTGTCGGAGAAGTGGGTCGGCCCTCATCAGATCCTCCTCACAACACACACCGCCGCCAAGGTATCCGGCATCCGGGCCTGGGTCCATCATTCCCGGCTGAAGCGGGCCCCTGAGCCAGAAGTGGGGTCCACTGAGGAGGAGGAGGACGACAACCAGTGGACTGTTGAGTCAGGGGAGGATCTCCGGCTGCTGTTCCGGAAAGTACCGCCACGAGACCCCCCATCCACTGACCAAGCCGACCCACCGCCTTCTGGGGCCCCCAGGGTAAAGAAGCGCCGTGCACGAGGACAGAGGCATCGCCCGAAACTACCCTCCTAATTCCATGTTTCTGGCACCACGGGAACCCACTTTTTTTCTCTACACCTCCGGGTTTCGACAGCTCGTTTGACAGCTGTCAAAAGTCTATCAGCTGATTTTGACAGCGCGCGCCAGGGAATCTCCTGCTTTCGATTTCCACTGAGCCCCGGCTAGAGTGAGTGGAGCTGTACTTTCAGAACTATTTGGAACCGTGAGTTTATTTATTCCTATTATTTCCCGGGCGGAGCTGTCCATCAACTTCAGCATGCATTTCTCTGCTTTTCTGTGCCTAATATCCTTGACCCAATGTGCCGCTTCTAGCCCCGTACTGTATGAATGGCTGTCAAGCAAGGCAAACTTCTGGCAGCAGCTAGCCTCTAGAGTCCTAAATGTCTCTGATTTCTGTCTATCAAGTGGGATCACTGCCACGGACCTGTTCTCCACATGTTTAATTGGCATTCCAGAACCTCTGGAAACTTTTAGAAATTACACTGTTTTCCAAGACTACCCTTCCAAGCCCATGTCCTATGGAGATCTGCCTCAGTGGGGAAGGGCTGTCAGGGAAAGGGAGCCAGGCATGGTGGCTATTAAATTGGCTCACAGCCCTCATGCCTCTCATTGTTTTCAAATTCCCCATTGTGCAGGGAAGTGCCAAAAGTCGCCCAGGGACAATCTGCTAAATTGTTCATCCTTTGAAATATTGCCATATATGAATGCCCATTTGGTTTTGCCCCCAGGATGGTTCTTCTTGTGTGGGCGGACAGCCTATAGTTACCTGCCAGCCAATTCCACCTTGGGGAATTGTGCCCTGGGTAGGTTGTCCATTTTTATGCCTTCAAAAGGGGACTTGGAGATGGCACACTCCTTGGCCCGGGAGGCTAGGTCCATCCAAACTTTGGACCCAAATTGTGATTCCTCTATGGTCATCAAGGGCATCCCCCAATTTGTGGCAACTGCCCTGTTCACCCCTGGGGTGGCAGCTGGCATGAACTACCGGGCCATTAAACATCTGGCCTGTGTTCTGGTCAAAAACATCAATTTCACCTCACAAGCCCTAGCCTCCATGGCCTCAGAGATGCAGGAGCTGAGAGAGGCTGTGTTGGATAATCGAGCTGCCATTGATTTCTTGCTGTTAAAGAATCATTATGGCTGTGAGAGTGTGCGCCACATGTGCTGCTTCAATCTGACTGACCAGACCCCTGTAGTCAACAAAGCCATAGAAGGTATGAAAGATCTGGCAGCTGGGATTCAGGAAACCACAGGCTTTGATCTAAACTTTTTGACAGACTGGCTCCCTTCTCTGGACTGGTTAAGAAAAGGTTTTCTAGTTTTCCTTGGCCTCGTATTTCTCCTCCTTGTTCTGAGCTGCTGCTGGACCCACATTCCCTCTCTGTTCAAAATTTGTGGAAAAAGGGGACAATTAGAACCGTCTCGCCAGATGCCCCTGCTGCATTTGGCTGGGTACCAAGCATGGGCGGAAACTTTAAGTAGGCGGAGCCTACGTCAGTTTCCGAGTGGGGAGATGACATCGAGGGCTGCAGAGACCCCCGCCTTCAAATTGGTATAAAAACCGCAGCGGAGAGTTCCACAGTTCCTGGGCTCCGCAATTGCAATCCACTGATGAAATGTGCCTCCAGCAGCCAGCCCAGGCAGGGACGAGCAAGCCTCAATGCCTTTCCTTTACTTTCCCCAAGCCCTGACATTGTATCTTATCCCCCAATAAAAGATCCAAAATTGCAACTTTTAAACTCTCCCGCTTGCTACTTTGTGTCCTTCGCTTTACTGAAGTGTCTAATGCATGAAATGAACCCTTTCTGGGCTCCAGGGAACTGTGAGCCTGCCTGGGGCGCCTTTCTGGCGTCCCAGGGATGCAGAATCTATACTAACAAGAATCGTGGATACAGGGTTTTTCCTTCTAGATCTCTGTATCTGCCAAACTTTAAGATGGCGGATCGGGTCCATTTTAGTCTCATATTTTTCTGCATGAAATTCCAAACATAACTGCTATCTCGCTTTTCCCTTTATGGATCCCTACGCCCGAGTAACAACCTTTAAAGTTCCAGGAATATTTTCCGGCTCAAAACAGCTGATTTTGACAATCAGCTGGCTCCCTCCTCTCCATTGCCGATCGGCTCAGCTTCTCCTCGCCTTCGCCGGACTCTGGACTCGGGGACCCCATGCGCTCTCCCCCATGGGACTCAGGGAAGGGTCTGGCCAGGAAGACCCCTTCCCCTGGGGAAGTTCTAGTTCGCCAAGGACTCTCAAGGAAGCCGATTGCAGCACGGCAGGGGGGGAGGGGCTGTTTCTGCCGGCTCCAAGGACTCCATCCTTTCCCCCTTGTGCCCCCCCGCCGATCATGAACTCTCTGGCGCTTACCCTTTTTGGGCATCAATGAGTCCTTTTCCTCTCCATGAACTTTCCAAGAAACCCAGGACTAAAAATATTCATTTTCATAATAAAATTGCTTTATTAATTTTGTTTGGGGAAGGGATGGGAATAAGTTTAATCAATGTACTATGTATGGAATGTTTATGGATGTGTACCCCTTGCATTACCCTCTGCCCCTCCAACTTTGCCCCACAAAAAGAACCCAGAAGCGGAAGATCCGAGAGCGCCCAGCTGCCCGAAGGGGGGCCGTTTGCCTCACAATGAAACCCCCATCACTCCATCTTTTGCATGGAACAATAACTAAGGAAGTTTTTCTATTTGTCTTCGGAGCATGCCCAATCAATAGATTTCTTCCTCCGGCCAAGTCTTAATTTGCCAGCAACAATAGGGGCCAGGCTGCCCTCCAGGGAGTCTGTGCCCAGCCTTGATCATATCTCCCGAAACCCATTAAGCAACATATTTGCTCTGTTTCAGCCAGGAAAAAAACAGATTGATTCAATCATCCTTCTCCTTTACCCAAACAATAGTTTACCTTCCCAGCTGGCCGACTTTGCCCCCGGACGCGTGAAGGTCCTTTGTCAAGCAATCATAATCCTTCCTCCTCCATTGTTACCCTTTTCTGTCCCGCCTCCTCGTCCCTGATTCGCTGGCTCCCCGAAGCGAGGGAACTCTGTGATAGGCTGAGTGCAGGGAGGAACCGGCAAGCCTCTCCCAGCTGTTTAGCCATCCACCAATCACAGCCAAGCCGGGTGAGGGAAGGCGGGCGGGAGATTCAAGATTGCGGGACTTACTGTATGTATAAAGATGCCTCCAAAACTCTGTATAACCATGCTTGTAGGTGAATGATCACTACAATTGCATCCTTTTCAGCTGAATCGCAAAATAAAAGCCTCGGTCGCCACTTCTTCAACTTCTTGGACGGGAAAATCATTTCTTTTAGCATTTTATCGGTCGCTTGGATTGGCTCCCTGAAAGTCTCGCTGAGAAGGTAGCGGATCCTCTTTGGTGCGGTCCGGGGGTACCCTCCTTCCGAGGAGACCCATTTAAAGTTACAGGTTTCAGGTTCCCTGTGAACATTTGCTAATACAGACTAGCCCAGATTAAACAGCTGGGTCAAAAAGTGTAGAAAACAGAAAAATGGACTTCCTGGGGATGATGAGCTGCTGGTGGTCCTTGGCAGGGCTTCGAAGACTTGGTGTAAATGGAAGGATGCTGCTATATTCCATTTCAGCATATGGAAAACTACAAATCTTTTGGGATGGGGAGTCATGTGTACCATCCTGCTTTCCATTGCGCCTGTTGCTCCCAGTCTCGGAGCACAGACTAAAGGCTGCCGTCACAGCAACAGTTGGCTCTTCTCCCCAATCCCATACCAAGCTTATAACAACAGCCACTCGCTTGGGAGGTAAATTGGTGTGGTGTTGTAATACATAATTGGGTGAAATGGGCTGGAGCAGCAGTTCATTTCTCTGTAGAATTGCTAGTATTGAAAAGATTTATCTCCTGCCTCTTAATCATGCTAATTCATGAGGCGGCTAATGATATAAAACCACAGTTTTAAAATGGCAATTAAAACAAGCTGGCTTTGTATGTGCCTCCCTATTAATGCTTGCAAGTAATCTTTTCTTCCATGCAACCTCCTCCCTTCATTTTGGTGTCCTCTCTCACCGCTTCACTGGTTGTTTATGCAAGTAGCCACCAGGTGGTGCTATTTCACCTGCAACAGCAGCAGCCCTTGACTGAGATGTTTGCAAAAGGTGAACCTTTTCCCAAAGAAAGAGATTAGTTTCTTGCAGCTGTTAATCATTGACATAACTGTAAATAAAGGAGAGTCTTAAAGAAATTGGCTGACATTCAGGGCAATTTTTGTGCTATCTACTTTGCAATGTAGTTGCATTTGAGGCATTAATCAGGTAAAAGGATCTATTCCGTCCTTTCTTTCCTATGGCTAACACTAAACATATGGCCTATCAGTCTACAAAAGACCCATTTTCGGTATAACTCTTATATTTTGATATCGATCACCATGGACTATCTGTGGCCCTTCGGATGTTGAATTGCAGTTCCCACCATCCCTAGCTAGTATAGCCAATAGTGAGGGACACTGAAAGTTTAAATTCCAACAACATATGAAGGACTGCCCTTGGTTTTCATCAACTGAATTTGTGTTGCATATTGTCCCAAGAGTTATTAACTAAGAATAATAAATATTAGAAATAAAACAATAGCACAATAATTCCACTGAATGTAGAAGTTTTTCTTTTTTTCTTTTTTGGAAAATAAAAATAAGGTAGCATATAAATAATATAAATAACAGTATTTGTGCCGTTTCTTCACCAGCACATGAAGAAATAGTTTTCTAAGATTTACAGAGATACTCGCAGGAACACCTCAGCAAGCAAGAGTCCAAAAGTGGCAGGCTAAAACACAGTACCTCAAGCCTTGGCTGATACCAAGTGAAAGACTCCCTCCTGAGCACACAGAAGACTGGGCAACATGGAAGGTGCTGAACAGGCCGCACTCTGGCACCTCAAGGTGCAGAGCCAACCTTAAGAAATGGAGTCATAAAGTGGAGTCTACAACATGCGAGTGTGGAGAAGAGCAAACCACAGACCACCTATTGCAATGCAGTCTGAGCCCTGCCACATGCACAATGGAGGAACTTTTTACAGCAACACCAGAGGCACTCCAAGTGGCTACTGGTCAAAGGAAATTTAGTATAATGCCAAGCTTTTAAACTCTGTGTATTTTTAAAATACATTACAACTGTACTCTCGGTTCGTTTCTCATATGATAAATAAAAATAAACCAGCACATCCATGCCATACTGGAGTGCTAAGGAAAATCTGTGGAGGTGCCAAGTTTAGCAGATAATCATAACAGTAACTGCGCTGCAATTACCCAGATTGGTGAGTAAAAGTGCTTTGAATTCTCTTTTTAAATTGGTCAAAAGTAACTTGTTCCCTTCCTAGGGAAAATCAGAACTCTTCCTTGGGATGCTCAAGGCCAGACATTTATGTTGTTTGAGAGTAGGGACAAAGCTATCCCTCCTCTTTCCCACATACTGTTGAATTAATGCAGTTTGACATCACTTTAACTGGCATGGCTCAATGCTCTAGAACAGTGGTTCTCAATCTGAGGCTCCCCAGGTGTTTTGGCCCGCAACTCCCAAAAATCCCAGACAGTTTTACAGTCTGTTAGGATTTCTGGGAGATGAAGGCCAAAACATCTGGGGACCCACAGGTTGAGAACCACTGCTATAGAATCATGAGAGCCACACTTTCACAAAGTCTTTAGTCTTCTCTGTCAAAGAATTATTGTTTCCACCAAACTACAGCTCCTTGGAGTCCATAGCATTGAGCCATGGCAATTGCATTACTTATACAGTTAGATGCACCCATTGAAAGTGCTTACATCAACACTTCTCATCATTCATCATAGGCTATCACTTGTGACTGAGTAGTATTGCCTTCCAAGGGTAGAGTCTTGGCGGTGGGGGCATAAGTGACTGTGAAGACCTATTCTGGACCCTTTTGCAGTGAGGACATTGGTTTCCAGATGGGAGACGGTCCCAACAAGGGTTGGCTTGACACACCTTCCCCTTGGCACGTTTCTCCCTTTCACCCTCCATTCCTGCCTCCTCACTATCCACAGAACTGTTAGTAACAGCTGACCTCCAGTTAGGATGCTCTAGGTCCAGGGCTTGGTGTCACTTGCAATGGGACTATCTCATAGGGTTGTTATGAGGATATAATGAGGAGAGGAGAATCGTGTATGCTACTTGAGGTTCTTGTGGAAAAGAAAGAACAGCTAGAGATATTCAACTGATTGCTGTTTTTATTTAGCCAAGCTTTTAAACTCACTCTATGCATTTCTTACTTGGTTTTAGTTTGTATTTTATATCTTACATACTGCATTTTGAACCGTTTCCCCTCCGTGATTGTTTCAGACATCTGCTGCCTTGTTGCTGTTGTTGTTTATCCTGTTTTTGAAAAGACTGAATTGTGCTTTGCTGCTCTATTTCATTGTGATTGTATTTTTGGAGCTATTGGCCTTATTGATTTTTACCATTTTGTTTTATAGTGTACATTGCCTCGAGAGCCCAGAATATGGGGTGGTTCATAAATTTATATAAATATAAAAATAAATCAAGGAATGAACTGGGAATCCAGTAGAGGAAGGAAGAGGTAGAGTTTGCACACTCCACGGACTGAGAGGAAACCAGTACAGATTGGACCTCATGTACTCTCCCATTCAAACAGTGGGAAAATGCTCTCTCCCAATACTACCACATCCTGGGTAAAATGAAGAATATTAGTTAGAGCATTGGGCATTGAAACATCACTCTTGGTTAGAAGAGCTTTCCTTTGCACTCATCTTTTCACATTTGCTGGGGTTAGGGCACCAGGGGCCAGTAGAAGTGGGAAAAATGTGAATTAAAAACAAACAAACAATTTTTACAAAACCTAAGAGAACATCTCTCTAGACATCTCTGGGGTTTCCAGTGCAATTCTGTGGTCTGAAGTTGAGCCTAGCATTCCACTGGAGGACCTACAAATACTTAGAGAAGCATGACTTCTGTTGAAAATTGACTATACAATTGCACTTGGGGAACTAGGGATTGCTAAGGAGAATATATTCATCAAACCTACAAATATCAAATCCACAAAAATCAATCCCCAAAAATGGAGGCCCAAGTGTATATTGACCAGTTTGCCCTTTCTAACTCTAACTTTTTTTGTGTTGTATTGACAGGGTGGGATGTGGGCATCAGAGCAGTAGTGGATCCTTGGATTTGTCGTGTAAAGGAAGGTTTCTATTTTCACCCAACAGTGACTCAGACCTCTATGATGCTGGTTCAGTGTTGTGCTTCTACTTCCTAAAAAAGCTCAGGCACAGAGGAAAGGGTGTCTGAGTCATGAGGGTGTGGTGCATTTTCCTCAAGGAGGTTCTGCCAGGTGTTTGGAAACAGAGCACTCAGGGAAATGGAATTTCTGGCTTTCAGAGAAGCCAGCGTATCTTTTCCTCTAGAGTTCTTACTGCATCACAATATCCATAAATGGAAGAGTTAAGTAGAATTCATAGAGTCATCGTGCATAAAAGTATTGTATTCTAAGCTATGGCATGTTGCATAGGGGAATGAGCTCAAACAGGTGTGCTCCTTAGCCTCCAGGAATGCCATATTTCTAGAAAAGAATGACAAAACTCATGATGTGCAGATTGGTGGCTTTTATACCCCATCTTTTTTCTAACATGAGAGCCAAAGTGGCTCTCAAACAGATTAAAACGGAATCACTATAATTAGAAAACAAAATGAAGAAATTTTCAAGAAGCTCTTCAATTTGAAGCATCACCAATTGAGAAAAGTTTTCAAAACACTTAAACCATAATAAAAAGAGAAGTACAGCGCCTGCTACTGAAAGACCTTTTCACAGTAACCAGTTGATAGTCTATTTATATTTTTTTATTTATCATGTCTGAAGCGAATTGAGAATACAGTTATAATGTATAAAAAAACCCACAAAATTAAAAACTTGGCATTATACTAAATGTCCTTTTACCAGAAGTGGCCGCATCGGAGTGCCTCTGGTGTTGCTGTAATAAGGTCCTCCATTGTGCATGTGGCAAGGCTCAGACTGCATTGTAGTAAGTGGTCTGTGGTATGCGTTTCTCCACACTCACATATTGTGGACTCCACTTTGTAGACCTATTTGTTAAGATTGGCTCTGCATCTCATGGTATCAGTCTGTTCAGCACCTTCCAAATTGCCCAGTCTTCTGTGTGTCCAGGAGGGAGTTTGTCATCCAAAATCATCCACTGATTGAGGTTTTGGGTTTTAGCCTGCCACTTTTGGACTCTCGCTTGCTGGGGTGTCCCTTTGAGTACCTCTGTAGATCTTAGGAAGCTCTTGATTTAAGACGTTGACATACTGGCTGATATCTGAACAGAAGATGGGCTGGAGATGTCAATGCCTTGGTCCTTCCATTGCTGGCTGCTACTTCCTGGCAGATGCAGGTGATGCAATACCAGCTAAACAGTATAATTTCTCCAGCGGTGTTGGGCGTAGGCATCCTGTTATAATGCTGCATGTCTTGTTAAGATCCACATCCACTATTTTAAAATGGTGCAATATATTCCACACTTCTCATGCGTATTCAGCAGCAGAGTAGAAAAGCTCAAGGGCAATTGTATTCACTGTGTCGGGTTGTTCCCCAGGTTGTGCCAGTCAGCTTTCGTATAATATTATTTCTAGTGCCCACTTTTTTGCTTGATAGTCAAGCACCGCTTCTTGTAAATCAGAGCATGGTCCAGAGTAACTCCCAGGTATTTTGGTGTGCTGCAGTGGGATTCCTTCTCAGGTAATCCCCAGAGCTCAAATGCTTCTCTGTGTTTTAGATGAATTATGAATCAGCTGGTTTTCCCTGTAATAGGCAATAAGAGCACCTAAAGCTTTGGAGAGCTTCTGTTCAACCATTTCGAAGCTCCCTGCTTGATCGGTGATGGCACTATTGTCAGCATAGATGACACTTTCTGTCCCTTCTGGCAGTGGCTGATCATTTGTGTAAATGTTAAACACTGATGGAACAAGCATACTCCCTTGAGGCAGGCCCTTCTTCTGTTTTCGTCATCTGCTTCTCTGACCCTGGAACTCAACAAAAACTCCTGTTTTATAGCAGATTTCCTATGGAGCAGATGAGGTGGTATTCTAAGTTTTTATTATATATTTTTTCTCAGGAGGAGGCAGTGATTTATAATATCATAAGCTGCTGAGAGATCTATAAAGACAGCTCCTGTAATCTGCTGCCTTCAAAACCATCTTCTATGTGCTCAGGTTTATTTATTTATTTATTTATTTGCTTTATTTCTATACCGCATTTTTCAGCCCAAACAGGCGACTCAATGCGGTTTACATGGTACAAGTTATCACAACAATGTCAGTGCAATTAAAACGCAACAAATGCAACAACAAAATCAACATCAATCAACAACAATTAACAAAAACAAACATAACGCCTCAGTGAAATCAGATCCGTTCTCATAATCCTTGTGCCATTCCTATGTTCCATTTACCGTCTTCCTATGTTCGGTTGCACTGTTTAACGAAACGCTTGTTCATAAACTTGTGATGTACAAGCTTTTCCCTTTCCTGAAACTAACTTGCTGTGGAATCATAAATGGGATAGTAACACATCCGGACATCTCCTGGGCAACGTCTTTGTAGACAACTGGTTCTCTCACACGAGAAGTGACTTGCAGTATGCCTATATAAATAAAAAGGCTTTATTGCTTGTCAGAAAGTGCTCATTGTATGATAGCTGCATTTGAGGCTTTTGACATTAATCAGGAAAAAGGACCTATTCCACCCTCACTTTCCTATGTCCAATGTAACCCTATAAACAGCCTAGAATTCTCCAAATGGTGCATTATCAGTGTAATATTTGACTCTTATGTTTTAATTTATAACCAGTGCCCTGTTGTGGGAGGGAATTCCATAGGCTGGCAATACCATTCATGCAGTTTTCATCTGTCAAAAGGTGACCTGAAGGCACATAGACACAGCCACTAAGAAAGCCCTGTCACGTGTCCTCATTAAATGTGTGTGTGATGGGACCAAGAGAAAACCCTCCCCCAAGGATCTTAAAACTCAGGCTGGTTCATACAGGGAGTAACAATATGACCCTCATACGTATCCATCCATGTTCTGGGACTTTGCATGGTTTTGTGAATCCACGGATAACAGTGAGCCTTATTATTTCCAGTGAGATGAACAATGGAAGTTCTGAGGGGAGGGTGTAGCTTTTACACTCTGCTCACTTCTTTTTCTCCTCCTTGTGTCAGAGGTGGGAAGACATTCTCAGTTTGGAAATGACTTCTGATGTCAAACGAGGATTCACTGCAGTCCAGCAATAGGCAGAACTAAGGTGAGATCAAGGACAGAATAAGCAGGGACAGACGTGATTCTTATATATAAGCTGAAGTAAAATCTGAGTGCTATAACAGTGTAATGCAAAAGAGTCCTAAGTTAAAGCAAGTATAATTGAAATAATCATACATTTTTGTACTATGACTCTATTTCTCTCATTTGAGGATGCTAATTCCTTGGGACAGCAACCCATTGTACCAAAAAAGTTGTGTGCACAAATGACACGTTATCTCTCTGATGATCATTAATGGGAAATGAGCGAGATCCTGAATTTAAACAATGGGTTGGAGAGCTCTGAAATGTAGCTACTTAATTTATTTGGCATAAATGAGGATCAAACACATTTATGCTTTCAGAACTTTGCAAAACAACTTTTATGCTTACAAAAATACCACAGCTCCATTCATATTTGCAGTGATGGTTATCATTTTGTCTAGGCCAAACTCGGAGTTAAAGCAGATAAAATGTTAATGGTGCAATCTCATGGATGCCAACCAAGAGTAGTAGTAGTAGTAGTAGTAGTAGTAATAATAATAATAATTTTTATTACATTATTCGCCGATACATCACACAGTCCTAGACACTTGGGAAGTGTTCAATGTGTGATCCAATACAACAGCCAGAAGAGTGATCTTGTCTGCTGTGAACTCATCTTGTTGTATTTCAAATAATAATAATAATAATAATAATAATAATAATCATCATCATCATCATCACCATCATCATCTTTATTTATACCCTGCCACCATCTCCCCAAGGAGACTTAGGGCTGCTAACATGAGACCAAGCCCAAGAATTACAATCAAGCAAAATAAAATACAAACAAGGAAATAATAACATCAAAGCAAAATGCAAACAGTAACAAAACATACAATAAAAATGCAAAATAAAATGGTAGTGGAATTAAAAACAGTGGGTGGGCCAAATGCAAAGGGTAATGTTTATAAAACCTTGGGTGAGATGAATAAATGGAGTAATGTGTCTGAGGGGAGACTCAGAAGGGGCGAACAACGGGGTTAACCTTTACTACGGTACAAAAGAAAATGCCTCAAGAGGGGCATGGAATAGGGATTTGTATTCAACCTCTCTGCATTCAATGGGATTTACTGGTGAATTCAAAAGTACAAGATGGCAACCTAAAGGTGTCTTTGAATTTAGTATGTTTAAAAGTCAAAACAGTATTCAAAGGGAGCTGTGACCTAACAATGGCAGCAATAAGAGATCTGTGCTCAGTACCATCACAGGAGGGATTTTCTTAGGATCACAGCAGGAAAGAAAGGAGCAAAATTCATCCTCCAGGCCTGCTGCAAACCTAATCGCTAGAAATACCCTTTGCTGCTATATCCTTTACAAAAATGCTGCACTGCACATTAAATCCAAAGGCAAAGTTAAATCATACCTAGTTTAGCCCTGGGGCTTGTTTACATAAGCATTCACTAGAAATAGGAAAGGGATGACTCACATCCCATTCTAAAAAGAGAGACTTCAGAGGAAATGGCTTCTCCCTGAATATCACATCCCAGCATGCCTTACCCCAGACAGTATTGTTAGTGGAGACATGGCACTGGAGTGGGAAAGCCGGTGACAAAACAAAGGCTGTGGTTACATATTAAAATATACTTCTGCAAGGAGATAATATGTTACTGGAAGCCAGAGGATTAAGTGCTAAAATGCAGCAAGTGCATTCTTCTTTCTCTCTCCCTCTCTGCATTATTGTACCCACAATTATATTGTGTTGTGAAAGGCTTTCATGGACAGAATCACTGGGTTGCTGTGGATTTTTTGGCCTGTATGGCCATGTTCCAGTAGCATTCTCTGTCTCCGTTATTACCCTTTAATCCACAATGGTCAGTAGTATATACAGGGGATCAGATGTGCAGCCTCATCACACTAGAGTATGGATCCACTTTAAATCCAGTTTCTGCCTCCTTAAGAATTCTGGGTTTGTAGTTTATTTATTTATTTATTTATTTATTTAGGACATTTGGATCCTGTCCTATCTTGACCTCCGCAGAGGAACTCAGGGTGGCTAACAACCGGCACACCATGGTGCCCACAACCAAAAGCATAGATATACAATTTAAATAAAAACAATATAAAAACAGCATAAAAACATTCAAATAGTCGCCAATTTAAGTCATTGTCCTAAAAGCAGTCCATCAAGTCCATTAAAGCTGTCATTCTGCCAGCAGGTCAGCCTAGTCTGCAAAGGCCTGATCCCATAGCCAGGATTTCACTTGTTTCCGAAAGGTCAGGAGGAATGGAGCAGATCTAATTTTATTTGGGAGGGAGTTCCACAGCCGAGGGGCCACCACAGAAAAGACGCTGTCCTTTGTCCCCACCAAATGTGATTGCAATGATGGGGGGACAACGAGCAGGGCCTCCCTGGATGATCTTAGGGTCCTAGGTGGATTGTAGCGGGATATACATTCGGACAATGTATAAATATGTGAGGGGAAGTCATAGGGAAGAGGGAGCAAGCTTGTTTTTTGCTGCCCTGGAGACTAGGACATGGACAATGGCTTCAAACTACAGGAAAGGAGATTCCACCTGAACATTAGGAAGAACTTCTTAACTGCGAGAGCTGTTCTGCTCCGGAGAGCTCTCTGCCCCGGTGTGTGGTGGAGGCTTCTTCTTTGGAGGCCATCTGTCAGGGGTGCCTTGAAGGCGATTTTCCCTCGTCTTGGCAGGGGGTTGGACAACTGGATGGCCCACAAGGTCTCTATGATTCTATGAGACCCAGGATCTCTTTGGCTGAGCAATTTAAAGGCCCTAAACTATAAGCCCCAGAATTCTGCAGGAGGCAGAAACTGGATTTAAAGTGGATTCATGCTCTAGTGTGACGAGGTCTGATTATAGCCAATAGACAATGATAGCCAATAGACAATTATAGCCAATAGAGAGATTGCCTTTTTATAGCAGCTGCACATGATGCTATCATTGAGCTATCTACTAAGATCGCTTTCTTGGTCACTCATTGATCAGCAGGAATCTTGACAATGTAAATGCAAATTAGGGATCATTTACCCCAAAGTGTTAGATGAAGCCATTTGCTTTAGCAGATGAACTCAAGTTGCACATTTAAAGAATGTTCCTCAATACAACTATTAAAAACATATCACGTATTTCAGTTACGATCCCTTCTACTAAAAATATTACTATCTACAAACTATTAATGTTTATTGTGAAGTTCAGTGGTGAATGTAGCATAGCAATAGCAGCAGCAATCCACTTTTACAAGTGTATTTAGAGGACAGCAGAACGTAATAGCAAAGGATTTGTTGTTGTTCATTCGTTCAGTCATCTCTGACTCTTCGTGACCTCATGGACCAGCCCACGCCAGAGCTCCCTGTCGGCCGTCACCACCCCCAGCTCCTTCAAAGCAAAGCAAAGGATACTGGACTTATTAAAAAAAATAGAAATACAAAGTATTTTGGAGACTATAACTTTTTGAGTGCTTATTTCAAGCCCAAGGCGTGTATGAAAAAAACAATTTTAATTTTAATTTGGAAATCTCACTGTAAATTATGCTGCAGTTCAGCAAACAGCTCTTGCCTTCACTCAGTAATCACCATAATTTTGTAAAGAATCAGAGCAAAGGCTGATCTAGTCTAACATTGTTTGTACAGCGGCTAATTAGATGCCAACGGAAAGCCATATCAGGAAATGAATGCATTAGTATTCCCTGCTTATGTCCCCTAGCAACAGGTACACAGAGGCATACTGATTTGGAGACTGTAATATATAGCCACCATGCCTAGTAGCCATTTTTAGCCCTTTGCTCCATAAATTACTTTAAACTTTTTAAATACTCATCCAAGATGGTAGCAAATGTTCTAGTTTTACTATGCACTATGTAAAGAAATACAATACAATCCCCTTATCCATGGGGTGGATATCCAGTTTCACTTCTCCCTGCTCCAAAACATATTCTACCTGGGAGTGTTGGCGGACCTCTCTCTCCAACGTGATTCTATGATATGCTTCCTGCTGAAATATAGTCAAAATGTAGGGTTTGCTATTAGCCACAGTTTAAGACATCCATAGGAGTCTTGGAACATATCCCCTGAGGATAAGGAGGTCATACGGTACTACTTTTTATCCATTCTTAATCTACAATTACATTTGGTTTCATTAGATTACCCTAGGTTCTAGTACTGCGAGAAATATCTGACTCATTTCTCTATTTTTTTGTGGGCACATTATGTCCGATTTATAGGGGCCTGAAGGGAGGATTTTCTTGGCAAGATTTGTTCAGAGGAGGTCTGCCTTTGCTATTCTCTGAGGCCTCTTTTACACTGCCATATAAAATCCAGAATATCTGCTTTGAACTGGATTATATGGCAGTGTAGACTCATATAATCCAGTTCAAAGCAGATAATGTGGATTATCTGATTTGATAGAAGCTTCAGTGCTGCAATGGGTTAAACCCTTGTGCTGGTTGAACTGCTGACCTGAAGGTCGGTGGTTTGAATGTGCGAGGTGGGGTGAACTCCCATCTGTCAGCTCCAGCTTCCCATGTGGGGACATGAGAGAAGCCTCCCACAGGATGGTAACACATCCAGGCGTCCCCTGGCCAAATACACAGTATTTCAAATTTAAAAGTCTCACCATAGATTTCTGTAGGGAAATATATTGGTAGTTTTATTTCCAACTCCTTTTCTAGATTTCACTCTCAGGCCCTTTCCACACAGCTGCATATATCCCAGTTCAAAGCAGAAAATGTGGGATTTTATTCAGCTGTGTGGAAGGGGCCTTGAAATGAACCTCATAAGACATTTTAATACACATCCCTGCAGTATAAACAGCCTTTTCGCTCTTTGCAACCTTTTTTGTTCTAAGTACCTAAATAATTTGGCATCCCCAGAAAATCCTGACTATATTCTTGCTCCTCCCAAGTTTTTTAGGAAGTTAAAAAGTCCCAGAGACCATGATTATATCCCTCCATTATGAGCACCCACTATTATGGCAACCCCACGAATCTCATGTTTGTTTTTTTCAGGCAGGGGATACTTGGGGTGGTTTTGCCAGCACCTTCCTCTGAAATAGAGCCTATAGACAGGCATGGGCAAACTTGGGCCCTCCAGGTGTTTTGTACTTCAACTCCCACAATTCCTGGCCTCAGACCCCTTCCTTTTCCCCCTCAGTTGAGGCCAGGAATTGTGGGAGCTGAAGTCCAAAACACCTGGAGGGCCCAAGTTTGCCCATGCTTGGTATAGCACCTATATTTGTTGGCAATATCCCATCCAAATACTCACTAGCGCTCACCCTCTTTAGCTTCTGAGATCAGATGGTGACTGGTGCCTTTTGGGGTGTTGAGGCAGGTCACTTCTTCTCTCTACCAAACTCTGGTCCTCCAGATGTTTTCAACTTCATCTCCTAGAACTTTAACAGATTGCTAAAGGCAGCTGAAGCTTCTGCGAGTTGGCAGTGCTAAACATTGGGTATTTAGCTGGTTCTCCTTACGCTTCCTAGAACCTGTCTCCTCTCCATCCCTTTCCTCCTGCTCTCTGCCAAACTGTGGTCCTCCAGGTGTTTGGGACTTCATCTCTGAGAATCCCTGATAGTTAGTCAAGGCAGCTGAGGCTTCTGGGAGATGAAGTCCCAAACACCAGGAGGAGGAGGAGGAGGAGGAGGCGAGTTTGGGAGCCCCTACTTTGGGATATTTACCTGGTTCACCTTACTCTTCCTAGAACTCGGCTCCTCCCTATCCCTTTCCTCCTGATCTCTGCCAAACTGTGGGACTTCATCTCCCAGAATCCCTGATAGTCAAGGCAGCAGAGGTTTCTGGGAGATGAAGTCCCAAATACTAGGAGGAGGAAGAGGAGGAGGAGTGTTTGGGAAGCCCTGCTTTGAGGTATTTAGCTGGTTCACCTTACCCTTCCTAGAACCCGGCTCCTCTCCATCCCTTTCCTCCTGATCTCTGCCAGACTGTGGTCCTCCAGGTGTTTGGGACTTCATCTCCCAGAATCCCTGACAGTTAATTAAGGCAGCTGAGGCTTCTGGGAAATGAAGTCCCAAAAACCAGGAGGCGAGTTTGGGAACCCCTGTTTTGGGGTGTTTAGCTGGTTCATCTTTCTTACCCTTCCTAGAACCCAGCTCCTCTCCATCCCTTTCCTCCAGGTGTTTTGTACTTCAACCCAGAATCCCCGATAGTCAAGGCAGCTGAGGTTTCTGAGAAATGAAGTCCCAAACACCTGGAGGAAGAGGGGGAGAGGAGAGTTTGAGACCCCTGCTTTGGGATGCTTAGGCGGGCCACCAGGGCCCTCTTCTCCCAGAGCCAGACTCATCTGCCATCCTCTCCTCCTCTTCCTTTCCCCACTTTCCCCAAACTCTAGTCCTCCTGTGGACGACCTCTCCCAGCATCCTTGATGATTGTGCAAGGCTGCCGAGACCTCGGGGGGGGGGGGGGGGGCGAGCGTGGGTGAAGCCCTGCTTGGGGGCCTTGGGGCGGACCTCGCAGGGCCCAAAGGCGCCCTCCCCTCTCCTTCCCGGGCTCCGTGGGCGGGGCCAGGAGGGCTCCCTCCCGCTGGGCGTCCCCACCGGCGGCGAAGAGAGGCCCGAGCTGGCTCCATCCGCCAAGAGGGCTGGCTGGCTGGCCTTGGGAGGAAGAGGAGCAGGAAGGAAGGCAGGCAGCGGGGGAGCGGCTTTGCCTTTGCGCTGCGCCAGGACTCGCCGGGAGACAAGGTGCGCCGAGGGGGAGCCCTGCAGGAAGGGAGGTGGGGGGCGCAGGGGAGAGCGGGGCCCTTCTTTCCATGGTGGGGATCCAGCCTGGCTTCTTGACCCATTTCAAGAGGCCGGGAAGGACCCGCGACTCGCCCGGCAAACTTCCAGAAAGTGGGTCCCCCCCCCCCCCCCCCCGCCTTGCCTCCCTTTGTCTCTCCGGATGTCTTTGTGAGGCAAGGAAGTGGCCTGCTCAGCCCACGGGTTGAGTCAGATTGCAAAGCAGCCAAAGGTTAACCTGGTTCACATTTCTCTTAAAATCTCCCTGGGAGGGAATCTCTAACTCATGATTTCGGGATCCAGGTGTGGTCTTCTGCCCCTGCGGCGGGTTTTTCCTCCTCTTCCCTTCTTGTAAATCTCAGGCGGTCTACGTTGGGTGGGCTGCCTTGCTTTGTTTTGGGAATGGGAAAGATCACCCAGCCCAACAACAAAACATTCCTGGTTTCTAAGGGGAGGGGGAAAAGGAAGGGGCCTGAGGCCAGGAATTGGGGGAGTTGAAGTTCAAAACACCCGGAGGGCCCAAGTTTGCCCATGCCTGTCTATAGGCTGTATTTCAGAGGAAGGTGCTGGCAAAACCACCCCAAGTATCCCCTGCCTGGAAAAAAATGAAATTCATGGGGTTGCCATATTTAGGGTGCCCACTGGATAGACCGCATCACCTTTAGTGTCTTAGGCAGGCACGGGCAAACTTGGGCCCTCCAGGTGTTTTGGACTTCAACTCCCACAATTCCTAACAGCCTACCGTTGAAGTCCAAAACATCTGGAGGGCCCAAGTTTGCCCGTGCCTGCTCTTAGATATCGTTGTCAAGATTTCTTATGGGCAGGCAGATGGCGACTGGTAAATAGTACATATTCCCCAAATAAATAGTTCCCCAAATAATTCGCCCCCCCCCAATTTGATCCATAATCAGATCCCTTTTAGAGACATAGTGCTCCCCTTACATTGCCACCAAGTTTCTAATCTTGTCATCTGCCCTCAGCACTTGATCCATCAGCCCCAACCCCTTTGCAAGGGATTTGCACCAGCCGCCGCCTGAGCTCAGAACTGTGCACTACTCAGACCACCTGATCTTATTTTTCTGGTTATTTAATATTTAATGTTTATTTTACTTAAGTGGTATTTGTCTTTACTGTTCTAATGTAGCACAAATCCGATGTAAAATCATACTACGTATTTTTGACATTAATATTGAAATCTGAAATATATACAGAAACTCCTTGCTAGATAGATGTTTGCTATGTATTGTATCACACGTGGTTGTTTCTATACTGTTGAGATGCTTTTGTGAATTTTGTTGTTATATTTTAACTACTAGCTGTACCCACCATGCATTGCTGTGGCCAATCTTCCTCTTTCTTTCCTTTCTTTCTCTCATTCCTTCCCTCTCTCTTTCCTTCTTTCCCTTTTTTCTTTCCTTCTTTCCTTCCTTCTCTTGATCTTCCCTTCCTCCCCCCTTTCTATTCCTTACTCTTTCTCTCATTTCTTCCTTCTCTACCTATTCTTGGACTGCAGCTCCCACCAGTCCTTTTGATCAATCTACCTACCTACCTATCTCCATCTAATCTATCTATCTATCTGGAGGATTGCTGGGAGTTGCACTCCAGGAATAGGAAATTGTAAATATGCAGGAATTGGGATGCTCTCAAAGAAATCTAGGGAGAAGAAAGCTTTGTATCTTAGAAGCAGTGCATTTGGATCATCCTCCTCTCCTAAAGGGCCTGGTCTAGGGAATGCTGGGAGCTGTCATCCGGAAGAGAGTGTGGATATGCTATTGTGTGTTTTGTTTAGTGGGGGGGGGGGGGTGTGGGAGGGAGTTTTTATGAGTGATGGTCACTCGTTGGCCTGATAGGCATATTGTGTCCAAATTTGGTGTCAATTTGCCCAGCGGTTTTTGAGTTATGTTCATCCCACAAACAAACATTACATTTTTATTTATATAAATGTGGAATCTCGAGCATGTAAGCCACCCCAAGTCCCTTCAGGGAGATGGAGGCAGGGTACAAAAATAAAGTTGTTGTTGGTGGTGTTATTATTCTGTATTTCAAAAACTAGATCCAATGAGAAAAAAATTGTGCCATCTTTGGAATCAGTAGGTCAAATCTACAGAGAAACAGGGCTAACATTTGAGGCACCAAAATATGTGTGGCCAGTGTAATCTTTCTCTGCCCACACCTAGCCAAGCTTGTGGTTCTCAACCTGGGGTCCCCAGATGTTTTTGGCCTTCAACTCCCAGAAATCCTAACAGCCGGTAAACTGGCTGGGATTTCTGAGAGCTGAAGGCCAAAAACATCTGGGGACCCCAGGTTAAGAACCACAGACAGTCCCCCAGTTACAAAGTTTTACAAAGTCCCCAAGTGTTTCCACTTTCATAGGTGTCCTGAACCCTTAACCTCACCAAATGAGGAAGGAAGGATGGCTGTACAGGAAGTCCCCAAGTTACAAGCAACATAGGTTCTGTAGGTTTGATCATCAGTTGAATTTGTATGTAAGCCGGAACAGGTAAATTTTAAAGTATAACTCCTGCCTACACACACACACATGCATTCACACACATATGCATATACATACAACTTTGGCTAGCATAGGGAAGGGTTAACAGCCCTGTGGTGTTTGTTTTGCTGTATGTTCCCCTGTTGAGAAGATGTCACCTCACTTTCTGTCCCTGTAGTAATTTGATTTTGAAAAATGTGGCTTAGTAACAAGGATTGGTAAGAAAACTTCAGTTGAGACACCTTTTCCCCATGATAACTTTTTCAGGGGTGAACTTCCCTTCCAAGGGGTAGATTTTTCTCACTTCCTGTTGTCTTATCCCCGTTCATAAATATGCGTCATTTGTAAGTTGGATGTTTGTAACTCGGGGACTGCTTATATACGTAGGAACTCTGTAGCATCAGCATTTCACCCCAAGATAATACTCACCTTTCATAGTCTGGATCCTGCTTGATCATGATTTCAGAATGTTGGTATATCTGCTAAAAATGGTATACAGTCAGCTCTCCGTATCCACAGGTTCTGTATCCATGAATTTAACCATCCACAGCTTGAAAAAATATTTTTTTAAATCCCAAAAACAAACCTTGATTTACTTCATTTTCTATAAAGTACACCACTTTATTATCTTACTTAGGCAATCCCTCATTGTGCAAGTATGATGGCCTTCCAAGTGTAATATCTTGGTGGTGGGGTCTGTAGGTGACTGTGGAGCCCTGTTCATGATCCACATGTTCTTCCATAGTGAGGACATTGGTTTCCAGGTGGAAGGTGGTCCTGGTCAGGGTTAACTTGACAAGCCTTCCTCTTGGCGCATTCCTCCCTTTTGCCCTCCATTTGCACCTCTTCAAATTCCATAGCACTGCTGGTTACAGCTGACCTCGTTAGAACACTCAATGGCCAGGGCTTCTCAGTTCTTGGTCTCTATGCCACAGTTTTTAAGGTTAGTTTAAAGATCGCTTTAAGCCCATTGTACTATGCCACTATATACAATGGGATGAGCATCCATGGATTTTGGAATCCTCAGGGATCCTGGAACCAAACCCCAGCAGATACAAAAGGCCCATTGTATTTGCCAAATTTACATGGATAACATATAATTTCTCCAACCCAGAGGGCTGTCTGTTTGGGTGTGTTTTCCAGGAGTGAGTTGTTTGCCTTGTGGGTTCTTCTGTTCATCCAATACAGGGATTAAGGGCTCAACCATATGAAATACACATCTTAAATCAGAAAAGTTGCAGCAAAATAATTAGCTGCAAGAATAATTAGCTGTAAATAAGATTTCTGCATACTTAAAGGTGGCGTGGGAATGCTGTTGTTGCTCACAGATCACAGGTAATTGCAGTACCTGTAGGATCAGAATACATACTATAGTATATCAGGAAAGGAAAAAAAAACATCTAATCACCAATGGGTCTGTTATATTTCTTTCAGATCTGATTCTGACCTCTTTAATATCAGTTACATTTATATCCCATATTCCTCCCAAGGAGTTCAAGGTAGATGTGGTCTCACTGTCCTTTTTTATCCTCACAACTGTCTGGTTGCTCCTGACATGATAAATAAAATCCTCACAACAACCATTTGAAGTAGCTTAGGCTTAGAGATAAGGCTTAGAGATAAGATCCTCAAGTCCCACACATATTATAAGTCAAAACAATATAGATTGTAGTATTTAGCATGGTGCAGAGCTTTCAGTATTGGGCTAGCACTCTGGACACAGGGTTCAAATCCTCATTCAAACATGAATCCCACTGGGTGTGCTAGGCAAAGTCACACACTCTCAAAGCAATACCAAACATGAGACTGGTTTGCCTTAGGGTAGTGGTAGGTAGGGAACATCTCCAAGGCACACAACAGCAACAATTTCTGTCAACTCATTTGGAAGGTGCTGCAGATACTGTGAATTATCTAAGAGCAAATGAAGTCTGAAATCTCACTAGGGCCCCTTCTACAAGCAGATAATCTGGATTTTATATGGCAATTTAAAAGGGGCCTCGAAGGGAAGATGACTAAACTGAGGCTGTTATACTTTGTCACACTACAGGTGGATTTATGCAGTTAAGGAAGCCATGGCATTCAGTTTGCAACTCAGCAGGACAATTTTTTTTTAATTTATCGTGCCGGAAGTGACTTGAGAAACTGCAAGTTGCTTCTGGTGTGAGAGAATCAACTGTCTGCAGAGACATTGCCCAGGGGATGCCCAGATACGTTACCATCCTGTGGGAGGCTTCTCTCATGTCCCTGCAGGACCATTGATACCTGGGGATCTTGAATGTCTCTTGTTTATAGCTTTGCCATAAGCTGAAATTGAATTGTTGGTAAATAGCAGCAAAGGTCAGAGGTAGGGACTGGCCCAGTAAGCTTCAGAACTTATTGTGGATTTGAAACTAGTTCTTGCTAGTCCTGCCTGAATACTCTTTAACCACGAAACCACTCCAGTTCCCATGAGTAGAGAGTCGCTTCTTTATTTTACATTTTTTTATTTGTAGATAATAGGGTTTACAGCTCCTAATTTAAAAATGTTGAATTTTCAAAAGTAAAATTGAAAGCAAGCTAGAATTCATAGAGGAAGCATTCAGGAAATATTCCTAATACTGCTGTGCTTGGTTTATGTCAGTGGTTCTCAACCTCTGGGTCCCCAGGTGTTTTGGCCTACAACTCCCAGAAATCCCAGGCAGTTTACCAGATGTTAGGATTTCTGGGAGTTGAATGTCAAAACATCAAGGGACCCACAGGTTGAAACCCACTGGTTTACAGACCATGGTGGCAGGGAAATTATTGCCCAAAATACCTGGAGAGTATTATGTTGAAGAAGGCTAATTTACTACACTGTTATCACTTACATTGCTTGTATCGAGGCACACGTGCTTCTTGCAGTTGTATAATTTGTTTGTAGATTCAGTTGATGATGGAATGAATTTTGGGGGTAGACATAACTTTGTCTGGCCCAGCAGAGAAAATGAAAAGAGAAAATGATTTGAATAAATATGAGTTAGGGGAGAAAAATCCCAAGTGTAGATCTAAAAAGGGCACTCAGACCTGTAGGCAGTTTTGGACAACTGTATCTAGGAACAAACAAAGCTGAAAGCAGGGAGCAGTGGAATTCGTTGGCACTGGCTGTAAAGGGCTGGGACCTAGCCTTAAAGGAGCAAAGTCCATTTTTAACCTTGGAAACTGTATCAGAGTATTGTTTACCTGTGTGTAGTTTGAAATTTTGGAATCTCATGTTTAATGAAGGCTGATAGTGGAAAAATGTCTCATAAATACATTTTGTTTCAGAGCTTGAATATAAACATAAATACATTTTGTTTCAGAGCTTTGAAGGGAAGGTATGATACTCCTGTGAGCTTTGGACAGCTATAAAGGCGTTGCTCTGCCTAAAACATTAGCTCATATTGAATTAACTAGTCTGAAGTCTGACCTGGACATTTTAAATGTGCACACATTTTGCTTTTTAAACTACAAAATAAGTATAATTTAAATGGGCTTCTTTGTAAATACAGTACATCCATGTAAGATTACAACAGTTTATATCTGACTCTGATCATAATCCAAAAATTCAATTCAATAGATTCAATAGAACAAAACTGGTTAGAAAACTATGCTACAGGCATCAGGTTTGGTGGGCAGTTTAAGGAGGGGCTTTTCTTTTCAAGCTAGCCGTTAGCCTTCATGTTTGCTTACTTGTGATACTGAATTGTAATTTCAAATGCTTGGTACACCCATTATGGAGATATTGGTTAAGATTCTACATTTGTGAAGCTTAGGGTAAGAGTTCTGCAAGTGGAATTCTCTGTTCCTCCCTTCTCTTAAGCCTCACAATTTTGCTACAGCAGTTACTCTGAACAGCTATTCAAAGACTGGTGGAGGTCTGTAGCAGGATAGGACTAGTATCTGAGATCTACAGGGATCCTCTGGAGGTCTCGGTGAATAGTGTCATTAGTCTAAATGACATTATCCACTGAGGTCTGCCAAGGGTCTTCTGGAGATCTGGTCTGGGTGACATCATCAACCAAAATCTGTAGTATTCTTGTTCCCTGCACTCTCTATCAGCCATAGAATATCCATTCTGGGAGGATATCACATAAAAATAAGATACCTGGGATGGTGACTTTGACTATTGTAGAAAGTGAAGGAGCATACCAACGTCTGCAGTGGAGCCCATGGAGGAGCAGAAAAATGAGTCCAAGGTCGATCAAAGTTGGCTAGGTAAAGGTTTCCTCTTGACATGTCTAGCCATGTCCAACTCTGGGGGATGGTGCTCATCTTCATTTCTAAGCTGAAGAGCTGGCGTTCATAAATGCCTCTAAGGTCATGTGGCTGGCATGACTGCATGAAGCACTGTTACCTTCCCGCCAAAGTGGTACCTATTGATCTACTCACATTTTGCATGTTTTCGAACTGCTAGCTTGGCAGAAGCTGGGGCTAACAATGGGAGCTCACCCTACTTCCTGGATTCAAACCACTGACCTTTTGGCCAGCAAGTTCAGCAGCTCAGTGGTTTAACCCGCTACTTCACCAGGGGCTCCCCAAAGTTGGCTACTCCTGCTTTATTCAGGCAAAGCTATGGTAGTTTGTTGCAGCCAAAAACTAGGGAAAGAAAATGCTTGTAAGACTAGCCAGACTATTTTAATATTGAGCTTTCATGGCTTTCAGACCACTCCTTCAAATGTACTTTGAGTACATTTGAAGGAGTAGCAGTAAAGCCACAGGTTTTCAAGCATAGTTACATACATGTGATAGTGGGGTGGAACATGTTGGAATACAGAAGGTTCCAAAATGTGACACTGGGCATATATCTTTAAAGATCTGTGTGAGATGATACAGGCCTTTCTAGTACTGCTAGTGATCTTTCAATGGTTGGTTAGAAATGTCAGGTGATAGCCATAAGTGCTTGCCCATGGGGTCAAAACCTGATCTGAGAAGCATCATTTTGTTATGTGTGCAACTGTGACAACTTGTGTATTTCACTAGTGTCTCATGAAATCACTATCTCTGTTTGCACAGGGATCCATTTCCTGTCTCAGGCAGTAGAATGTCAATTGAAGGTAAATTGAGATTAAATTAAATCAACAAGAGGCTTGCTCCGGGAAACCACAATAAATCTGTATCACAAACGGCAGACCTTGAACCAAGAGTGGGCAGCTGTGGAAGACTAAGCAGATGGGGAGGACTATACCTCTTCTCACAAAGTAATTTTGTCTGCCTTTGAGACATGGTTTTTTGGGGCTCCTGCAGGGCATTTTTTATTGCACAAAATATTGTTTTGACCCCTTGAGGAATCGAGGGCTTGTTAAACTTGGGGAAATGTCCTGTACATACCTAGATAGTTTTAATGCAATTTACAGCCCTCCAAATTGGAGCATGTGTAAGAGAGTGACCACAAAATCAGTTCTAGGTCAAATGTGCATTTGACCTTTGGATGCACATTACCCATCTCTGACTAAAACCTTAACTAGGTACCCTTCATATTGCAGCTCATAGCATGCACTGTCCATTTAATATGCTGGAAAAAAAATAGGATAGCTTTTGGTGGAGGTAAATAGGGAGTGTCTCAAGTGGTGTTTCAAAATCTTCATCCAGAACAAACGGAGTGTGTTTTAACAAGAAGCAGCTGCCTGCCATTTGGACATTCCAGGCACCTTCACCTATAAATAAGCAACGAATAAGATGACTTTGGAGGGGAAAAAGTGGAAATGTTGAAAAGAACTTCAGTTGACTTAAAGATTTCAGCCTGAAGCCTGTACCGTAGAGAAGAGCCAGGCTTTGAAGTAAACAGGTACTTGGTGCCAGCATTTCCAGTGGCCGGTTGCCAAGTTGCATCCATGAAGTATGTGGTGCTGGGGGAGGGAAAGTCATGTGAGTTAAAGGCCTGGTTCTCATCTTTGTTTCCAAGGCAGTGTTAACCTTATTTTTAGTTTACACATGGGAATGTTGTGCAGGCCCTCCCTAAATAAAAAATAATGGTCCAGAGGGGAGGAGGAAAATCAGAAGCAGGCAGGATTATTTCCTTTGCAATCAGATATCTTACACAGTCCTTTTCAAATCATTCAATGGTTAAGGACAAGGCTACTCTGCGCAATAAACCCCAGAAGGACTTGTTTTTACATTCCAATCTTCCAAAATACCCTGTCACCCACCCAGTAATGTTATTCATTGCTGTTTCAAAAGGAAACACACTGCCTTAAAATCATGGAGTCTGTGGCTGTGCTGGGAGTGGACCTAAGATAGCATATGGGTCTCCTGCAATGAAAACAAAGTCAGGATATACAGGGTTAGTCAAAATGCATAGGCCAATAAGCCATTCAATTGAATGGCTTATTGGCCTATGCATTTTGACTAACCCTGTATTGTTGTAAAGGAGGAGCTTTGGTGCACCTATGCTGTTGTGTGCACTCCAGAAATCCACTACTAAGAGACCAGTGTGGCAGGTACTGTTTGATCCTGCAAGCAATAAAGGGCCACTGCTTTCTGTAAGAGTTCCAAAAGTACAACCTGTTATAAAGCTCACACCTGTCCCCTTAGTAGTGCTCCAGGGCACATCCCAAAGGTATTTTTACTGCTGCATCTGTCTTTCTTTTACTAAGTGCCTATTTCATGTTAGTACCCTTCGTATGATCTTCTATCAAAGTTATACTATTGCCTGTATAGACAGCCTCCACGTTCACTGGGGTTAGGGGCACAGGACACCCGTGAAAGTGAAAAACCACAAATAAAAAATACCCGAGAAAACACCTCTTGGAATCTCTAGGTCCTCTAGCACACCCCCATGGTCAACTTTTGTTGTTCACGATGTACATGTATGTTTTCTGATCGATAACTGAATATAGAGCAAACAAAGCTAGAGTTTGTCTAGTGCGGAATGACTGCTTACTTAGGTCCAGGGTACTTGGCTGACCAAATCCCCTTGTAAAACCTGTTTGGGCCTGAGATCTTCAGGACAGGCCCTTCTCTTGGTCCCACCTCCATCTCAAGCTCGGTTGCTGGGAATGAAATAGAGGGTCTTTTCGGTGGCTGCTCCTTGCCTCTTGAACTTCCTTCTTTCAAGGGAAGCCGGAATAGTCTCCTCTTTGCTCTCCTATTGGCGGCACGCTAAAACATTTTTTTAAATTCAGACAGGCTTTTAAAGATTTTGAGATCTAGTCAGGAGGTGCTGTGGTTTTGTGTGGTTTTATGATTTTAACCTGAATTGTTTTTAATATTGATGATTTTTAGAACTGTTTTAATATTTGTATATTTTAAGTTGTATTGTAATGCTTTTAATTGTGAGTCTCTGTATGGAGAGAAAAAGCGGGCTGTTAATAAACATAATAAACATAATAAACATAATAATAATAATAATAATAATAATAATAATAATTTTGTGGTTAGGGTTGGAAGATCCCCATGAAAATAGGACTATAGTCTTCCTGTTTTTTATACTGGAGAGAACACTTCTCCAAGCATCTTCAGGTCCATCAGTGCAATTCTGTGGCCATCTTTCTCAGAATGTGGTATTGGATATAGCACTAGAACCCTATACATTTAACAAAGTAATGTATTCCTGTATATTACTTCTTTAACAGAATATTTGGTAGCATAGGAAGTGGTAACATGGAAAGACTGGGGATATGTTCCCACAGAGCAAAAAGGGAGAGCGGTTTAATATGTTTCATCAATGTTTTATTCAAAACTAGCACATGTGAAATGAAACAATTGGGTCAGGTAAGCCTTGCCTAAGTAAACAATTTTAAAAACATTTTTTTAGAGACCACTTGACAGCTTCTTTCAAAATGCACACAGGGATCATTTTTTCCCTCTTTCACATATTTCCATTCTTCTTTTGGTGGACATACTTACAGATCTGTCCCTCCAAATGTATTGGACTTTCAGCTCCAGCTACCCATTGCAGGGACATGACAGAAGCCTCCCACAAGGATGAAAAAAAAATCAGAAAACATCCAGGTGTCCCCTGGGGAACATCCTTGTAGATGGCAAATTCTCTCTTAGAATCCCTGATGATTGCCCAAGCCAATTAAGTCTTCTGGGAGTAGAAGTCCAAAATATCTGGAGGAGTAGAGTCTGGGAATCAATTAGCCTTTTAAAGCATGCTGAGGGTATCTGATGAGCCAAGCTAATTTTTTTTCCTCCTCCTCTTTTGTTTTTCATGAATGTCTAGTAAGAGATTCCAGAGACAGCTGGTATTTGCCTTGTCTTTTGGCGGTAGAAACATGCAACTAGAGTAGGACTGACTGGTTAAAGTTTTATTCGTTCCTAGCTCTTTTATCACATAGACAACTCAATGACTGTGTTTTTCTAGTAGCCCATTACCCTCCACATTCCGCTCCAAAACTTACAGCAAACCAAGAACAAGTAGGAAAAGATTTTTGGGGAGGGCATGCTTGGTAGAAACAACTTTGTAGAAAGGAACTTCCTTGTCAGGGGTGGCTGTATTGTGCATTGCAGACCTCCTGCTGTAAATTTAAAGGATGTCAGTGTTGTAGCTAGCTCTGGTAGTGGGGATGAGGAGGTGCTGTTTGAAGGGTCAGTGATAGAGTTGGAGCCCAGCAGCTTCCTTAGCCAAGCTTGGAAGAGGAAGCTTTGGAGGATGCCACCACTTTTCAGCCTGCAGAGCAAGAACAAGCAAGTTCATCTGATCAGGTGGCAGAAGGGCTAAGTGTTCCAGCTATTTTTAGATTTAGAAGTTAGAAAGTTTCATGAACTTTGTAAGTTCTCCAGGTTGGCAGAAAAATGAACTACAGTAGGCAACTCCCGAGAAACTTAAAAGGTGATCAGGAGTTGCATCTTGTTGCTGGCAGCAATGTCAGATTTTGGAGCTGTGACCTCAGACTTCTGTGATTTTGGGATTTGTGAACCTTGGACTCCAGTATCTGATGAAAACAGCTTTTGGATCTTGGAATGAACTATCAGCTCATCTTGTGTTATTTCCTTCGGTTTGTATCTCTTTGGCTGGCTTCTTTGGTTTGGACTTGGACTGTTTCCTGTTTGGATTAACTCTCTGTTTGGAAGCTAGGTCTTTGCTTCATGACAGTCAATGATATAAGATTATTATTTAACTTTAATCAATTAACTAATTTGATAGTAATTATATACAAGAGTTTTGATGGAGTGAGATAATTGTGCAATACTCTTTTGCGTGCCTTGGTTGGCAATTGGCCATGAGCAAGGGAGCTGTCGGTGGGTTGTGTGGTATTTTGGAGGCATTTATTTTTCATAGCTTGTCTCTGAATGTGTGTTGCCAGAGTTAACACCATACAATCCTTTTTTCTCATTCCAATGTTGCTATTTAACCAGCCATAGGCTGTCCTTGTCTTTTCCTTGGTGGCCTATGTGCTGATTCTTTTGGATTCTTACAAACTCTTCTTATTTCAGAAACAAATAAAATAACTGTTCTTCAAAATGGCTGAGACGTGGTTTTGTATCATCCTCCCATGACTACTAAAAAGTTGGGAAGCTAGAAGAGAGGGGAGTTCTTGGTGTTTTTAACCACAGGTGTTATTAGTTTTCCTTCTCTAGAGGATTAGTTTTCAGGATCTGGTTTAGTTGGTACTTGGTGCCACTGCTATAGCAACAGAGCGCGGGAGTAAGGATGGGGTATTTTTATGGGGGAGGACAGCATTAGTCATGCATTCCTACATAACTTTATTTATAAGTAAGTCTCCTTGAGTTACTGCTTACTCCCAGCTAAGTGCATTGGAATGACAATCATAGGATTGGGTAGTTACAATAATCTTGCTTTGTGCCTGAAAACTTCCATATCATTTTCCTATGATCTGAAACCAGGAAAACTTGAGTGTTTTCTAGAAGGGAAGGTGAAAGAACAAGAGTTAAACCGAACCTCTAAAAATAGATCCTAGTGCTATCCTCACTGTTGTAAGTTAGTCTCCATTTTAGTCCATCTTGAAAATGTGCCTTAATCATTTTCCAGTTTACATAAATAACGGACAATAATCTTTACTATTACAATATGTCAATCTAATAACGGTGTCTGTAATATATATCTATATTTATCTTCTTCATTATTCTGTTTTTCCTCACCAGTACAGGGACACATAGTAGGTTACAAAAATTAAAACAGATATTGATGAGCACACATCAGTAAAAACATGCAAAAAAATAAGTAGCAAAAACTATCAGTAGCATTAAAAGATATTTTAAGTATACTCATAACTAAAAACTGAAGATCACATAATTAACAATCCTTATAGGATACATAAGGACCAAGAGCATGACCCATATAGAGTTTTTTTTGGGTCATTATTCTTTTTACAGAAGCAGGTGAAATTCCCTATTGTGGCCCTCTCTTCTTCCACAGTAGCCCGTATCCATTTTAGTCCATTAATAATAGACTCTGATAAAGAACTGAAACAGCTTTCTTTGATTTAGGTGGAAAAGAAAAGTAGACTTGGATGTTATTAGCATATTGAAAGGAGCTCCCGGTGGTACAATGGGTTAAACCCCTGTGCCGGCAGGACTGAAGACCAACAGGTCGCAGGTTCAAATCTGGAGAGAGCATGGATGAGCTCCCTCTGTCAGCTCCAGCTCCTCATGCGGGGACATGAAAGAATCCTCCCACAAGGATGGTAACACATCAAAATATCCAGGCGTCCCCTGGGCAACGTCCTTGCAGACAGCCAATTCTCTCACACCAGAAGCGACTTAAAATTTCTCAAGTTGCTCCTGACACGACAAAAAAAAAAAACATACTGAAGGTATCAGGTAATTTATTTTAATAACCAGGACTCTGTCACTGTCCCACTCGTGTTTGATGGGTCCTGAACTTCCAGGTATTTCTGCCACATTTATTTAGAATATTTTTACATATACTCTTTCTATCATTTGAGAGGTTGTACAAATTACTTTTGAGATGTGCACAATTGTCCAACTCTTAACTCCCCTTTCTTGTATTTTAATCAACTAGAACAGTGATTCTCAACCTGTGGATCCCCAGGTGTTTTGGCCTACAACTCCCAGAAATCCCAGCCAGTTTACCTGCTGTTTGGATTTCTGGGAGTTGAAGGCCAAAACATCTGGGGACCCACAAGCTGAGAACCAGTGAACTAGAAGAATACAGTCAAACAAATCAAAGAAACAGCAATTAGATGTTCAGTAGAGGCCCAAGAGGGAAAATGTGTTTCCTTGCTTTCTAAGTGGGATTGTAGTCACACTAACCAAATTTTTCTAGACAAGGCATTCCAAAGGCAGTGCCACAACTGAACGGTTCACGTTACCACCCATCTGCAGCTACGTGGAGAAACACATCTTCCAAAAATGACCTCAATGCGTAGGAAAATTTGTGTGAGAGGAGAAGATTCTTCAACTATATAGAAGTATCAGGCTTTTGCATTCAGTACGGTGGATATTCCCCATAGCTCTCCCTCTGATATTCCCGCTCTTCCCACAATATCTCTTTCATGCTATTCCTCACTATCTTGAGGAAGTGTTTCAAACCTTATCTTTTGTTAGCCTTGACTTCTCAGAATCCCTCTCTCTGTTTGTTCTTACCTGTCTGGGTTGTAATACATGAAAGGCTCTATGATGGGCTAGTAGTGTCACATTACTTTGTTTGCAGTTGGGTTGGGTTTAGCAAAGTTATCAGACTGAAAGGGGTAACTGTTCAAGGTCTCTAGCCTTGATACTTCACTGAAGGATGCTAGTTCTGCCTTCCCTCTTTTTATTGTTGTCACCCCCTTTCATCTCTGTTGCTGCTGAAGTGGCTCAACATTTCAATGGTATAAAGTGTCTTTAGTATGAAAGGGGCTTTATTTAACATTATGATGTTCTTGCAGTGGAGCTTCCACCATTCATCCTGTCAGGGCTGCCTTCCCAATATAAACACAACAAAGCTGGCTGTCATTTTCTATTCTGTTGATCTCACTGTAAGATGATATTAGTGCAGTGTATTTGATTTGCAGGCAACAGATTACAGTGGGAGCATATCTGTGCCCGGTATTATTGCTCTGCAGTACACAGAAACCACGTTTTAAAAGTGTTTTGTTCTAAATTGTTCTCAAAAATTTAAAAATTGTTTTCTATTTGTTGGCTGAGTAGTCCCCTGGAATGCTGCCTACTTCAGATGAAGATGTGTTGCTCAAATATATCTGCAGAATGTGAAATAAAGCCTTGTCTACTGCTGAATCATGCTCTGAGCCGGGGGCCTCAGGACCAAATCTGGGCTGTTGTGGTGGCATATTATAGCCCATTTGCTAACCTACGAATGAGAGAGAAAGCAATATCTCTGCCAACAGAATTTGCCAGATGGCCATATTTGGTGACAGGATATATACAAAGTGCATAGCATTAGCATTAACATTTACACAGTCACTAAAGCAGTTAAAAACAATACAACAGTACATCAGTAAATCAACATAACATCAATATATCCAAATAACTAAGCCATCACGTCTCATCAATAAAGTCATAATCCGATCTCCTCGTCCATTATTCCAGTTCCAAACTCAGTCAATTGATTGCACTGCTTAATTGAACCCCTGTTCAAAGAGCCAGGTCTTCACTCTTCTCCTGAACACCAGCAGGGAGGGAGCCGATCTAACGTCTGCGGGAAGGGCGTTCCACAGCCGAGGGGCCACCACTGAGATAGCCCTGTCTCTTGTCCCCGCCAGCCGTGCTTGTGAGGCTGGCGAGATCGAGAGCAGGGCCTCCCCAGACGATCTTAATGTCCTAACTGGTTCATAGGGGGTGATGCGTTCGGACAGATAGGTCGGGCCAGAACCGTTTAGGGCTTTAAAGGCTAAAGCCAGCACTTTGAATTGTGCCCGGTAGCAAATTGGCAGCCAGTGGAGCTGGCGCAGCAGAGGAGTGGTGTGCTCCCTGAGTGCCGCTCCTGTTAACAACCTGGCTGCCGATTGTTGGACCATTTGTAGCTTCCGAGCCGTCTTCAAAGGCAACCCCACGTAGAGAGCGTTGCAGTAATCTATAGAGTTTATCAAACTGTGCTCCTCTAGATGTTTTGGACATAAACTCCCACAATTCCTAATGGATTTCTGGGAGCTGAAGTCCAAAACACCTGGAGAAGCAGAGTTTGAGAACAACTGCCCTAGGAACACCTCAAGAAATCTGGGTGCTGATCCAGGTGTTTAGATGAACAAGTGGTGTCTGTACGGTAAGATCCTGTAGTATGGAGGGTGTCCAATGACAGTCCAATCCGTCCTCCATTTCCTGAAATGGGAAGAGACGTGTTGCTGTTGAACCTACCTTTATGGCAGCCATTGCTCCCTTCCCTGTCCCCACTTTTGCTTTAATGTAAGAAAGGACCAAGTTTTTAATGCTGGCTGTCCATAAGGATAGACCAATCATTTTGGATTGCTGGCACCTTTCATGAAGTGATAAGTCATGTTATGGTTAGAAAAAAGAAGAAGAACCATGTTACCAGGGAAAGATTGTCTGAAGAGGGTACAATAGTAACGTGAGGCATGAGGATTGTTCTAACAGGAAGGAGTGGGTTGAGGTAGTAGCATCCTTCCGGCCTTCTAACCCAGGTATAGTGTTTAAGGATTGTAACCACTCCCTTTCACTCCCCACCCTATTGGACTAAAAGCTGCAGTTTTTGAATCATCCAAGCATTTGGATGCTTTCCTCCAGTACAAGGGTTCTCAAACTTTTTCATCCACGAAGCCCTTTTTGAAGCAAACGTTTCTCGTGAAGCCCCAAGAAATAACAGGATATGCTGTAAAAACATGGTACAGGTTGAGTTGTCAGAAATAATTGGGACCAGACGTGTTCTGTATTTTGGATTTTGGAATACTGTACCATTTTGGAACAGCCTTGCATCCCATTCATTTGCCATTTGTGTTGTGTATGAGGCATGAAGCTGCAGAGAGACTGACAATCTGAAAAATGGCAAGAAACCAAAACTATTTGCCATCAAAAGCAGGTGCAAAACTATTTGCTGCCTGCTTCCATCTTCAAGGCAGTGGCTGCAGCAATCCTTCTTGTTCATCTCGCAGATCCTTGAGGGTCTTGCTTGTTGGTGCTGACTGCATGCTGATGGCAACAAGAGAGAGACAGAATCTGAGAGACAAATGAGCAGGAATGCCACATTTGCCACCTTGAAGGTGAAAGCAGGTGGCTAATGGCAAATATCGGGTTTTGTAAGCTTTTGTATTTCTAGATAAAGGAAGCTCAACCTGTTACAAACTCACAAGGAAAAAGAAATGAATTTCCATGAATCTACTCTGATGAATGGTACAGTGTTGAGAAATCACAAGTCACGTAACTAAAGGGGCATATCAAGATTTCATATGCTATGATATATAATAGACATGAAATGAGCTAATAAGCACTTTTTGAAAAGCACAACATGGGAGTTTCATCTGCTGAAGAGTGCAGGTGGGGATGCCTGTGACATGTGAGTGTATATAATGTAGCTTGTTTTCTGAGTGACTAAGTTGGTCTGGTCTAAGGACTAGCCCTAACAATTTGGATCTTATTCCTTGGTGTGAGAGCGGTGTCTTACGTGATGACAGTAGAGTGAAGTAATGGCTGTCTTTCACATTGCGTTATGGAACCTGGTAAATGAGAAATGGTGATGCTTAAGGCTATTCCCATGGAGCACTCCCAGAGCGGTGCTCCATGATTTTACTCCTGTCTTTAAATGGTATCTCCTCTAGAAACGTAGGCATAAAGTTTGTGAAGATTTCCTGCCACCTCACAGAATCTTTCTACTGACGGGTATATGATTACCAGTAATTCTGGTGGTGTGCACTGTCCACTTTCCAAAATTTCTGCTTAATTTGATTTTAAAACATTCATATCCTTCCTTTGCTCAGATGCATTCGAAGCAACTAACAACAAAGGTAAAGTCATAACTATAATCAAGTTAATGAGTCTAAATAACAAATAAGACACAAAGTACAAACAACAATGATCAACAGCAATGCCAAACTTTTTTTGAGTTGAGACTGTTGAAACTGTCTGATAATATTAAGTGATCATGACTGTCCAATATGTGGGGCAAATATAGGAAGGTTTCTCCATTCTTTCCTTCTCCCCCCCCCCCCTCCCAAAAGAGCACATATTTTTCATGTGGAAGATTTGTAGTATAATGATTAGCATTTTCAAAGCTTGGAATTCACTTTATTTGAGAGTTGGATAAAGTTATGAATAGACAGAAATGGACTAGAACGACTAGACTTCTTGGTTCACAATAAGACATTTTAATATTTTATAAATAAATCAGGCATCCTCAAACTGTGACTCTCCAACTGTTTGGGCCTCCAACTCTCAGAAGCCCTACCCAGTCTGTTCAGTAGCCAGGAATTCTGGGAGTTGGAGGCCCAAACAGCTGGAGGGCTGCAGTGTGAGGATGCCTGCTATAACTTAAAGTGATTATCTGTAAAAAAAATTCCAGAAGAGTAGCCATCTTAGGCTGTTGCAGCAAAAATGACATAGTGCTTTTTTGCACATTGAGAACCATTGTGTTTATGATTATGTAAGCTTTTAGAGACAATGTGAGCGATGAGGGGGATTGTAGTCTGTGAAGACCTATGGCCAAATACACCTGTTAACTATTATTTTGTTCTCTTATGGTGTCTTTTTTAGCCATTGCCAAATTGGAATGTTTGGGAAGAGCCATAAAGATAAGTGGCCTGATTCCAGACCCAGGCTCAAGCCTGCAGATCTTTCCAGCTGTTACATGCTAGAACAGTACTTCACAGCCCATCTGATGCAAGGGACTGGCAATGATTTTTGATTTTTCCCTAATGAGTCAAGGACGGGCCCATGTGCCCACTGATTACTACTTATTATTTTCTTTCTTGGAAACTTGCCAGGGACCAGTAAGCCATGGATCAGGGACCACCACTTTCAGTAACACTGTTGGTGGAGAATTTTAGCCAAATGGGAAACTGACTGGAGCTCAATCAGAGTACAGCAAGAACACTGAAATCTGTTGCAGATGTCAATCCACTCTTTCAACTGTGTACTGACACCGGAAGAACAAAACTCTGCCATCTTCTAAGAATGGAAGCAGAGGGGATACAACTTTGATATTCTTTTTGTGAACAAAGCTTGTGTTTTACTTTTGTTCTGCCTTGTCTTCTGAATGTTCACTGACACAGAATTTCCTTGGCTTTGTTTCATAAGCTTCTGATTCTTTGTGTAGATCTAACCTCAAGGTAGGTTTAAAAGAAATAGCTTTAGGACCTGCTTTCTTTGTTCCTGTACAAGTAGGGACAAGTGTGCCAGGCAAGGCGTGTGTGATTAAGCAAATGTATATAGTCCATAATTATATGGTTATATGAGCATGTGAGTCTGCAGAGTGGATGCATGCTTGCCAGTAATTGCCAAGCACTCCTCAAGGTTGGCAATACATTCAATACTCAAGTCTTTGAACAGCCCAACTGAGTGAACTTTGTAAGTAACCTGTTCCATGACTTCTGTGAAGAAGATGTTGCCTCCAGGTCTTTTATAATCTTGCTAATAACGCACATCTTGTGATACTTGCAAACAGCTTTGTAGAATTGTGCATGTTGCGCTTTGAACGAGCTTGTGTTGCTGAGTTGGTAATGCAGCCCTTGTACATCAATTGAGAACATAGTGAAATATGGGTTGGGCAGGTGGGGCACATTCCAAGACATTCAAAATCTTCAGGAACTGCACAAGCCATTTGGAATTATTGGTATGAATTTTTGTTTTCATATTGGGTAACTGTTATGATTTGGAATCAAGGGTGGACCATTTGGTGGATGGCTGAGGCTTCATTCTCAGCATAAGGTTGGAGAAGCTGCCCATGGTGGTCTCTCTCAATTCTGTGATTTTCTTTCTTTCCAATGCCAAATGCAGAGAAAATGATTCCATGTTGAGTCTATGATGGAGCTTGCTTGCTCAGGAAACATGCATTTAAGCTCTCCTTCATGGTCTCTGTGACTCATTCATAGGACCACTTCATCCTTCATAGGGGCAGGACCAATTTCCTTTTATTGCCAGCACCATCCTCAATTTCCCCATCCTGTAAGCTGGGAGAGGGGTACTCCTGCTGACTCTGATACATAAACCCCACATTTATCCTAGTGTGTGTGTGTGTGTGTGTGTGTATGATATGATATACAATAACTATGAGTTGAAAAGGTCTGTGCAAAATTCAAGATGTGGCTTTCGAACTTCCACATTATAGCGGTAAAGTCAATGCAGAATGAGTAGAGATTTGACCTTACAGTAGAGCCATCATTCTCTTTTGACATGCTGTAAATCCAAAAGAAGCAAATCTCACCTGATCTTGGAAGCTAGGCAGGGTCAGCCCTGGTTAGATCTAAGATGGGAGACTGCCAGAGACACCAGACACTGTGACCGATATTACAGAGGAAGGACTTGCCAATGATTTCTTGTCTAAGAAACCCTTGTGAAATTTATGGGGTCTCCATAAGTTGACAGACAACCTGAAGGTCCATGCGTACATACAGATTTTTTAAAAAGTAATTACCAATATTGCCTATTGTTTGTGTCAGCAATACAAAATTTGGGAAGACTATGTGTAGACACTAATTGTGTCCTATAGTAGGATCTACTATTGAGTGAGCAGCCCAAGAACCACCATCTTCTTTTCTTTTTAAAGGGAAATTTCCAGTCCTCGTGGGTGAAGAGAAACTTTAATTGTTACTAAAAATAACTTTGAATCTCAGAATCTTAAGGAGGTTAAGATTAGTCAGATATGCAGGTTTTACCAAAGAACTGGTTTAACTTTGTTGTAAATTTTTTTTAGCAGGACCTTAGGAGCTATGCTGACTAGGGGATTTGGGGAGTTGCAATCCAAGAAGTAACTTTTCCAAATGTTAGTATCGTATACATTCTGTTCTAGTGCTGTGTGTGAGTTCTTGTATTGTGCTGTGCTGTTCACTTTTGCTTCCACAGTCCTTTGGGGGAACATCTTACTTATTTTACAGAAGCAGTAAAACATTATTGCTTACATCGCATGTTTAATTTCTAGCAGCATTCTTCCTAGCCTGACAATTTAAATGCAAGGACAGTGCTATGACATACTGTTCCTGGCCAGGACCAGTGGAGACAGCAATGATTGTTCTGTGCTTCATTGGCTTTCAGCCCCACATAAATCAAATGGCTCATAAACTTCCTGCTGTTTCCTGCCTGCAACACTTAACCTAATGAAAACAATGTTTTCTCCCTCTGCCTTTACCTTCTTTTACTACTTCTTCTGAATTTTCCTTCTTTAACAAATTCATTGAATGATCAACCCTCCAAGAAACTGATGTTAGAGGAGATGTCACCCAATATCATGCATAGTTCTAAGAGATTATTAGGAGATCATGGATCACGGAAAATGTTTGAGAAGAAGCAATGTGTCCATGAAGGGATTGAAAGGATGGGCACATTTAGTACAAATGTTCAGTCATATGAAGGTGGGGGAATGTGTGGTGTTCCAGATGTTAATGGTTTTAACTCCCTTCAGTCCTAGGATGTCTAGTGGTTAAGGATGATAGGAGTTGCTTTCTGTCTGGAGAGGCACAGATTCCATGCTCCTGTTGTACCCTATAAATGTGGCATCAAAAAAGCCAATCAGCTTTGTAGCATGTTGCAAAAGGAGAGCAGAACTAGACTCAATTCATTATACAGTGTAAGTGGTTAGCAGCACTGGAAAGTGAATTAGCAGACCTTTACTTGTGAAAAATCTTATTTTTAAGTTTACTTAAAACAAATGTTGACATTTGGTCAGATAGTAACAAGATGATATCCATGAAGGTCATATTTTATAGCAGAAGTCATTAATAGGCCAATCTGGATCTATCAGTGAGTCTTTTACTGATTTGTAATCCATGGACAAGTACCTAAAAGAATACTTCTCTAGGATTCTCTAGGTGCTCCAGTGTAACCATGGTCATATTAATCAAATCCTTGAGTAATCAAACCCGTGAATAATCAAGTCTGCAAAATATGAACCTCAAAATATAGAGGGATGACTACATTCCAGGTATCTAATTATTTTATTAGCAGTGACTAAATGACCTTTCCTCAAATTACGTGTCGAATGGAGAAAACTTGAAACATGAGTTTTTCAGGAAGGCTTGTGAGCTTCTTTCAGTTTGGGTTGTAGATTTTTCGGGCTGTATGGCCATGTTCTAGAAGCATTTTCTCCTGATGTTCACCTTCATCTGTGGCAAACATCCTAAGAGGTCCTCACAACCTCTGATGGTGCTTGCCACAGATCCGGGTGAAACGTCAGGAGAGAATGCTTCTAGAGCATGGTCATACAGCCCGAAAAAACATACAACAACCCAGTGATTCTGGCCATGAAAGCCTTCGACAATACATTCTTTCAGTTTTGTTATTAAGAATTTCTAGACTCAGAATTAATTAACTCAGAATTTGTCTTTTGCAACTAGTGGGTTGGTGGATTTAGGGGTTCTTAGAAAATACAATTCTTGAATGTCTCCTCCATTCTAGTATGTGATGGCATTCTGCTTTAAGACAAGTCTTACCCGCAATGTATTCCTGCATGATTTTCTGTACTGTGATACAGAGCATTCACAGAAATCAGTGTTGGCATCACAGTATGATAGTCTGTTTGTTGTAGAATTTTATAGGATCCTTGCTTCAGAATTGCTCTTGCAACTATTCCTTTTGCTATCATCGCCTGAATGTAATATTATTGAACCGAAGCCCTTTGCATGGAACAGGAGTGTTTTCCTTATTAAGAAATGCATGTTTTGGTTGAATATGTAAAAGTTTTAGGGAAAGTAATTATTGGTATTTAAGCTCTCTTGCCTCTTCAGGTCTTATGCTGCCTGAAGGTTATTTCAAATTTATCTGACTGACCTTAACTATTAGATTGCATATGTGTAAGAAAAAGCATAGTTCTCAGAACAAGATCTCTGCCTTAGTTTCCACCAGTAGCCCCTTGAAAGAAGTGGGTGCTGGGAATCTGCAAAGCTGGAGAATGTTATTTTTTGGTCTTCAGCTCCAAGAACCTACCCAGTCAGTATATAGTCAAATAAAATCACTCCATTTCCGAGCATATCTTAACAGAGAATGCTTGGAATCCCTTTTAAATAAATAACCAAAAACGATAGCTCCCAGGCTTCTGAGTGAGGTAACATACCCATGATAGTTAAAACAGCTTATTTTCTTAGCACAGCTGTCTCTTTTTAGTGGCTGATATCACTGAATTATCTGTTCTCTATATAAGCATCAGTGTTTCTATTCTAGGTACAGTAAATCTCTCATCTTTTATAGACAGTAAATCTATATGGAGAATGGCAGAGGGGTGTTTGAGGGCAACAGGGATGTATGCCTGAGTAGAGTGGAAAATTTTCATGAGCACTGGACTGTCAGGAAGCCAAGAAAGGAGCTTCGTTGTTTTCTCCCCGATGCTATCTCAGATGTATGCTGTCATTCCTGAGCCTCTCCCTTTGCTTGTAGACATGGCTTGCTGCCAACTCCGCTGTGTCGGCATGTGTGTAATTGGGCAAAAGAGACAGGCATGGATCAGCTCTGGAGATGGACAAAGTTTGGGGAAGTTCTACTTTAGGACTACAACTCCCAGCCAACATGGCTAGTGGCCATGCTGCATGGAGGTTGTAGTGCAAAAGGATCTATCTACCAATCTTGAGTTGGAGCCATCCATCTCATGGCATCTCCTTTGGTATAAAGTTCAGACTTAAGAAGATGGCAGAACCCCCAAATGCTGTTTTTCATCAAAAGGCAACAACCAGGGGATTTACATTGGTGCTTTTTTTCAGTTGCCCAAGGAAACTGCCTGAGTCTGCCTAATTGGTGGAGCTGATGATGGTTTATAAAACCTCACATGGCCTGGATCTACTATATTCTAAGGAATACCTCTGTGCATTTGGACTCCCATGCCCACTAATACCAGGAAGGGAAACAGTGCTTTCTGGATGTAGGTGAATGACAACTCCTGAACTCAAGGTCAATGTCCACCAAACACTTCCAGAATTTTCTGTTGGTCATGGGAATTCTGTGTGCCAAGTTTGGTACCATTCCATCGTTGGTGGAGTTCAGAGTGCTCTTTGATTGTAGGTGAACTATAAATCCCAGCAACTACCACTCCCAAGTGACAAAATCAATGCCCCTCCAACCCCACCAGTATTCAAATGAGAACTTATTAGGTATTTGGTCCAGTGAATGAAAATACATCCTGCATTTACATTATGATTCATAACAGTAGCAAAATGACAGTTATGAAGTAGCAACAAAAATAATGTTATGGTTGGGGGTTGGCACAACATGAGAAATTGTAATAAGGGGTCGCGACATTAGGAAGGTTAAGACATTAGGAAGGTTTAGAGACTACTGGGTACAGGAACAAGATTGCAAAGGAATGGGAATTGTTGCATTGCGACCAACAAATGAATGGGATTCTAATGGGATTGGTTGATTGTTTCTCTGTCATTGTTTGTTTTCCTACAGATCTGATTAGTTGCAACAATGCGTGAATACAGTGAAAACAAGGAAACATGTGGGACCATCTGCCTCAAATACCTTCTCTTTACCTTCAACTTCTTTTTCTGGGTAAGGAGCCAGTTATAATAATTTCGTTAACCTCCCTACTTCATGCTATGAATTTGGGGTATTTTTTTAGCACAGGGTAACTACAGCAGTGGCTGTATCTACACTGCCAAATAATGCAGTTATATGGATCTACACCAGTGGTTCTCAACCTGTGAGCCCCCAGGTTACTAGCTGTTAGGATTTCTGGGAGTTGAAGGCCAAAACGTCTCGGGATCCACAGGTTAAGAACCGCTGATCTACACTGACCGTATATTTCAGTTCAATTGCATTATTTGGCAGTGTAGATCCAGCCAGAATTATTTGTCTTCTGGATTATTTTAAAGACAACAATGAATCTGCCTACTAGTCTGTCTCAAAATACATAGGTATCAATAAAACATGATTCAGACAATTTATAGTCAATTTATTTATTCATGAAAAAATGCATGCTTTCTAGCACACTTTGACTTTATATAGCAGGTAGGTAGTACCAAGTTTAAATGCTGTCTCCATGTTACTTCTTACACACAAAATGAGCATGCCAACTCATTTTGGAAACTCTGCTTCCTAAAACGTTGGCTTTCAGAGTTGTTGACTGATAGAATAATTTTAAACTGTGCAATCCTTCAAATGCATTCTCAAGATGAAATTGAAAACAAACTGACCTCTGGAGAATTATTTTTAGCAAATTTTCCCACTATATCCCTTGAACATGAATATGTTTTGTTTCTGCTCCAGAAAACTTGACATTTGCTTGAGGAGATACAAAGGCAATCAATTGAAGGTGGAAGAAATTAGTTTCTAACTCTTGATTTTTACAGAGAAGCCTTTGTTTTTTTTATTACCTACCTACTAGTTCCTGCAAGCCAAGCCAAGAATTGTTTTCCCATAACAGCTTGTGTCAAATTGCTTGTAATGTCTATTGTCCATATCCTGGAAAACTTACTAAGAAAATTCAGGAAATTGATTATTATGATTTGACACATCATTTACGAAATTTTCTACTAAAAAAAATCCCTAATGAAATGTAAAGAGAAAGAGGGTAGATGATTCTGTGTTGTTTCTGACTGCTTAATGAACTACTTTGATTCTTGTATACAACAGTAGTTTTCAACCTGTGGGTCCCCAGCTGTTTTGGCCTTTAACTCCCAGAAATCCTAACAGCTGGTAAACTGGCTGGGATTTCTGGGAGTTGTAGGCCAAAACACTTGGGGACCCACAGGTTGAGAACTACCATTGTATATAATATGATATCATCTTGATTTCCTCTCCAGACTAGATTTTATGTCCTTTTATGTTTTACAAAGTTTGTTCATTTCAATTGGATATATAGACAGAAACTGAGGATATAAACCTGCGCATCTCAAACTGTCCTATGTGAGAGAACGACAATTTCATTTTTTGACTGTGTTGCAAAAACCAGTACCATATTTTAACTCATTAGCAAGCTATAATTGTTTCCTTCTTTCCTAGAAGACATTGGCTTGCGAACTGGTACCAGTTAAGGGAACACTGGTTGAATAGAATTTCTGTAAATAATTATTTGAAGGGATGAGATATTCCTGCTCAGAGACTGAACCAAATTTGTTATCATTCCTTGCTAATGGCTTGAATAGCTTTTAAGAGAGTCCGAAGAGATCAGCGAGAGTAATGCATCAAATCTACTAATGGAGACAGTGCCCTATCAGACATCATAAATCTCTCCATGTTGTTGATCCGTTCCTAATATATAACTTGTGTGATAGAAAAGAATTTACTTTTTACTTGACTGAGATTTACACTGAAATTTGCATGAGCCTCTCTGTCATAGGGCAATGATCATTACCAGTAGCCAGTCCCAGAAGAGTTTCCAAGGGACAAAGACAACTTTAGTCAGTGGGTTCAAATATGGTTTGCTTAGGAAGCACTGCTACAGGAGACCTCAATTAAGACAATATGATAATGCTGTTGCATTTTTTTAAAACAAAGAAGCATCTTTTCAGAGAATTTGCATTTTACTCACTTTATCTTTCAGCTGGCAGGTGGAGCTGTGATGGCAGTGGGCATCTGGACTCTGGCTGAGAAGAGTGATTACATCAGCCTCCTGCAGTCCAATACGTACATGGCAACAGCCTACATCCTGGTGGTGGCAGGAGTCGTTGTCATGATCACTGGCATCTTGGGTTGCTGTGCCACATTCAGGGAGCAGCGGAGCCTGCTGAGAGCGGTGGGTTTTCATTGACTGTACTGAAAGTTTTGGGGCTCCAAATGGGATGGACAGCCATGCTATGTCAATGTGGGTTAAGATGACCTAAGAAAGAAACATACACTTAGGCTGGATTGATTCAAGACTAAGGGATCCTTCATCTTTTTGACTTGAATATAACTGCAGGTTTTACAGAATGCAGTTGCAAATCTCATGTTGGAATGGCATAGTGACAATCATATCTGTCCCAAATCAAGGGCAAGGGAGTGGAGGGAAGGTGTACTTGAAAAACAAATAGAAAAAACAGTGTCTGAAGCTTGGTTTTATTGTGTGCATGAACATGGGCACTGTAGTGGAAGGACAAAAACATCTTGATGGTATTTCTGAAGGGCTTCTCACGGACAGTAATGATAGCAGTGCTGATGTGACCTCTGGACTGCACCATTCCATTTCGGCATGCACACAATGGCCTATTGTGCTGAAAAGTTCTGTGTCTGCCCCTCTGGCACCCCAGCTTTTTTATTTCAGTTCTTCCATGCCAGAAATTACAGATGAAAAATTTGGTACAGTGCAGTTTGTTGTTTTGCCACAGAAAACTAATAATCGTCTCTTGGGAACAAAAAATCCCTTTGTTCCCATCTTCTCTTCTCGGAATGGCTGGTTGTGACAGTTCTATTGTCTGTTGTCAATTGGCTTCCAGTTTAGTTGGCCTTAAGCAAATATGCTCAACAAACACTTTGTAGCCAGCCAGACTATGTCAGCCAGAAGGTTTCTGCCAACACTGAGTTCAGTTCATATCCCCAAGTGTCTTTACAGCAAGTCAAGGGCTATGTACCATCAAAGCCCAACTTCTTTCTATACTGAGGTTTACTATGACACTGAATAGGTGTGAAAGGTTTGTGGATGATCAAGCCAGAATGGCTACCTCTCCCATGCACTCTTTGTGGTTCAAAGGAAATGACCATACCAAGTCAAAAAAGAGTTTCCCTGCCATTCAAATTATGGTTTATAGTCAACCCTCCACATTTGCAAGTTGCACTTTTGAGGATTTTGATTATTCATGGATTTGAGTAATATGTTCTTTCTAGGGATCTGTAGTTTTTCCAGGATGACTCTAAAGGCAACTTCTGCTATATTTTGACAATAGAGTTGTGCTGGAGGACAAACCTATACATTTGTAGGTTTGTAGGTTTTCCAGCATAATTCTATGAACAACTTTCAGCAGAAGTTAACCATAAAGTTGTGCTGAAGGATCTAGTTTCTTAGGAAAGTCCTCTGACAGGTAAAAATAGTTTTTATTCATGGTTTTTCCCCTTTCATAGGGGTCCTATGGGGAGGGCTTTACAAGCAGTTTCCAAGTTATGAGCAAGATAGGTTCTGTAGTTTGTTCTTAAATTGAATTTGTTTGTAAGTTGGAACAGGTACATTTTTCAAGTGTACCACCAGCTCCCTCCTTTCCTTCCTCCCTCCCTTTCCCTCCCTCCCTCTCTAAGCTTTGGATGGCATAGGGAAAGGTTAACATACCTGTGTGTTTCTTTTGCGGTCTGTGCCCTTATTCAGAAGATTTCACTGCACTTCCTGTCCCTGTGATAATTAGATTATGAAAATTTGGCTAGTTGTGGAAGCAAGGATTGGTCATCAAGCTTCTTTTGAAACACCTTTTCTCCCATGATAACTCTTTCAGGAGTGAATTTGCCTTCTGAGGAGTATATTTCTCCCACTTCCTGTTGTTTCACCCTTGTTCTTAATTATGAGTTGTCTATAAGTCAGATGTTTGTAACTTGGGGACTGCCTGTATTGCCTTCTCTCCACTTTGTAACACGAGACATTATAGCGCATTTCTGGGACCCATATAACTTTTCAGTAGAAGACTTCTGCATCTCACTGCTTCTGTTATGCCAACACCCTGACTGACTCAATCACATAATTTTGCAGTGAGTTCAGATGAGAGCCTCCATTTGTAGACTTCCCACTTTTCCTGCTGTTGCTCCCCTCCCAAACTTCCCAATAGGAAAATCCTAAGGAGGGAAAGACAGAACAACTACGTAATATTTTTGACTGACAGAGCCAAGAGGAACGGAGCTTACACAAGAGAAAAGAAATAATCTTTCTCCCCGGTTCCTTTTGGCTTAGAGTGACTGAGGTGGATCCTTCCCCCTTGTCTTTGTCATATGGCTTTGATAACGTATTGAGTCATCCTCAGCTGTCAGCTCTGCTGACACTTGAGTAGTACATATAGTGTATCTTTCTTTCCTGCTCATGACATTCTGTGGGCCAGAACACAAAATGACTCATAGGGAGCAAAGGCATGGCTGGACAACCAGTGGCCTTCTGGTCATTTTGCAGGTTCTGTTATCTGAATCCAGTGTACCCAATTTTTTCTTGGGTTGCAAAACTGGAGATGGAAAAAAACTTTGTGGCATGAGATGCTGTAGTTCTTCAGTACCCTAAAGCTGTGCTCATTTAAATTGGGACTTGTTTATAATAAGTCTTGATAATTCTGCTGGTGTGGAGAGTGATGGTGTGAGGTATTATCTCAAATGAGGTAATGTCAGAACACAAGCCAGGAAAGTGGATCTTTCCACCTCGCTGGTTGGTTGCTTCCTTTCCTCTAATGTATCAGACTGACAAAGGGATGAGGTCAGTGGCAGCATTTATTAACCTGTCTCTCCCAACAAAAGAAAAGGCAGTCCTTCGGGCGAAAGCATATTTCTGTTCTGTTTCAGACTCTCATTAATGGGAAGGCCAGCCTTTGACTAGCCAGCTCACTATTAGGTTACTCATTCTCATGGTATGAAAGAATAGCTTGTCCAAGCATGCTGATGAACTGATGCTTCCACAGACATAGGTGGGCATGGCTGAGATTATCAGACAGACTTTAGTCTGAGAGCACAAGGAAATATTTCAAGTGTTACTATTGAAGCAATGACCCTTTAATTTTGTGCAAAAAAACCTTGTTTTATTGTTCAGTTGTTACTGTTTATATCCTGGACTTCAATCGAATGTATTTCTGGGGTGGGGTGGGGGGATATAATATGAGTGCATGCCTATCTCCCTTTTACCAAGTCATTCACATCCATACACCCCCCCCCCCCCAATAGACACACACACACAGATATACACACATTTTAAAAACTATATGTTGGAAAATACCACCAAAAATCACAATACTCAAAAAAAAAAGTAAGAGGAAGGAAGGAAGGACTGACGGACGGATGTGGGTGTCTTGTATCCACAGGTTCCTGGCCAGGCCATTGTTACCTGAAAGCATGGATGTGACTGAACACCATTAAATTACCTGATATCCAGTCCCACATACCACAGTGTCACCCTGGAGGATCTAGATATTTCTAGAGAGACTATTTTCCCCCAGTAATTGAAATCATGAAGATGGGTCTGTGGTTATGATGGTCTACTGTATGTTACAATTATTACATAATACACAAGGCTGGGAAAATAAATATGTTTTAAACGGATGCAGTAAAGATACAAGGCAAGCTTCCTTGTAGGAAAGCATTATGCAAGCTCCATAGCTGGGAAGGCATTTGTCTTGGTCACCAACTACTTTAAGGTTGTGGTGATGAGAATATGAAAGGTCTGTAGATGATCTTTGAATTCAGGCAGACTGGTGTGGCAGGAGATGGGCTAACTTTATAATATGAAACCCCAGCCCTTATGTCTGTAAGGGTAATGGCCCATACAAATTTGTACTTATAGCTGCTTTGGTAAATTGAGTGGCACTGGAAGACTTAGAATGCCAGTCTAATTCTAGTACAGGGCTGTTTATTGATTGAATCATCTGCTCCAGGAGAACTCTTCATAGGCTTCATTTGTCGCCCCCCCCCCCCCCCCCCCGGGTATCCTAGTCGCAGCCATTTGACAGTTCAGCCCAGCGTTCCTGAAGCTGTTTCTATGCTGCGTGTTACGGTCTTTTGTCCACTTGGTAACTCCAAGAAGCCCAGCCATTCCAATATCCTTTCTGCCCTAAGTAATTAAGCATTCCACAGTCATCTAACAAGCGTGTGATGAGTTTGTAATGATGTCAGTTGGAAGGGTTGCATTTCAAGACAAGTGGCATTGGCAGGAGAGAAGCCGGAATCACAGCTGTGGAAGTGATCAGGGAGGGGCCATGGCTTAGTGATGGAGCACATGCCTTGCATGCAGAAGATTCAAGGTCCAGTCCCCAGGCTCTCCTGTTATAAAAGGATCTCAGCCAGCAAGACAGGAAAGGCCTCTTGCCTCTCCCCCTGGATTTCTATGGACAATATTATGCCTCAGGAACCTGAAATAGCATTGGGGTAGGGAGGTAAATCTTCACTTATTTCATTTTCACTTGCAAGAACGAATGATTTCAAATCCTTCCTCCCATAAGACTACCAACAATCTTGAGCATTTTGGTTCTGTAATAATGAAAAACTGACTTGCACATAAAGTTTTTGCATTAAAGTGGCCTCTTCTGCACAATCATTTTTTTTTGCACATTGTTTTGTTTTTGCAGTATTTTATCTTGCTGCTGTGCATCTTCCTGCTTGAGATAATTGCTGGGATCTTAGCCTACATCTATTACCAGCAGGTAAGCAACTATCCTTAACAACTAGCAAGGAACTCATCAGTATGACAGAGTTTATGTTGTTGGTTTCTTTTACAATTTTATTTCACTCCTTCCAGGTCTCCTCCCAAGGTTCTCAATTATGGCTTGAGTGCATCTTGGTCCCAATGCCTAATGCAAACTAGCGCAATTGTTACTGCCACAACGGCAACAGTTTTTCAAATCACAAAGGCAGGTTTTGCCCATATCCAGCCATCACTACCATTTAAACATATGTATTGTAGAGGGGACTTCCTGTAGCAGTGTTTCTCAACCTGTGGGTCCCCAGGTGTTTTGGCCTATAACTCTCAGAAATCTCAGCTAGTTTGCCAGCTGTTAGGATTTCTGGGAGTTGAAGGCCAAAATATCTGGGGACCCACAGGGTGAGAACCCCTCCCCTACAGATTAGAGTGGCACATTACATCAGGCACCCACCTTGAACCAGGGGTTGAGATTGTAAAGAAAGGGTTATATGTGAATGTGTGTTTGTGCGTCCAAGAGAGAGAATGCAGAGTCTGAATCAGTTTTGAGTGGAGTCAACATTGCTAGAAATGCTCTCGTTCTGACCCAGCTCTGAAATAGAATCATAGAGTTTGAAGAGATCATAAGGCCATGCAGCCCCCCCCCCCCAATAAAGAAGATACAATCAAGGGATGCCTGACAGATGGCAATTCAACCTCTCAACCTGTAAGAGTAAAGATGAAGATCCACCCCGAGGAAAAGTGCTCTTGCCATACATCAAGGGAACCACTGACCGCATAGGGAAGCTGATGAGGAAACACAACATAGGAACCACCTACAGGCCTACTAAGAAAATCCAGCAAATGCTACGTTCAGCAAAGGACAAGAGGGATCCTCTCACCTCTGCAGGAGTCTACCGTGTACCATGCAGCTGTGGACAAGTCTACATAGGGACCACCAAGCGCAGCGCCCAAACAAGAATCCAGGAACATGAAAGGCACTGCAGACTACTTCAACCAGAGAAGTCAGCCATAGCAGAGCACCTGATGAACCAACCTGGACACAGCATTTTATTTGAGAACACAAAAATGCTGGGCCACTCTCACAACCACCATGTCAGACTACACAGAGAAGCCATTGAAATACACAAACTTGTGGACAATTTCAACAGAAAGGAGGAAACCATGAAAATGAACAAGATCTGGCTACCAGTATTAAAAAATTCTAAAATTGCAACAGCAAAAACAGCAGAGAGGAAACAGGCAGGGACATCTAATTACCTTTCAAGAAGAGTTTGCTCCAGGCACAGTCAGCCTATTGTATGCTAATCAAGGTGGTCAGTTGAAATATTCACACCTAGCCCAACTGACAAAAGTCCTTTGTCTCACCCTGGTCATTCAACAGATATATAAACCCCTTTTTCCCAGTTCCAACAGACCTCACCTCTGAGGATGCTTGCCATAGATGCAGGCGAAACGTCAGGAGAAATGCCTCTAGAACATGGCCATATAGCCCGAAAAAACCCACAAGAACTTAATTCAACCTCTGTTTAAGAATCTCCAAAGAAGGAGACTTCACCACACTCCGAGGCAGTGAGTCCAAATGCCAAACACTTCTTACTATTAGGAATTATTTCCTAATGTTGAGATGGAATCTTTTTTTCCTGCAATTTGAATCCATTCAGTAGCAGAAAACAGGCTTGTCCAATGTAAGAACTTATAACTTGCAATGCCTAGTTTGTTCCATATTTACTTTCATGGGAATTTAGGAAATTTTTCTTGTTCAGAATTTTAATGATGGTTCTTGTGGAGGTGATGGCATGCCTTGTACTACCATTTTACTATAGGAAATTGGTTAATAGTGTGTAATATACTTAAGATTTAAGAAAAATATCAGAGTTGAACAGTAGAGGAGTTGGGATCAAAAGTATGGCGAAGTGACTCCATGGTCCTGAAAGAGGGAAGAAGCCTCATACTGTAAACAAAAGGGGGATTTGATAGGTGCCCATGTTAATTCATATCAACCAGATCTAGCAGTTGATCCAAAGAGGGCTTTTGTTGATTGTAGTAAATTCTAGTAAAGCTGAAACACAGTAGCGGCAGCTATATAGATTTAGAGCTCTGTGGTATAAAAATGGCACTACCATTTTAATGCCATTTTACTACCATTTTTATTCTGCTTTGGAATTATCATTCCCTTCCAAACCTCATAATATGTGTTTGCCAGTTTTAAAATACTATGTAATGGATCAGTACTGAGCTCATCCAGAATTGGTTTCATTATCTGTGGAAATGTCACCTAACAAAGCATCTGGATAACTTCATATATTCTTGGAATACAAATTTCATCCGTTTTGTCTTTCTGCTGTCTTAACGTGTTCCTGTAAGCTATCTGGATACCTGATTTGAGTACTGTAACAGATGAAAGTCACCAAGAGCCAGGTGATAAATGATGTATGAAGTGAAGAAAGAGAACATGTAACATGTCTCTGATAGCTGAACAATGGTTTAACTGTGACCTGTGGCATCTGACAGGGGTAATGGGTGATGTTGACATATGATGTGGCTTACACAGGGTACGTCAAGACTAGAGAAAGGTTGTGTAATAAGGAGTTGCACATGATGTGCATTACTGGGATCAAATGCAATATTCGCTTCATTTCAACTACTGCAAGTTTCTGTCTCTGAAAACTATGGGTGGTTGAATGTCATGCATGACTGTTTCCAGAAAATTGGCTGAGGAATTGAATCAAGGTTAAAGAAAGGCATGGCATCAGTTTTAAAGACCAGGAGGGGGGAAAGAAAGCATGTCATGCTGAGATTTGTAATCTTTGGAGGGAGATGCAAGGTTGTGTGGATGTATCTTATGTTACTAATGCCTCTGTTGCTTTGCATGCTGTCCCTGGCCTGCTTGCCTTTTTCCTCATTCCTAGGGCATAAAGTGCTCTGCCTTGTTCAAAAGTCCCTTCATTTATTTCTCCCCTTTTCTGCCTTGTTTTCCCAGTATGTATGTATAAACTATGTATATGTTTGTTTTTGCTGCTTCTGTTTCATGCTGCAGTTCTTCCCTGTGAATCCGCAGGTAATTTGTTTTTGTTTTTCCCTATTGGGAACCTGCTAATTGAGAAGTCTTTTTCAATTTCACATTTGATGTCAGCAAGCCTTCCGGTTTTGTGTTTATGCCAATGATTTGTCCCTAAAGCCTGACGTTTTGGCGGTTCAAACAAATGCTCTCCCAGTCACTCCAGTGAAAAGCATATTCACTAATGGAACGATGCACATCATTTAGTGGTAAAGTATATGCACAAGAGCAAAGATGTTGTTGATGGTCTCCATACTAGAGCTGTATTTCTAACAGCACCAGGCCTACTTAAAAGCCCATGTCATAAATTAGGCCCGAACCACTTTAGTCCAAGGACTTCAATCAAGCCTTTAAGTACTTTGTCTAGCTGGTTTGCAAAACAGACTGCCTGTTAGTGAAGTAAATAGATTTAAAGGCAACCAAGACAGTCTTGAATTAGATATTTTAAAAAGCAAGGGTGGTGTGTATGGGTGTGCTGACAACTTCTGTTCAATTTATATCTTACAAATTGGGTTTGGGATTTATCAAGCTACTCTGTGTGCTTTTTAGTATTGTTGGTGGTGCAGTGGGTTAAAACCCTGAGCCAGCAGGAATGAAGTCCGACAGGTCGCAGGTTTGAATCCGGGGAGAGGCGGATGAGCTCCCTCTATCAGCTCCAGGTCATCATGCGGGGACATGAGAGAAGCCTCCCACAAATCATCAAATCATCCAGGCGTCCCCTAGGCAACGTCCTTGAAGATGGCCAATTCTCTCACACCAGAAGCGACTTGCAGTTTCTCAAGTCGCTCCTGACACGACCAAAAAAAAAAAAAAAGCATTGATGTGAAAGTCCTCCTGAGCAAAACTGTTAGTAGTTTGTTTTGGAGGAATGTTTGTTGTAGAACAGCTATTTCTATATTTTCTTTCTTTCCCTGTTTTCTGTAGCTGAATGCAGAGCTCAAGCAAAATCTTAAGGAGACAATGACCAAGAAGTACCAGAAGGAAGGAGAAGAGGGAGTGACCAGCGCAGTGGACAAATTGCAGCAAGAGGTATGTCTAAGAAATTGGGGTTTTCAATGGGGCAGAAGATTCTTTTATATATATATTTCTTTGATTCTTAATTTGTCTAGTATAGAAAGTGACATCAGTGACAGCTCTTCTTTGACCTACATGGTTTTTTCACTATTTGATTGGTTTTGAAAATTGTCCTAAAGATCTGCATGTAGAAAAGATATATTTTATCCCTCAAGTATTTTTGTATTTCCCCAGAATATATGGTTGATACCAGCATAGTCTCCTATTTTAAAAGGAAATCCATATAGTACCCTATATACTCAGAAGTCTAAATTGACCTAAAATCCTACGTTGAGTTATCCATAAGTCAATGTGAGTACCATACCTTGATCCTTATCAAAAACAAAAAACCAAAAAAAAAAAAAAAAAAAGAAGAAGAAGAAGAAAGAAAGAAAGAAAAAAAGGGTAGCATTGGGACAGTTTCCCCACAGTAGAATGACCCTTGATTTATCCATCTGTCATAGACAAATCCATAATTTTGGTCCCCACACCAGTCCTTGATTTACATATGAGGTCAACTGATATATGGGTGTATATGATACCTCTTCTAGATATAGCAAGGGGAAGCCAGCCCTGCTGTAGCCTCATCCGTTAAAAAAAAAATCCGCTTTGTGTCTACAGGCCCAAGTTTCTTAGGTTGAGCAGGAAGGAATTAAAAATCCTTTAGTTTGCATTCACCTGAACATGCTTAGAAGCTTCCATGTAATTAGGAATACAGTCCATTCAGTGTGTATAGATGCCTTTATACTTGGGAAGGTATGGGTGGAGATAATGTGTTTGTCGCCATGTTCATTTTAGAAGTCCTTACCTTGGCTTCTGTGTGCTACAAAGTTGAGGGGAATGCAAGGGTCAGATTGTGGTCTGCTCTGATACGCAAGTTTTAAAAGATGAAGAGGAGAGACTAAGGATGACTCTGCACTATATAGTTAGAGCAGCTTCATACCCTTTAAATGTTATGGCTTCCTGTTGTAGAATCTTTGGGTTTTGTGGTGAGGGGGGTCATGTGGCAGAGGGCTTAGATCTACTATTGTTTTCTAAACTACAATTCCTAAGTACAATAATCCTCCGTTCCTGCTCTCTCATTTACCATGGGAATTATAGTTCAGGGGGGTGCACTCAAGAAATCTAGCAGATCATTTTTAAGTTCTTCACTAGACAGCAAGTCCCAGGATTCCAAAGGAGTGGATCCATGCAACTTAAAGTGGCATCATTTTTTTTCTAACTAATTCTCATGCAATTACTCTTGTGAGGTTTTATGTGGGACATTTTGTGCAAAATGAGCCCTATGCGTGTACTCATTTATTCCATCTGTCACTTTCTGTGACAGATGAAGTATGTAAGCACCAGCATGAAGAGGCCTGAGCTACCAGAGCCTGGATTTATATTTGCAAAACATTTCACAGAAGAGTTCCTAGGATGCCCTATTTAGGCTGTTGGTAGATCAAGCAAATATCATTTTCCCATGCCTTCCACTTTGTGTTGACCTCCTTAGAATAGCGGGTCAAGAGGCATTGGATAGGGAAGGTATATTTTTAGCATTATTGGTCTCATTCCTGGAGCAGGAAATCCCAAAAGAGAAGCACAAGTGCTTCTGTTTTAAAAGGAACAGGTGGCCATATTCAGTGTAACAGTGTAACTGTTTCAGTTTTTCCTCTTTCCTTGGCTCAAGTATCATGGCCTCCATGCAAGAGAAAAGTGGGGCAGCAGATGGGTCTTCAGTTGGTGACATTTACTTTTAACTTATTTTCTGTTTTGCATTTTTATTGCCAACAAACAAATTTGGTAATTTTTCATAATACGGAAGGTGACATCTTATTTGACACTTGTATTTTTCTTTAAGCTCCTTGTGTCCAGTTACAAAGAAGCATGATGAGAAACACAAGTTATAAAGAAGCATTGTCCTTCAAGGGAGAAGCGCCTGGGTTTTTGTCTTATTTTTAATCTTACTTTAGCTGCATTTCAGATCAATCCATCATACAACACTTGGCTCAATGACCATGTAGGACTGCCTAGATTTTTCAGTTTTGAAAAATGGGATAGACGTGAGCTGGTTTTGGAGTACATACAGGGTAATTCATAAAGAAGAGCAGACAAGGAGGAGTACTTACCCATATTGCTCAAGATGGAAACTTTTCCTATATCAGAAATAAAGCAAGAACTTATAGCAGTCATTCATAGGGAAATGGTCATCTTTGTTCTTTTTTTCCCAATTTTTCTGTTCATATAACCACTTTAGCCCCCGGTGGTGCAGTGGTTTAAACCACTGAGCTGCTGGACTTGCTGACCAAAAGGTCAGTGGTTTGAATCTAGAGGTGAGCTCCCGCTGTTAGCCCCAGCTTCTGCCGACCTAGCAGTTTGAAAACATACAAATGTGAGTAGATCAATAGGTACTGCTCCAGCGGGAAAGTAACAGCACTCCATGCAGTCATGCTGGCCATATGACCTTGGAGATGTCTATGGACAATGCTGGCTCTTCGGCAACGGAGGGAGAAAAGTAACTATGCTAATATTTGCTTCACATTTTATTTTCTCATGCACAAGTATGTGTGCAGTGATAGCCAGAATCTATATATCTTCATTCAGAAAAAAGTCCAACTTAGTTAAGTGGGATTCAGCATTGTGAATGAGAAAACAATATAGTGCCTGTTTAGAAAATGTGTGAACAACTAATTTTCCTTCATGATCATTCATGTAGAAAACTACTTACTTAGTTCTGGAGGACATTTTGACATTTTACTGCATCTGACATGTTTGCATAAAACCTCAGGAGGTTTATAGAAACTATCTGTTAAGGACCTTTAGATGACTATTTCCTTCTCGTTAAAGATTTCCTTCAGGAATCCTTATGAAACAGCAAGCCCTAGCAGCACAACTCCCCCCCCCCCCCAAAAAAAATCCAAACAAACAAAAACCAAATCTAGGCCAGATTCAGAACAAGCTGTAACAATTGGAAATGTTTTTCACCATTGCCATCAGATTATAAGACCTGGCTCTGGTTGTTGCACTGGAAAAAAACATAAGATATCAGAAAGTTTCTCAGAATTCCTTGCCTACAAATTCAGAAGTGTCAACAACAGCACTTTTGGTTTTCAAGAGTGATACTTGTTATTTATGCGTCAAGGAGAAGGAAAGATTGTGATCCTCCTTTCAAACCCAGACCAAAAATTCAAGCCTAAAATCATTCTTTATTGTAACATAATTAAGTGTGGTCTGAACATTTGTAACAAGATGGTTTCCCCATATATTCCCAAACACATGGTCAGATGTGAACCCCTCTCCCCCGTACTCTTCATCTATGTTAGACCACCTGTTTTAAGTGCCAATGTTATTTTGAAGCTTAATCACTCTGGATGAAATAACATTTCTGAAGTATGTATATCTTAGTAAACCTCAATGAGTCTTGAAATATAGGGCCCTTTCAAACAGGCCCTATATTCCAGGATCTGATCCCAGGTTTTCTGTTTATCTTGGATTATCTGGCAATGTGAACTTATATAATCTAGTTTAAAGCAGAAAACCTGGAACCAGGTCCTAGGATATCGGGCCTGTCTGGAAGGGCCATAGTCAGCTGAAGTTGGGATGCAGTACCAGCACTAGCAAATCTGCTGCAGCTAATGTCAAGAGAAGGGGAAGAATTGCAGCAATAACTTGCTTTATGTCATTGCTTTATGTATTTACATAGCCATGAACTGTACTGCCCATGCATGGTCCGCTTGAGCAGCACATGCTGTGCTTACAATTTTCCCAGCAGATAGGGAAGAACATATTGATATAGTACACACTTCCCTTGACAGCAGTTGAGGAAACACTTCCTAAAACCATCCTAAAACCTAATTTTTGCCTGATAGAGATGCCAAGAGAGCTTTGGGAAATGATAAATTCAGCCTTCTAGCCATATATGGCAGTTGCTTGTGTTTTTGAGAGGCAGGTTTTGTTGTTTGCCTGGCAGATTGCATAGTGCTTAAGACTGTGCCGGAGATCAGTATATGCAGTCAAAAGCATAATTCAGCCATAGATGTCTGAATGCTGTAACTTCTCATGGAAAAGCTGAGGTGTTAATTTGGTTCCTTCATATTATGTTTTTGTGTTATTAGTTCAAGTGTTGTGGCAGCCATAATTTTACAGACTGGAGTGACAGCGATTGGATCAAATCTCCTGAAGCAAGAGGGAGGAAGGTCCCAGACAGTTGCTGCAAGACAATAACAAAAAATTGTGGTGTAAGAGATCATCCTTCAAACATATATAAAGAGGTAAAAATAAAACCAAGCATGAACAATTACCCCTTTGTATACTGGCTAAGCAAGAGGCCAGGTGACACTTTTGATTTGTGATCGCTTTTTTCAGTTATAATTATTCACAAGACACCAAGTTAGTCATTTAGAAAAACATAAAATGTGACAAACTTTGGCTTGATTTGTTTTACTTTCATTGATCTGAAGTTCTTCTAAAACCTTAACTAAATAAAACCAGTTAGATCTGTTAGTACTTTACGGCAATGCTGTCACAACCTACTTCAGCCTGAGTTTGATGTTTTGCTGCCTTCTTGGCGTGTTCAGCATGCAACTGAAGAAACACACCTTGGTATATGTTATTTGGATCTCACATTTCCAGAGTATATTAAAAGCCCCCCCCTTCTACTCAGAAATGCCTCAAAGTTTACTTAAGCACAAAATTCCAATTTCCGACCTATCAGTCTGCAGGGTGCTGATCCAGAAGAGGGTGATGACAAAGCACTCATTTTTCATTGGCGCTCCCAGGGGGAATTAAGTGATATGAGGAGCTTGAATAACTTGTGGAACTAGGCTTGTTTTGATCAGGCAGAGACAGACTAAGTCCTGTGCCTTAGGGTATGACTGCTGACTGCCGGTGACACTCCCCCACCCCATTTGTTTTTTCTAATGCATTTTGTGGAAGAAGAGTAGAAGAGGGAAAAGGGCTGTCTCCTTTCTCCACCTCATGCAACACACACACACACACACACACATATATATATCTTAAAATATACAAAATTTCTTCTGAATTAGGACCCAAGGCATGTGATCTATGATTCTGCTACCACTGCTTCTTCAAAAATATCAGATGAGCAGCCAAGAGGCTATATGAATTAGAAAGGGGTTTCTTTAGAGGACTCTGTAAATAAGCCAGAGCATTGGCTGATAGTTAGCATTGCCTTCCATGAGGTTTTCATTACCCTCATATACTAGAGTGGCAATGGATCCACTTGCAGCAAGGAAAACTAGTCACACAATGAAGCTTTGTTTTGATTGCTGTGCAAAATAAGGTATAGAATAACAACAATAACAAATGCATAACATTTTTGTAACACATCCAAATGTTCAGAGCAATTCATGCACTTCATTTTATTACAGAAGCGGGAAAAGTTGTGGGGTTTTTTTAGTACAACTCCCAGGCAGTTTGGTCATTCTGGCTAGTAAATACTAGGAGTTGTAGTGACTTTAGTGAGTGTTAGCTAGTGCAATGCAACTCTGAGTAGTAATCAGTGGACTATCCTGCTTCCCAAGCTGTTGACTGCTAGTCTGTGGTGAGTTTCCAGGAAACCACATCAATATGATAACAATATTGCATAAATATGATACCATTTCCTAGCATACTGGACAATAACACTGTAAGATGAGTCAGTCTTATTATCTCCCATTATTCTAGATGAGGAAACTGAGAGGTGAGCCTATTGCAAAGTGGAGACAAATGGCTGAGACATACATGTATCATGTAGTTCGACTTATGTAGCTATGTCTTCCACTGCTAGCCACCTAAAACTCACCTTGTAAGCAGCGAAGCCACCCCAACCCCTATACTCTGTGTTGCAGTCAGAGAATGGGAGGGAAAATAATTGGTGATACATCGAAGTATTTTCCAGCAGCTGCAAATACTGTCACGGGCATCTTCAGGAGGTTTGTGCAGATGACGTCATTGCAGCACTTCCAGTTACAGGAAAATATCTGGATGCATTTCTACTTATCATTCTTCAACAACACAGAAATGTCCGAGGAAGCATTTGCAATGCTTACGAGATGAGTTGAAGGGGATTTTGAGCATTGCAAGGTTGAAACAGAATTATGACCTCTGAACAACCAAACATTCATTTGCAGTGGTGTGAATCTGACTTGCACCATCATCATTTACCAAAAGAATGCAGCCAAGTGTTTTTAATGTCACAGCCACAAAGATACCACCCCCTATCAAGCAACCTTTGCTTTCTCTCTCCCCCCAGCATTTGCATCACTATCCAGTTAATCCTGTTACAGCTTCTGTATCTGCAGTAATTTGGCAAAGATGAGGAAGAAGCAGGCAACAGGCCAAAAGCAACATTTTCAAGATGAGGCAGGCAGTAATTGATCTCCCCAGACTCTGGGCTTTGCTCCACTTCTTTGTGGTGCCAGCTGTTCCAGGTTTAAAGGTGCTGTGGTGTTCCAGTGACCTAAGCTACTAACCTTGGTCGCAATACATAGAAAACCTTTTGCTTACGTACGCACCAGCCCACTTGTTTGTTTACTTGCTGTGCATCTTGCAAGATTTGACTATCAAAATGTACAAGAAAAGAATTACAGCACAAACACACATTTAATGATGAAATTGTTGCTTTCCTTCCAGGGTGGCTGCATCACTAAACTGGAAAATTTCATCCAGGAACACCTGAAAATTATTGGAGCAGTGGGGCTTGGCATTGCATTTGTACAGGTATGGAAGATGAAATTATGTGAGCTCAATGCTTGGGAGATCAGAACATCCTTCCCTTAATTTACTCTTACAGAGAGGGGCTGGTCAAATGATAGCATTTGAATTAAATGTGGCTCCTGGATGTGCATCACTTGGTTTCCCACAAAGCTGAAATATGCCAAATGACAAACCTGTGGAAGGCACTTGGGTAATCAACCACCACAAAGAAGAGAAAGGTTAACTTCTCTGTTCTACTGATCATAGGAATACTCTGAAAAGAGTATAATTTCCTTCAGTGTGGCAGTGTGTTTATTCTGTTGTCTGATAGTTGGTCTTAAATTGGCTTTTGCCACTTATTGTGTTGCAGGAGAAAAACAGTCAGTTAAAAAAAAAGAATTATCTGAAAATTAGAGATAATCACAGAATTATAGAGTTGGGAGAGACTCCAGGGGGCATCCAATCCAAACCCCTGCCATGCAGGAACACACAATCAAACCATCCTGAGAGATGGCCATCCAGCCTCTGCTTAAAAGCCTCCAGAGGAGGAGATTCCACCTGACTCACAGGCAGCATATTCCACTGCTGATGATAGCACTTCAGGATCTAGGGGACCCATTGAAAAAGTTTTAGCCATGTAAAACTTGTCATGTTTGAGTATCTGTATAATATCTCCCTAGGCATGCGGGGAAAATGTCCTAAACAGAGGGATTTCCTAGATGTGTGTGCTTTGGGGAAATGATTTATTTGGATGAGGGTTTCCTTCCTAGTATTTTGACCTTCTAAATCCAGCCTTATCTATACCTAAGTGATGCACTTTAGCAATGATTTTCCTTCAAACCGAACTTAACAGTTCATATGTCTGAGGACAACTCCAAAACCATATATATTTGCATTATACATTACTTAATTAAGTGGCTCTCAACCTAGGGGTCCCCAGATGTTTTGGTCTTCAACTCCCAGAAATCCTAACAGCCGGTAAACTGGCTGGGATTTCTAGGAGTTGTAGGCCAAAACACCTGGGGACCCACAGGTTAAGAACCACTGACTTAATCAGCTTTGAGAGCAAGCTAGTTCTAGTTCTAAGTTTAGAATTCAGCTCTCTATAAATCTAATATAAGAATTTTGAAAACAGAGTAGTGAAATGTCCCTGGGCACCAGCCCAAAACCTCTCAAGACACTACAGTATTAGACAAAGAGTGTTCAATGACATATAGTTCATATATAGCATAGTCTTCCCTGATTCTGTAATGCACAAAAACTTAAAATGTTAAAATTCACAGTGGCTGAGAAATATCACTACATCTCAATTAAAACCGATACCGATGCAGTAAACTGTTTACAGCTGCAGAAATTGCACCTGATATTTTACCTGGAGGGAACGATTTACAACTTTCAGTTGTTTTTCTAGGAAGATCTCATAACTATTTTACTGAAGTCATTCTACAGCTGTTCATTTCCCTGATAGAATCTAAACTAGAAAAAAAAAAAAAGCAAGGCCCTGGAGGTATATTTTTAGTGTGCAAAACTCTATACAAGAAGTGAAAATTGGTTGTGGAGCAGAATCCTGTAAATGGGTGCGTTTTAGCCACTTCTTAGTTAAAAATATCATGGCTTAGAAAGATGTTCTGAATGTGATACGGTAATTCAAAAATGTTAGTTCTCTTCAAACAAACCCCACCCTACCTCATTAACTTGATCACAAGTCTGAAGAGGATGAGTCAAAGAGGAGAATGTGATCAGGGTTCATATCTTATGGAGTATGTCCATGCATATCGAAAGCTATGTCCCTCTTTCTATATTTGCTTAACCTCAAAGATAATGTCTGAATATGGCATTTGTCATAGTGTACTTAGAACATTTATTTATTTTAATATTTACATCCCAGTAGGTACCACTGGAGTTCAGGAGAGCAGTTAAGTAACACTAATCTTAGCAGTTCAGAACAATTTAGAAAGGAAAAGAACAAATTATAGTTTAAACAGATTTCAACCTATTAAACATTTTAGCAAGGAAAGCTATATTAAAAGGTTGCAACTGTTTAATATGATATACATTTCGAAAGAAATTATTCAAACCCCAAGGGTTTATTTAGAAAGTTGTGTTTTTATAAATGAATGAATGAAGCCAGTTTTAGCAGCAGTCAGGCCTCCAGATAAGGACTGGTGTGTCACAATAGAGAAGTCACTCTTGTATGTTCTCCTGCAGGGTGTTGGTCTCATCCGAGAGAGACAGAAGAGACTCACTTAAGCAGATCTCAGACCTATGGCAGACTTATATAGGGAGAGGCACTCCTTTACATGTCAAAGCCCCAAACTTTTTAGCTTTGAATGTTTAAACACCTCCATAGAAAGAGCTTCCACCACAGTGCAAGGCAGTGAGTTCCACTGTTGAATAGGTCTTACGGTCGTGAAATTCTTCCTAATGTTCAAGTGGAATCTCCTTTTTCTGTAATTTGAACTCATTGCTCCAAGTCCTAGTCTCCAGGGCTGCAAAAATCAAGCCTGCCACCTCTTAATTATGACATCCTTTCAATGTGATCATGCCTCCTCTTAACCTTCTCTTCTGCAAGCTTAACATACCCAGGTCTTTAAGTCGCTCCTCATAGGGTATAGTCTCCAGACCTTTGATCATTTTAGTCACCCTCCTCTAGACACCTTCCAGCTTGTCAAAAGCTCTTTTAAACTGTGGTGCCCAGAATTGGACATCGTATTCCAGGTGAAGTCTGACCCAAGCAGACTAGAAGGGTACCGTGACTTCCCTTGTTTTAGTCACTATACTCATTTTGATGCAGCCCAATATCCCTTTGGCTTGAATTCTGTTCCTGTCTTGTGGAGTATTAGCTATCCCTTCTAATTTTGTGTCATTTGCAAACTTGATAAGCATGCCTTCTAAACCTTCACCCAAGTCATTAATGAAGATGTTGAACAGCACTGGGCCCAGGACCGAACCCTGTGGCACTCCAAGAGTCACATTTTCCAGGATGAAGAGGAACATTTTGGGTTCAGTTGCTTAACCAATTACAGACCCACCTAATAGTAGCATTGCTTAGCCCACATTTGACTAGTTTGCTTGCAAGGAAGTCGTGGGGGACTTTGTGAAAGGCCTTACTGAAATCAAGATATGTTACATCCACAGCATTCCCTGCATTTACCAAGCTTGTAACTCTTATCAGAAAAAGAGATTAGTCTGGCATTACTTGTTTTTTTAGAAATCCATGTTGATGTTTAGTGATCACAGCATTCTTTTCTAAGTGACTACAGACTGCCTCCTTAATGATCTGCTCCAGAATCTTTCCTTGTATTGATGTCAGGCTGACTGGACAATAATTGTTTGGGTCCCCTTTTCTTCCCTTCTTGAAGATAGGAACAAAATTTGCCTTCCTCCAGTCTGCAGGGACTTTTCCCGTTCTCCAAGAAAACTCAAAATACTATTGCCAGTGGTGCTGAAATTGCTTCTGCTAGTTCTTTCAATACTCTTGAATGTAGTTCATCTGGCTCTAGGGACTTGCATTCATTTAGAATAGCCAGATATTCATGGACTACTACTTTATCTATTTTGGGTTGCATTTCCCCTGTGACCTTGCCTACTCCATATTGCTCAGGCTGAACACTGATTTATTTATTTTTTGGGAGAAGACCGAGGCAAAGAAGGTGTTGAACAGCTCGTTTTTCCCCTATCCCCGTTAGCATTTCACCATCTTCTCCATGCAGAGACCCTACCATTTCCTTATTCTTCCTTTTTTTTACTGATATAACCAAATAATAATAATCATCATCATCATCATCATCTTTTTTATACTCTGCCACCATCTCCCCAAAGGGGACTCGGGCAGCTCTTTTCTTGTTTTTAATCTCTCTGGCAAGCCTGGACTCATTTTGTGCTTTAACTTTTCACACCTTTTTCCTACATATATTGGCTATTTGATTGAATTCCTCTTTGATTATTTCCCTGCTTTTGCATTTCTTTTCATGTCTCTTTTAAATCTTAGCTCAGTTGAAAGTTCTTTGGATATCTACTCTTGTTTTTTTTATACTTCTCTTATTTTTTTTCTCCTTGCTGGCACTGTTTACAATTGTGCATTCATATCTCATTTTAAAGAAACCCCCATCTGTCATTTACTCCTTCTCTTTTAGTATTCCTGTCCATGGGATTGCACTCAGTATTTCCTTAAGTCAGCTCTCCTAAAGTCCAGAATGCATGCCTGACTTCTCTTAGTTTCCCCTTTCCTTTGTATCACAAACTCCAGAAGAACATGGTCATTCCCACCTAAGGATCCCACCACTTCCACTGCATTGACTAGTGGAGAACTATGTAACAATGCAATTGTATCATGTTATTTTTTTAAAATGAAGGAATAAAATGCTTTTTAAAAATATTTCAGATATAAAAAAGAAAGGAGTAACAGAAATGCTTAAGAAGGTGTCGCCATTTGCAGCTCTAATGCCCTTACAAGTAAGGCTTGCTTTAGGTGGCTGAACTTGATTGAGGAGGCCAAGTTCTCCTCATTCTAGTTTGCTAGACAGCCTGCCAAGGCTCCCCATTTTTACCTGCAAAGAATAATTGGGACACATAAGGTTTAGCTCTTGCTCTTCCTTACTCCAGGAAGATTTTTTCCATGGTCAGATCTCATCTTCTGATGCTACTAAAGCTGTCCCCACTGGACAGCTTTAGTGAACTCATTTACAGGAGCTCTCAACTAAAGGCATCGAACTGCCATGGTACTCCAAGCAAAAATTAATGTTCTCCCAGACACAAGCTGTTTGCTTGTCTCCATTTACTCAAATTTATCATTTGGGATATACACCAATAGCATCAAAGGTTGGTTCTCTTTCAGTGTGTAAAACTGTACAAACCTCCAGAAAGTTGGTGTTCAATAGAAGCAACAATGTGAGGAACTGTGCACAAACGTGATGTTGTTATAAAAGGAAGAATGCCATGAGCTATTGTTGCTTTTATAAATGGGTCGTTATTTGCTCATAATTCTAAATTTCACTGTAAAATTGAAAAACTCTTGCTCATCTCCCACTTAAACATTTATCTAAACATGTAAATGGAAGGTCTAGTAACATATGTTTTAAACAGAATCCTAAGGACTAACTGGGATGAGTGGAGACATGTTGGTGTGTTTATAAATGCCTAGACAGAAATGATTTAGTGAAATTATTACACTGTTTATGGGGCTACGAGCACACATCTGTCGGTAGTGTGGGCAGAAAGCAGCCTCTAGCGGTGATTAATTGTAATAGCAGTTGGATTGAACATTATACTATAGGCACCAGATCCCATCTGCACTTGGAAGCTTAGCAGAATAAGCAATAGTTAGTACTTGGATGGGAGATGGCCAACAAAAAATATTACGGGCTATATTTCAGGGGAAGTAATTGATGAAACCCTTCATGGGTTTGCCTAAGTTGGGGGGCAATTTGTAGTGGTACAAATACACAGATTTTTAGAAGAGCTTCTTTTAAATGTCATAGCAATATGGAAATCCTCTACCTTGTACGATTGTGAAGCAGAACAAAAAACTTAGCCTCTGTATGCTTGTTCACAATGCCCTGCCTCATACACAGAGGAAGAATTGTTTAAAGCTACAGACAATGCAGTCACTATGGTCTGTTTTTGGTCTAAAATTATTTAGTTGCTTGTGCTCCCTTTATTTTATCCATCTTATACTTATTTATTTATGCAATGCTTTTGACACAAAATTAAAAAATAAACATGGAAATATTCTGTTGCAGCTATTATACCATGAGAGATCAGATAATCATATAGAATGTCTTCTTAACTCAATGTGCCTTTCCCTTTGCTACTAATTTCAAGTGATTTTAGAATCTATAAATGAAATGTGATTTAGTCCTAATTCTAGAGAGGCAATGCCAAAGATTTAACATTCCTCCTGTTCTTCAGAGCGATTGTTGTAAAAGTCTAAGGAGTGGCTCTTTTTTCAGTGAGACTATGTGCATCAGAAATCTTTGTTTTCTCTTGCTTAATTGTAGAAAAACACATCAAGGAAAAGGAATACCTGTGTTAGTGTTCTCTCTTCCATTTATTGCCCTTCAGCTCAGGTATTCCTTTCATTCTAACAAGCCTGGAGTGGGAAACCTTTAATACTCTAGATGTGTTTCTACAACTTCAGTTAGCCTCATCCACAATAACCGATTGTAAAGAATTGTGGGAGTTGTGATCAACAACATCTGGAGGGCCCACAGTACTCTTCCCCAAATCCAGTCAGTCATGGGCCAAGAAAGTCTCAAACTCTGCCTAAAATACTCCACATTCCTGACTATAAAACGCTCTGTGATCCGTAACGTAAGGGGGAAAAGCAGCTAAGGAGATTCACACTGGAAATAAAAGTTTGTTCCAGAATGCACAAATCCTTTACCAGATTTTTTACGTTCTAAAAATGACAACTTTTGGAAACCACCCAGTCATTTTAAGAAAAACAGACACTTTTGTTTCTCTTTTGGCTTTTCTAAAGTGTAAGAGATGGAAGAGATGTTGAAATGCAGAAACTCTTATGATGTCTTACCTGTCACTTACACTTATTCCATCTGCTTTCCAGATATTTGGGATGATCTTCACTTGCTGTTTGTACAGGAGCTTGAAATCTGAACCTTACTAGGTCCTTAAAGACCACCCACCTGCTCAACTCCAACACGTTCCATCCTGTCACCCTACCCTTCAACCAGTGGCGTGGAAGACTCACTCTCAAAAGGACTTTCGTTGCTTATTGAAATTTATTATTGAATAACCCGGTGCCTCTAACAGAGAAAGCAGCCCCTTCCCTTTTATGGCAGTTAAGGGGGCAGTGCTTCTTCACCCAGCTGTGTTTCTTTGTGGTCCAAAATAATGGAGACTTACAAGGAACTCTTATAAGCCAAGCCCGGCCTGTAATCTGAGAGAGAGTTCTCATCCAGTGCCTCTGTATTTCCTCTTCAGCCCTTTTAATCAAGTTGTCAGCTGTTTCCTGAGAGATGATAGCTGACTGCAAACATTGGAGAAGGCATATGCAGGGTGCAGGTTTCACTACTTTCTTCCTGTACTCAGAAGAAATGCCTGTTTGTAAAATCAGAAGTTTGATGACAGCTCCATCTCATCTATGGCGGATACTGTTCTTGCCAGCTGCTTCCCATGCTGGGCAGTCTTTCACCATGAATTTCTTGAGGCTATGCCCAAGAAATGGATGAACTAGGTTACCCAACTAAGCCAGCAGCTCTTTTCTCAAAGCCTCCCTCCCTCTTTCCCTCCCTTCCACTAGTTGCAGAAAGTCCCTTTAAAAGAGGGAGAAGTGCTGTGCCTTTCAAGCTATGTGCTGAGGGACATTTTTTTGTTCTCTTAATTAGAAGCCTTAGTCTATTTAATAAAAAAGGAAGAAGTAGAAGAAACCATACTGCTCTGGAAGTTTCAATTAAAATGGTTTCCTGCCATTGCAAGGTTGTCAAGGTGCTTCCGTGATAAGCCCACTTTGTGGAGTAAAAAATGCCCTGACTTAGACCCTTCCCTAGAATGAAGCTTCATTTAGTTAGAGAAAAGATAAATTAGCAGAAAATAACATTACTAGCTTTCAAATCAATCTTCAAGGTTTTCATTAGCCAGCCGTGTATCTGACTGGACTTGAGTCCTGGAATTCAGCTGTCATATTTCCTCTCTTGGTAATTTACTGGGTGTGCTGCTTCTTTTTTTGAAGTTGACTTAAGTAATTTTTTAAATATTGGTAGTAAGGCAAAAACCAATTACTTGGTAGGAAGGAGACGAGTTCATGATATCTTCTGTAGCCACAGTGCCTATTTCCTCTTTCATAGAGGAAGTTGTCTTAGGAATGACTTAAATCACAGGACTTGCTAGATTTCCCAAAAGTTCATCTATACCAAAGGTTTTCATAGAGCCTGTCCATAGTAGTTATTTTCTAAGCATCCTTTCTAATGTCCCATTTCTATGGCCAGTGTCAAAATATTGTCCGGTTTTAAGTTTTCCTATTATACTATTGCCTTATGCTTTGGTTTCAGTACTGGAACGTTTTGGTTAATACCTGTTTTCACACTTTGTGTGTCTAATTCAGCAGTATGTACAAGAATATACACCCCATAACTTTGAATATCTACTGTACGTAGATAATTGTGGCAGCTTATGTGTTGATGTCATTAACTTCTGTTTCAGATTGTTGCATTGCACCTCTCTCTATTTACAGGCTTAAGAATATTAATAAACAAACAGTCCAGATACATTTATTTTCCCTTTGAATGTCAATCACTTTAGACCCAGTCGTCCTTCTGCCATGACCTCATGAGATTCCTCTGCTCACTAGATGCGACTTTCTTCCAGCTGAAATGGTGACAGAAGACCATGTTTATTTTGAAATTGTAGGTGGCTTATGGCCTTCTATAGCTCTTTGCAGACTCTGGCAGGCCAGCATTTCACATAAACATGTTCCTGTAACTAATTTTTAGTGTGGCATGTGGCATCTTTGCAGGGGCATGTCCTCTTGGCTTTGTCAAGAGATCTCAATATGAGAGAGTATTCAAAAGGCAACTGAGGAGGTGAAGATGAATCTTTCTAACTTCAGTATGTGCAAATGTTCATGCAAGGGAGAGATTTTGTGCCATTCTCATTGTTAAGGAAGAAAAATATCTGTAATACTGCAGGATGAATTGCTAAATTATTTCATGATGGTGTTTTCCCTTTGAGAAATTGATGACTAACTACTGACTTAGACGTTTGAAACAGTATTTGACTACTGAAGTGTTTGTGTATATGGCTTGCCTCCTCCCCCCCCCCCCCCCTTGTCTGCCTGGGAACCATATTAGCAAAAGGAAATGAGGACCTGGCGTATCGTTGGCAGTCTGTGCCTTGTCCTCTCTTTTTCCTCATACCATAACCATGCTTTAAATGTATTTTTATGTTGCTGGTCAATAAAGCTAATGTGTCATATTTTGTTTTATTTAATGCTGGAATGAAAACACAAGCCACAGAAAAGTAGTAGAACTATGCTCATTGGAAGGGTGAGCATGAGGCTGCAGAGCAGATTGCCACTCATTACTGCCATTTGTTACTCCATTGTTGTGTGCCTTCAACTTGTAAAAGTGATACGGTATAAGAATAAAGTTCTTTCAAACTCATTACAGCTCATAATCCAAAAGAAAAAAAAAGAAAGTTGCAGAAAGAAAAGGTTAGTAGTTACACCAAATGGATGGGAAGGCAACACTGACTATTGCACTGCATTCATTTATTGATTTCTTAACTTGTCAGATCAATGCATGCAACAGATATTAATATATCCTGCATGTATCTTTTTTCTTTCTTTTTCATTCCCCTCACATTGTCTCATGGCTTCCAAGACTAGCTGTCTTGTACCCAGCATTATATACGTTGACATTGTTTCAACATGCCCTCATGTAAGCTTGTTGGAAGAAAAAGGTAGATAGAAATGAAAAGGACCATACAGATGTGATCAGTTTCAAAATGTGTTCTAAATAAGAATAAGGATCTCCTGTAGCTTTCATGTATTTTTCTAAACCTATTTTTTCATGGTTGTAAATCTGAACAAGGAGACTGCGAAAGAATGTACCAAAATACTCATTAGTGATGGTGTAAGTGACTGGAATACCTTACTTACAATCTCATGTTGCACAGCGCTACTGGCAGCTTTATCTGGGATGAGGAAATGGAGCCACAACATATTAGAGTATGCTTACTGAAAAACATTTCTATAGAACAGGGAGATATGTCAGCTTTGTTTTAGATAACAATTCACTGGATTTTGCCCATCCATGTCTGCAAATAATACACATGGATCAAATCAAAAGGGAAATTCTCAGTTTTGCAATTTTTCTCTTATATGACCACTGAGTGGTGTCTGACTACAGCATGTGGCAAGCAAATAGGCAAGAGGCCTCCCGCTCCCCTTACAGCAAAACCATGTTTCTGCCCTGGGTTATATACAGTGCAAGATAACAATGTGTTCTACAGCCATCCTGTTTCTGATCAGTCTTCATAATCCCTTCATTGGGAAGAGGGGCATGAGACCCATGTCCTAATATCAAAATAACACTATAACTGATTCGCTCCCATCTGCTACATAGTAGTGGCAAAATGAGGATATTGCTCCCCCCCCCCAAATTCTGACCCCACCCTTTGACTTTTCTTTCAGTACCACAAATGTCTAATGTTGCAGAATGAGATGGTGAAAATTGTTTGTATTTTCCTTTGATTACTTTACTTATTCTTTTTCTTTGGATACCTAAGCTTTACAGAAGTACTCTCTTATCCATGAATTCAAAATCCATGGTTTCTCTTATTCACAGGCCAAAAAATATAAACCCACCCCTAAGATGTTCTTGTGGGCCTCTCTAGGCCCTCTAGTGGGATTGTATGGGATGCTTCCAGCCCAAGTATAGTTTCAGATATCCATGGAGATGGTCTCGGAACATATTTCCCCACAATTAGAAGACTATATTGTATTTCTAAATGTTCAGCCGAAATCTTGTTATTGCAATGCAAGAAAATTCAGGAAAATTCATGTGATGGCACAATTCTTATCTGAAGGGAGCATTCCCTGCCCCCTGTTATATTCCTGTGTGGAAAATACTAAGAGAGAAGGTGAACTGTAGAAATAGGATCCCCTCCACCCACCCACAACCTTTTGACACTATCAATAGCCAACTTAACACCATACTGACATGACTTTTAAGAGAGAAAGAAATTACTTTAAATGCTGGTTGAATATCTGCTGGATAATGGAGAAAGGCAGGGAGTTTCAGAAAAATATCTATTTCTGTTTTATTGACTATTCTAAAGCCTTTGACTGTGTGGATCATAATAAATTGTGGCAAGTTCTGGGTGGTATGGGCATACCAAGCCACCTTATAACTCTCCTGAGGAATCTGTATAAGGACCAAGTAGCAACAGTAAGAACTGACCATGGAACAACAGATTGGGAAAGGTGTACGGCAGGGTTGTATACTCTCCTCTATCCTATTCAACTTGTATGCAGAACACATCATGCGATGCCCGGGGCTTGAGGAATGCAAGGCTGGGGTGAAAATTGATGGAAGAAACATTAACAACCTTAGATATGCAGATGACACCACTTTGATGGCCGAAAGCAAGGAGGAGCTGAGGAGCCATCTAATCAAGGTGAAGGAAGAAAGTGCAAAAGCTAGGTTGTAGTTAAACATAAAAAACCAAGATTATGGAAACAAGAATGATTGACAACTTGGAAATAGAGGGAGAAAATGTGGAGACAGTGACAGACTTTGTATCTAAGTGCAAAGATTACTGCAGCCAGGAAATCAGGAGACGCTTACTTCTTGGGAGGAGAGCAATGACCAATCTTGATAAAATAGTGAAGAGTAGAGACATCACACTGGCAACATAGATCCGCATAGTTAAAGCAATGGTATTCCCCATAGTCACCTACGGATGTGAGAGCTGGACCTTAGGGAAGGCTGAGTGAAGGAAGATAGATGCTTTTGAACTGTGGTGTTGGAGGAAAGTGCTCAGAGTGCCTTGGACAGCGAGAAGATCCAACCAGTCCATACTTCAAGAAATAAAGCCTGACTGCTCATTGGAGGGAAGAATAGTAGAGGCCAAGCTGAAGTACTTTGGCCACATCATGAGAAGAAAGGAAAGCTTAGAGAAGACAATTATGCTTGGGAAAATGGAAGGAAAAAGGAAGAAGGCAAGATGGATGGATGGTATCCTTGAAGTGACTGGATTGACTTTGAAGGAGCTGGGGGTGGTGATGACTGACAGGGAGCTCTGGCGTGGGCTGGTCCATGAAGTCACGAAGAGTCAGAAATGACTGAACGAATGAACAACAAAACAGCTGGTTGAATTGATGCTGCAGTAGGCTGAACTGAACTCATGTCAATAGTGATTTATCAGCAGTGAGATATAATTATGCTGCTTTTGTCAAACTTTAGAAGTTTTGGAATGGGGACAATCCCTGCCTGATTTTTTTTTCATTGACAGACAATAAGATGGTCTCAGGTATCATTACTGCTGTAATGGTAATGTATCTTACCATATGCCACTACTAGCCTCTTCCATCTCCCATCTGATTGTAGAAACATTTTCAGCAACATTTCCCCTTCAATCAGTGATAAGTACCCTCCCATAATTCTGGTTAATTACTCCAATGCTCTTCCACTTGCAGTAATTAACAAAACTGGCTGTCGAGCCAACTCATTTTGTTGGATTTGCAGTTACTGGCTGTCCAAGGCTGATGAAATATGGCTGTTCCTTTCCCCCAAAACAGATGCACTGCTTCCTTTTTTTCTTTTTAAGTACAGGCAAATATTCAAGAGTTGGAGCTCTATGTGGCATGAAGACAGTATTTACAGTTGGCCTTCCATATCCATGGGTTCTGCATCCAACTAACTACAACTCAAAAATGTTAGAAAAACCTCCTGCACTCATTTAAGTTGTTCACCATTTCATATAATGGATGGTATTTTACTACACCATGATACATAATGGGACAGATTTTAATATCCATGGGAATCCTGGAGCCAAATTGCAGCTGATACCAAGGGCCCACTTTCTTTATGGATTCATTTTATTTCCATGCTTCTTTACTCTTGGAGTGGGACACAAGGTGCATTGAAGGAAAAGAGTAGCAGCCGCATAATAAAACATGGCATGCAGCACACTAGCCATTGGTGAAATATAGCACAATATTATCTCTGAACCTAACTACAACTAAAGAAACCCCACTCCTCTAAACCCTCCAAGGCATAAAGCTTACAAGAAGCTGAAAGCAAACACAATCATATCTCACATCTAGTTTACATTACTGAATATCAAGCACAAACTAAAAAGATGAGATGGCAACACTGGACAAGATGCACTGTGAGGAGGGAATGTGTTCTGCTCAAAACAAAACAATGTTGACAGAGGGCCTTCAGGTACCCTTAGCACAAATCTACCAGCTTCCATTCCCCAGCAATTGATCTGATTTATGGGTGGCCCATACTTCCAGTTCCTAAACAACCACAGCTATGGTGTCAAGAAAACTCTCACTTCAAGCAAAGATATAATTGATCCCCAGAACTTAGAAGGAAAGGAAAAAGGGGTGACTGATGGCTGTCTATCCAGTTTCAGGAAGGATTCCCGTAAATGGAAAGGTTCATTGTTGTTGAACTGTAGCCTTTTCACTCAACACCACAGAATGTTCAGATAATCCAATAAGTAAAAGTTTATTAATAAAGAAGTATAAAAGGAAAAAGGCAAGTTAAAAAAAAGCAGCAAAAGTACAAAAGGAATTTCCAACGAGATCAAGTTCATCAGCTTTTGAACCAAGGCATCAAAAAACAATCCACAGGAAAACAGGAACACAAGAAAGGCAAAACCTCCAAGAATATGAAGTCATAAACGGGAATCAAATTAAAGAATCTTGAAACCCAGGAACTTAGGACTAGAAAACTGGGAGCTGTGTCCCCTTTTACAACGTTGTTCCCACTAAAGGCCTGAGAGCCCAGAAACCACTTAAAAGGCCTCAATCCCTCCCATGACATCACTTTGCACACACCTGCTTTTTCTTTCCTTATCTCTAAAACTCTGAGAAAAATGAGTTTATTTTTGTTTTACATTCTGCCTCCTAGTTTCAAGGCAGCTTGATCTGGAAAAACCTTCATCTCCCACATTGTCCTCTGAAGGCCACACTGGCCTTTTCTCATGGGAACTGATATCACTTTTCTCCCATTGCATGGGAATGGCCTGGAGATTCCAAAACATCTCGGACTATGATATTGGATTGCATGATTTTAAATCAATGGTTTTGAATATTTGATATGCATAATGATTGTTTTAATGTATGTGTTTATTTTATTGATGTATGTGTTATGACATCAAATTGCTGCCTATATATGTGAGCCGCCCTGAGTCCTCTACTGGGTGAGAAGGATGGGGTACAAATATGATAAATAAATAAATAAATAAATAAATAAATAAATAAATGAACAAATAAATAAATAATCTCTCTCTAGGCCCCTGCTATCTTCCACAGACTCTTCAGACATTACAAGTTGCAACCCATCATCCCTTTCCTCATCCTCTGTGCTCTCAGAAAGCTCATGCCAGGCTACAACAACTGACACATCTCTGTTTATCAGCATATGCTTAATCATTTTCAGAAATTACTCAGTATAAACATGTTTTCATTGAAAAATTATGAATCCACCTACCTACACATTATGGCTTTAATCAATTTACCTATACTCAGATGAAAAATTGAATAATAGAATCATAGAGTTGGAAGAGACCAGAAGGGCCACTGAGTCCATGGGAAAAAAATACAGTAAAATCACTTACCTTCCTGACTGGACCATGGTTATTCAAGATTGTAACTATGGCCATTAGATAACATAACATCCAGGCCTGGCCTGCGATAGAGTTGTGTTGGAGAACTTACAGATTTCTAGAAAAATATCCTCTTTAGCAATTTGCTGTGTCTTCTAACAGCTCTATAGTAACATCCACCAGAGGTATATTATATAATTGCCTACTAGAAGATCTAGCAAATTTCTAGAGAGACCAGGTAACTGAAACTGGATAAGGTTTCCAAGGTTACAGGAATCTGTCTGTACCAAAATTATAATCTCTCATATATTTAGTCACACACTTTTATGTACGTCTACAACTGTACTTCTGTGTTCCTATGCATCTGGTGGTGATATCTCCTTTAAGGAGATGTTGAAGATTATGTTTTTATGGCCTTGTTGGTCTTTATACTATATGTTAATGTTTTAATTGTATTTAAAGTATGTTTTTAACTTGCACTTTATAGTTGTGGAGGCAGTGAATTGTTGCTGTTTGTGAACCGCCCTGAAACACCTTTGGGCTGAGAAAGGCAGTATATAAATGCGGTAAATAAATAATAATAATAATAAATTTATTATAGGAAAATTATAAACAGTAAAATAGTATTTCTTTTGCACAAAAATGAACAATAGCCTCACAGTCTTTAAATTTGACTAACCATACCAAGTATAGGAAAACTACCTTCCTGTCTCTCTAGCTTGCACTCAGACTCAGCATTGAGCAGCCAGAAGTTCAATCATTTCCCATTACAGTTTCTAAAGACCACCTTCGGACTCCTTGCGAAAAATGCTGTTCGTAGTATGTTTCATCCCCTTTACCTCTTGGGGAGAGTGGAATGTACTCATATTAATGAGCCCTTGGTTTCACAGTGGAAGTCTCAGAGTCCTGTCTCCTGTCCAAGGCTTTTCTTCCTCCAAACTGTCAGGGTTGTCACTGAACAGTCAAAGCTGTTAATGCAACCTGAAACAAAATGAAGGCTGTTGCAACACTCTGGAAAATAGGAACAAAATCAGACAAACACACTTCCTTGCCCTTGTTTCTACTAAGGTCAGGAAACCTGCCAATCTTTTAAATCAATATCAGCCATATATACCACATCTACCCTGTGGTAATTAAAATAGCTTTGATGGGAATTCTTTCTTGAGAAGTGTAATCATGGTAAAGCATTTGAATATGTCAGTACAATAATGAGATGCTTTTGTGAGTGTTATGGGCTCACTCTCTGCTGCAGAGAGGTTCCAGGATATCACCCTGGCAATACAATGTGCCCTTCCCCCCTAAATGTATACTCTCTTTAACATTTAATAGTAGCTATGGTAATTATTTCAAGGCTAAGGATCCAAATTTGCATTGAATAATAATGTTATAATAATGATTTAATCAGAGTTACAAATTCCATCCTAAATTTTGTTCAAATAGTCATCCCAGTGCAGCAATGCACTACTTGTATTGTTGAAGCATAGAGTTAAAGATGCTCTTGGAATTTCACAACTGTTTTTATCCTGTTTTGGATGCATACATTTCTTTAAAAAAATGCACACACACACACAACCATACCAAGAATTATATGCTGTTAATGGTATATAACCTTTTTCCAGGACACCCTATATATATCTGGCATACATTTTTTTTAAACGTCTTTCAAATAGACTTCAGGAGGTCCGGACTATATGATTTCACAGTATATATTTAAATAAAGAAATGTGTGGGAGCTAGTGCTTGTAACAGCTGAGAAAATCCATCTTAAATTATAAAATGTTTATTATAAAAATGACATCTAAAGATAGCTATATCTTTCTAGATACACGACTTTGAGAAGTAGTGGGAGGAAGTGAAACCACCTTCAGATTATCAATCTCAGACAGAAGGGACCGATTAGAGTTGAGGAAAGAAGGGATACAAGAAGAAATGCCAGCTATCGCACTTCACAAATATATCTGCTGTAGACACACACTCTTTCACAGAGGTGTAATTGCACTCCACTTCCTGCAGTAAAACTATTTTCAGTCATAATGTATGTGCTCCTCATTCTGTTAAAGAAAAATCAGAAGGCGTGAAACGGACAAAGTCCTTTTATGGACAGCTTATATTTTTTAGTGTTAAAAAAAAAACACTCTTTATAGAATGTTTCCAACTACTGTATCTTTAATTGACTAACATACCTGCAAGCATACTTCTACTTTTCTGTGTAAAGAAACTCAAGATCCTTTCATGTTAGAAGTACATTTCTCAGTTAAGCAAGGAAGGCTAGTAAGGTTAGAGGAGGGTTTGCAAGAATAAAATGCTTTATTTCACTTTCCTAGCTGGCGGTACATCACAATACCCTTCTGTCTCCCATGTTTAGGTCAAGGTAAACAGCCTCCATGGATGTAGTAGTTTGAGTGTTTGATTCTGGAGATGAGGGTTCAATTCCTTACTAGCTATGGGCAGAATGGCATAAGCTGGTTGCTCACTGGGTGAACTTGGGCAAATCACACACTCTCGTGCCTAGAAAGTCCAATCATATGGCCTCAGGGTCATCAAAAGTCAGAAACAATTTGAAGGCACATGACAATAACAAAAACAAGAATCAGCCAAAATAGATTATATATAAATATAAAATCAGTCTTTTGATGAACTTCCCTACAAAGTATGTAATACGGTATATTAGGTCTGTTAGGACGTCATCAGATGCAGAGAGAGGAGCATCTTCTTCCCGCTTCTCTCTGTTGCCGGAATTGAGTCCCACAGAGCCCATCACATGATGCTGGGCAGCTTCTGATGGGACTCCATTCCAGCAGTGGAAAGAGTGCATCTGGAGAAGTTGCTTCCTTATCCAACTCCTCATTGAAGAAGGCGAAGATGTAACAGGGACAGATGAGGAAATAATGTGGAAAGAAAGAAGATGGACCCCAATGGGAGGGAACAGAGTTTCCTCCACTGTCCCACACTTTCTCCCGCTGTCCCGTTTTACCCTGCCCATTTGATAAGGTTCTTACTCTACGTATCATGAAAAGACTATCAGTTACTTGCTTTTAGTTGTTGCTGTTGTTTTGTGCCTTCAAGTAATTTCTATCTTACAGTGACCCTACAGTGGCTTTATCATAGGACTTTTTTTTGGAAGATTTGTCCATAAGAGGCGTATCTTTGCCTTACTGAGGCTGAGAGTGCAATTTACCCAAAATTACCCAGTGGGTTTTCATGGCGAGGATTCAAATCCTGGTCTCTGGAGTCATATCTCTTAGACTACCATAGCATACTGGCTCCCTTGCAGCTTGTTTCTCCAAGGTCTGTCTTCCAGATGGATCTTTGGAGCTAAAGGCACTCTGGGAAGGTTGGCATGGAATTTGCCTCTGGCATGAGAAAGATGGTTTTCCAAGCCAGTCTTTCCAGAATGCCTTTAGCTTTGACAACTACCCAAGAGCCAGTGAACCTGCATCACTTCTTTCATGGCTACTGTGTAACTTAGGTAAAAATGAAACTTCATTTTTGTATAATGCACCAAAGGGATTCAGGTTTTAAGAAAAGGAGAACATCAAAACTGAAAAGGACAATATCTAAATGAAGCAACTGCACACTGTCTAAATCAATAGCAAGCACCTCCCTGCGGCCAAGTGATGAACATGGCTTCTGCCACATTTACCCTGCACCCCCAAGGTTGTATAATTTTAGCACTGAAAAAAAGCCCCATAGGCGTTGTGTGGGCTGGGAGGGATTCTTTCAGGTTTTCCCAGGCTGATTTTTGCAATATCCTAGTGCCTAATAACAGCAAAATTGCTTCTCTAGTATTCCCTGAAGGGCCTAATGGACTTACCCAGTCAATGCTGTTTTAAAATTGTGGTGCATAGTAGTGGCATCTGCTGGGATCATAGGAAGCCACATGTGTCCCAAAAGCTACCCTTTCTCCAGCCCTGGTCTAAATAGTTTCATTGTAACAACGTATTTGGGATGCGGGGAAGTTAAGATCTATAAGAAGGGCAGTGACAGCACAAACAGATGATAACTAGATGGAGCCAAAGTCACTCCAGGAAGGCTAGTTCAGAAGATAATCAATCTTGTGGCCTAAGAAAAATTGCCAAGGCAGGCTTCCTTGAGCTCGGATTATCTATCTGGAAGCCAGGGCATGGCTCCATGCTGAAAGACTTCTTCTCCCAGTGAGGATGGAAACATGAGCTAGAATCCTTTCTGCTAGACCTGAAGATGTCCAAGATGAAGGTAGTAGTAGTATCAGGAAGGGGAACAAGCTACTGAGAAGGGTGAGGAAAAAGGAAGACACCCAGCAGCAGTGGCCATTGGAGGAGAGGATAAATTATAGAATAAGGGGCTTGGACTTCCTCCTGTGCTACACACAGCACTCACACCTCTGTTAGGGCAATATCAGAAAAACTGCTATGTAAGACTTTTCAATAACAAAAGTCAATTTTTAAAATGTGGGAGACATGGCCAGGAAGGATTCTGGCGACATTCCTAGGCATCTATTGTTGCTGCCTGTGGCTATCAGAGCTGCACTCCTGCAATCCAGGGCAATCACTCAGCAGTGCTCCCAAGAGGCTGTGTATGAATCTGGTCCTATTCATTTCTCTCCTTGGAAGAAGGCAAAGGTACTGAGCACTTTTTACTGAAGTGTAGCTACTTTTTAATAGCAGTGTCATCAAGAGAAGGCCAGGATATGTTGGTGGCATCTTGTGACTTAACAGCAGAGTGGGAGAATAAGCAAGGATAGATGAAGTATCAATGGAGACCAAAGGAAAGGTCATTTGAGAGGGAGGAGGCCAAAAAGTTATTCTCTCTGATTCACTAAAATCACACAAATAACAGGGACGGCCAGTTCCCAGTAGAGAAATTCACTTAATCACATTGTCACCCAGACCTGTGTAGACAGCACAGAGTTTAAAATCACACACCTCTGCCACTCTAATTTGCTGCAAAAGAAATACATTCCCCTTAACCTTGTTACAGTTTCCTACAGAAATACACACAGAGAGGCCATTAGAGCTTGCAGCTTTCATTCCCTGGCTTTTCTAATCACTCCTATTGCAGACAAAAATACTTTTTGAGAGTAAGGCACTTTGGAACAGCAAGAAGCACATTCTCGGCAATAAGAGATTCCTGCTTTGCTGCGATAATGATCTCTCCAATTTAAAGAGTCCCCCCCCCCCCCAAACCAACCAGCAATTGCCACCACAACCGGCTTCTGCCATTCTGCCCGGTCTCCATGGGAGGGGAACATTCCCCCTGTGCATTGAGAAAAACAAGTCATTCCCCTCTTTTCAGTGGGGAAAAATTCAGCAACTGCTCTTGTTGAAATCGCATGCTATTAAAGGATGTAGAAAATGAGGCGACCCTGCAAATACATTTATATAATAATTTGGCTTTCCCAAGTTCAACGGGAGCCCTACTGTGGGGTTCATAGCTCCATGACCTACATGCAGTTCATGCTTTGTTTCATGCAACTGATATGCTGCGTTTGATCTATTTTGCCATGGTTATTAGTTTATTTGTGAAACAGGTTTGTATCCTGCCTTTTCCTTTGTATGTGGCAACTCAAATGTTTATTTCCCTTTAAATCAGGCATCCTCAAACTGTGACCCTCCAGCTATCTGGGCCTCCAACTCCCATAAGTCCTTGCCAGCTATTTCAATGCCCAGTAAGTCTGGTAATTGGAGGCCCAAATAGCTGGAGGGCTGCAGTTTGATGATCCCTGCTTTATGTATTCCTGGGCCGCATCGCCCAACTTCCCAATTTGATATTTGGAAAAGGACAGGTGGGAGTTGTTTCTCAAAAGACAAATGGTCTCTACCCTCTCTGATGTAGAATAAGGTTGGATGATATGTGATCTGTGGGTGACCTGTGGCCTTTGAGTTCCCAAAGTGTGGCCCTTAAAGCCACTAAAGTCCTTATTTTCCATAAAATCAACCAAATCAACAACAAAAAATCCTAGCCACAAGTGTGGTGGTCTACTTCATCCTAGCATCCCCACCAATGTTCTCAAGCAAAAACTTACCCAACATTGTTTTAAACATCAGCTTAAAGAGGTGAGGTGTCATATCCAGAATACCAAAATATGTGAGTAAAACCTGCCAATGCAAATAATTGTGTTATTCTATGCCATTGTTTCCTATCTATGATGTAGCATGTTTATACTGATCCACACTGTTGAGAAAAACGCATGGGAAATATCCAATATTTAAGAAATAGAAATCACACAACTAGAAAGTGCTTTTAAATTAAATAAAGAAAAAAAATACTCTTCCCAGTAGTGAGATCTCTCATGCAGGTCACAACACCAAGCCACAGTAAAAGAGCTGCATCCCCACCCCAAGGTATCCATCAATACAGAATGGCTATCTTGGGGTGGGGGTGCTATTGAGAAATCAACCCACTCCTCTATTAATAATAACTATAATTATAACATATTTTTAGAGCTTGACTGGATATCAGTCAAGTTCAGCCCCAGCCCACCCCTAAACATTCCTGGGAGGATTAATCTGATCAATTCTACTTTTGTTATTCTAAAGAAACACTGGAGCCGAGATTAGGCTATGACTCCCAACACCTCAAGATCGACCTTTTCCTCACCTCCTGAGCCCCACCCTCTCCGGCTCAAGATAAATAAAAACACAAACTTCTCTTAACCCTGTCACCTACCTACACACACATACAAAATCATACATTTCTTTAATTAACAAAATAGACCCTGCTCTTTTCCACAGGGTGTCTCTTTCTTTTTTCCTAACTTCTTTACTGTTGCAAAACTTTACAACTGCCAGCTTCAATATGTTACCATTCTGTTTCTACAACTGACCCCCTGCTGTACAGTAGACTAGGGACTGAAGGTTATCAAATATCATAACTTATATGATATAGTGCTTATGTGACTTTCGATAATTGGGCTGTCTTGAGAAACCACACAGATTCTTCCAGTGGACTTCCTGCTGAGAAACTGATTGCCAGCAACCCCCAAAACCCAGGAGTCATCAAGGCCTTGATATCCACTTGATTAACTTTCCAGTTTCCCAAGCCTCACTCTTTGTGTAGAGATTATTCCAAGTTTCCAAAGTCAATTAGTGCTAAATACCCATTATTTCCAATCTGGAAAATGGGGCCCACATCCCCAGAGGTGGGCACAACAACAAACCTTTAATTTTGAACCCCATCAATCCCAGCAGTTCTCTCTTCCTCTTTGTCCTAGTCTGTGATGTCAGGAGGAAGTTTCAGCCAATCAGAAGGTGGATCCTAGGAGGCATGTCTCCTGACCAACCAGGGAATGGAGTGTGAGGTTTAAATAGCCGCCAGGCTTTATAAAATGTGCTGAACTTTTCTGTATGAGTTGGATCAGTTCTTTTGGCAATCACACTGTTCTGTCATACTTCTGGCCAGGTGAATAAATCTCTGCTACTGCCTCAAACTTGATCATGTTTTTTCTGGCTTTCAAAGTAGCATGGTGTGCCATGCAACAGACCTGCACTGCCCCCTGGTGGCAGATAATTGATTTTGGTGACAAAGGTAGCTTTGTGGAGGCATTTAGTTATTGTGCGGTCAATGGTGATTTCTGACCTGGGCAATGTGTCTAATAGCATAAGGAAGACATATGCCATCCTAATTCATAAACAGGATGCCAGCCAATCATGCTTTTTGAGAAAAGAAGATTATATGACTGTTTATTCAGACATTCCAGACTCCCAATAAGAGTTTTTATTCCTGCAGGAGAAAAGTGTGTATCTAAGTGTGTGAATTACCATTCCTAAAACCCTTAAGGAGTGAGAGTTCATCTTTAAAATAGGCTGCAGGGGCCTACTCAATTCTTAATGTTGTTTTTTTTTAAGTACACATTTTTCAAAAGAAGAAATAGACTTCTAATCAGTTCTGGTTTGGTTTTTGGCAACCTTTGTATTTTCTGGAAGGTCCCAGGAGCAAAGATTTGTTTGCTGGACTGATTGCAGCTCTCTACTCCTGGTATATGTCAAGTCTATGAACAAATCTTGCCAAAAAATCCTCATGATAGAGTTGCCATTAATTGGAAATGACTCGAAGGCATACAACAGCAACAACAGCCTGTCCTGCATGAAGGAAGTAATTAGATAGGCAGCCAGATAGGCCTCTTTTCTTCGATGTCCAATTTCTGTTCCTCCACTTTCGAAGCCCCACAAAACCGCTGGGCCATACCCTTTGCTGTTATCAGCATGTTGTCTTCCATTCCCACCCAATCCTTTTTTCTGTTCTGCTCTAAAGTGAAGGCAATGCTCCTTTATTATGCATCCCCATGCTGGTTGCTATTATGGAGTACTTTACATTTACTGTATCTAAATTAAATCTCATCCCATTTAAACTCATCCATTTGGCTGAGGTCTTTCTGTCACTAAGTGATTCCATTTATCTGCTGTTTTTGCAAGTCCTCCTTGTTTGATCCACAAATGTAATCAATATTGCAATGTATTTTCACCTCCAAAACCACTAATGAAGATTTCAGAGAGCAGCTAGTCAGAGACTGACTGTGTGCTTCCTGCCCCTAATATATCATGCCTGGTTTCAGAAGTGTTCGGCATAATTGATTGTGGACAGACTGTCAGCTTGCTCTCTAGTTGCATCCAGCAACGGTTCCAAAGGGAACATTCCAGTGATATGTCACAATTTCAGAGTTGTCAATCTTCAGGAAAGTAGAAGTAAGTCTTATAAAATTACTTAGAATTATTTCTCACTCCTCGGCCTCCTGAATCCTATTAATGGCATCTAGACGAGACCCAGCAAACTAAGGGGATTCACTTGTTGGTTGACTGATTATTCAACAGCTTGTTAAAGAGATATGTTGTGGTTGATACTATGCAAAGAATTAAAGCCCTGAAATATCCTGCACATACAGAGTCCTTTCAGACTACATACATATGGTACTATGATTTCACTGTAACTCCTGTGCCAATGCCTTATGGAATCCAGGGATTTGAAGTTCAGAATGATATGAGGAATGAAAGCTTGTTAAAGAGATATGTTATGGTTGATACTTAACAAAGGATTAAGGTCCCAAAAGTATCCTGCATACAGTGTCCTTTCAGACTACATACATATAGTGCTATGATTCCACTGTGAATCCTGTGCCAACGTCTTATGAAATCCGGGGATTTGAAGTTCTGGGAGATATGAGGAATGACAGGCCATAACTTCTTTTTTTAACAACATGAGACAAACACAACTACATACATATATAGAGAATGTTTCCAAGGTGGACTTTATGAATGGGCTCAAAGTAGGCAAAAAAGCATAGCCACTGGTGGAGACTAGTAGGTATTTTCCTTCATCTGACTGAGAAAGTGAAAGCCTGAGTGTGCCAGATCAGGGCTATAAGGTAGGTGTAGCATCACTGACAACCCCATTTGTTCAAAAACTTGTAATGTTGCTAAAGAAGTGTGGGGTCATGCATAATTCATGGTGTAACTGGATTGCATCCAGTTGTTTCAGTGGCCTTATGAATGGCTTCTTGAAAATAGGACACCACAGCAACTTTTTCTACCAGATACTTCTTGGAAAGTGCTACATTCCCTTTGGAAGACCCTTCATAACCACCTACTCTTTTAAAATGCTTGTGAAGTTATTCAGCTTCATGTATGCATTGCATTAATATTTATCTTCACACTTTGGTAAAGAAAACTCAGGCACTTTCTGATTAGAAAAGGATGGTTTGTGAGAAACGCTGCCTAGAGCCATTCGATATCTAGCGATATTAAATTCCCTTTGTCAGCTAAATCTGCAATTTTCTCAGAGGAAGCTGTTGGGTCTGTCTGGCACTATCTGTTCTTTATGAACACAAGTTCCTTATCACTCACTGTGTTGTTCTTTCATAAGGGCTGCTGACATATTGATTCACACACTACATTAGCCTGGCTTGGAAATCATGGTTTACCGCGCAGGAGTGGAATTGACAAGTAGAGGTCCATTTTCCTGAGCAAATTAAAGGAAAGGCTCTTATTGCTGGATTCACCCATTCCAGAAGGTGCTTCTTGGTCATCCAGGCCTTCCAGAACAATACTTTAATATGAGTTAGATCTTTATGTTTGCTGGGTGCATATGCATGTGTGTATATAAGAGGAAATGGTTCTGGCCCAACTTACCTGTCCGAACGCATCTCCCCTTATGAACCATTGAGGATGTTAAGATCATCTGGGGAGGCCCTACTTTCGGTCCTGCCTTCATCACAAGTATGGTTGGTGGGGATGAGAGACAGGGCCTTCTCAGCAGTGGCCCCTCAACTATGGAACGCCCTCCTCAAGGAGATTAGATCAGCTTCTTCGCTCCTAACGTTTTGGAAAAAACTTAAGACATGGCTGTTTGAGCAAGCATTTACAAATACTGAGTAATGGACATAGGAAAAAGGAACTATACGATGGAATTGGACAATGTTTTTATTGAGGATTTACTGATTTATGATTTTACTGCTGTTGTTATGATTTTATTGATGTTAATGTTTTTAAATTTTTCTTGTATTTTGTGGCGTTGAATTTTGTCTTGTAAACTGCCTCGAGTCGCCGCAAGGCTGAGAGGGGCGGTATACAAATAAAGTAAGTAAGTAAATAAATGAACATAATGTCATCTATTGGTGACCCCTTGGCAATTTCTGTGGCTTGTCGCCTCTAATGCCCATCAGTCCCCTGCTGAAACCTGCCTATATTTCACAATTCCTGCCTAAATTATATTTGACCCCTCAGATATCTTTGGGTTTAATGGAAATCTTTGTTTGAAGCATTCAGGTGAAGAAGTTATCCCATCCAATCCTTATAACCCCCTTTCCTGCAAAACAGGGACTCAAAGTGGCATACATCTAGTGAGAATCTATGTCTATATCTATATCTCTCTTTATCTCTCCACATAATAAAAGTGAAAATATGTTTGTATGTATGTATGTGGCTATGTTTGCATGTAAAAAACACAACCAGAGAGCCCTGTGACTCCAACTGGTTATTCTCAGCCAAACATGGCGCACACACCCAACATGACCAACTTTAAATACTGGTGGAGTTTGGAGGACATTGACCTTGGAGTTTGAGAGTTGAAGTTCATCCACACCCAGAAAGTACTCTGAACCCAATTAATGATAGATCTGGACTACACATGATACACATACCCAACATTGCCAATTTTTAAAAACTGTCAGAGTTTGTATGGCAGGGAATTGATCAACAATGTTGTGAGTTGTATTTTACCCACAATCAAAGAGCACTGTTTTCTGATGATGGATATGGACCACACTTGACACATATAGCCAACATGACCAACTTTAAATGCTGACAGGATTTGGGGAGGATTAACCCATGATGTTGGGAGTTTATTTATTTATTTAGAGGATTTCTATACCGGCCTTCTCAACCTCGACGAGGGACTCAGGTCGGTTTACAGTACATATCAAATACAATCAGATAAAACAGCAAATACAACTCATTACATATTAAAATAGTACAACTCAGTACAATAAAAACCTCATCATTACATCATTACAGTTTCCTACGCCAAATCGTCAATCCAGTCATGTTCACCCACAATCAAAGAACATTATGTACCCAACTGACAATGGATCTGGACCAAACCTGTCAACCTGGCAAACAAAGTCAACATGACCAACTTTGAATACTGGTGAAATTTGGGGAAAATTCAACCATGATGCCAGTAGTTCTAGTTTACCCATAATCAAATAGCACAGTATTCGAGTTTGGATGGACAGACTCACATGGGAAGATACAGGCCATCCTTGAGAAGCCAGATCTGGCACGGTAGCATATGCCATAATCACATCCCATCTGGATTACTGTAATGCGCTCTATGTGGGGCTTCCTCTGAAGAGTGCTCAGAAACTTCAGCTGGTCCAAAGAGCTGCAGCCAGGACAGCCCGCCTGTTGAACCAGCTTCACACCAGACACAATTCAAAGTGCTGGTTATAACACTTAAAAGCCTAGATGGCTCAGGTCCAGGCTATTTGGCTGACCACGTCCCCTTGTACAAACCTGCCCAGACCCTGAGATCTTCAGGACAGGCCCTTTTCTTGATCCCACGTCCATCTCAAACTCGGTTGGTGGGATTTAGAGACTGGGTCTTTTTGGTGGCTGCTCCTCAACTCTGGAACTCCCTTCTTCCTAGGGAAGCCAGGATGGCCCCTCACTGCTGTCCTTTCAGCAGCAGGATAAAACCTTTTTATTCAGACAGGCTTTTAAAGATGAAGAATTTAAAGATCAATGCAGTGGGGTGGGGGTGGATGGTTTTCAACTTTGAATATGTTTTAATCGTATTTTAACTCTGAATTTTTAATACTGTTTATATTTAATTCTGTTTTAATATTTGCATATTTGTATATTTTAAATTGTAGGCTAATTGTTTTATGTTCAGCTGCTTAGAGTTTCCTTCAGGACAGATAAAGTGAGGTATAAATAAATATAATAAACAAACAAACAAACAAATAATATCAGATACTGTGATCCCTAACTTTATAATGCTTTATAACCTGGCAATTTGAATTATGCTTAGAAACAGATTGGCTGCAAGTGGAGCCATTGTTCTATAGGAGTTGTGTGCTCCTGGTGTAACCAATTCCTGTTAGCAATCTTGCTGCAGTTCTTTGGACTGGCGGACTCTCTCCCACACAAGACAAAATATAGAAACCAATTACTCAGAATGGAATTTTACAACTATATTTAAATACAATCGGATTTCTTCTGAAGGACCACATATGAGATTTGGAAACTCTCCTGGAATCCCCAGTGGTGCATTTTGTAGTACCTTGGACTAGTTCACCAACTGTAGCTCAATGTCAAAAAGGTGGCCCTTACCTCAGCTGTCTATGTAGATGTGGTCCATGATACTAGTTGGTGGCATTTTTTCCTAAGGCTAAATGCTAAGTATGGGGTGGAGTAATAGCATCCTAACCAAGATGCTATTCCCTTCAAAATCCTGGTCCTACTCAAGGGTTTTGAAGGGAATTGAGGCAATATTTGGGGGGGGGGGGGGTTCTCCCAAAATAAAAATGTTGACCCACCCATGAAACCTTCTTTCATGTCCACAAATTTTTAGCATTGTAGAGAGTGAAACACTGGAAATCATATACTTGCTGTGTTCATATTGCCTTAGTAACAATGTCTGCTTCTTTTCTTTTCACACTTAAACTGTATTTCCAAATGCTCAGTTGAAATTTTAATTTAATGCCAGAAATTTGGGGGGGGGGGGGGGGGGAGAGATTTGTACTGAGGGCAATGTCCTCATTTGTCCCACCCCCATAGATACACCTCTGTGTCCCCTCCCTTACTTTCATGGCGACTAAGATGTTGAGAAGCACCTATTGGCACCAATGTAGACTCAATGCTGTGTGTAACAGATCTGGAGAAGATACTGCACCCTCATTAGAACAGAGGAGTCAACTCTACATTGAAGTAGACTATTGCTCTATCTACTCCAGCATTTCAATACTGATAGGCAGTGATCCTCCAGGATTCAAGCAAGGGTATGATTCTTTCTCAGCTCTAGCTAAATATTGAACTTGGGATTTTGGGGCTGAGATCTTATTATATCTGAAGTATCTGCCAGTGAAGTTATGCTACACTGGTACCACACAGTCCCTCTACTGGATACCCTCATAGTGTAATATATGAATATTGGTGTTGTTTATTTGTTCAGTCGCTTCAGACCCTTTGTGACTTCATGGACCAGCCCACCTGTTGGCCATCACTACCCCCAGCTCCTTCAGAGTCAAGCCAGTCACTTCAAGGATACCATCCATCCCCCTTGCCCTTGGTCTGTCCCTCTTCCTTTTTTCTTCCATTTTCCCCAGCATCATTGTCTTCTCCAAGCTTTCCTGTCTTCTCGTTATGTGGCCAAAGTACTTCATCTTTCTGTTATGGCCCATTCCTAGCAATTGTCCCAGTCTTGCATATGTAGGCAATTGTTATGAAAGAAATGACAATCTAAATACTATTTGTATCTGCTGCAGTCTGATGCCAACTTTCTATCTGCTGTTAAATCCCAGGGATCTGTACATCATTTGCACAGAATTCTTTAAACCCCATTTTCCAATTGCAGTGATTGTGGAAAAGTGATTAAGTGTCTGAAGAATTTCCCACATAATTCCCATAATGCCCAAGAAAGCAGTGAGCAAGTTATTCCTTTATCTGTCAGAAAACCAGTAACAGAGCTTAGAAAATGTCTTTCTTTGGGCTATGGTGCACATAACTTCCCAAAACAGCATGATTGGGAGGATTCTGGGAACTGTAGTCAAGGAAAGTAACTTTTCGGAACAATGAGAAGCAGAATATTGAAAGAATGTGCCAGTAATTCACTGGGCAGCATTGCAGCAACACTACAGGGAGTTTTTTGCTGCTGCCTTGAGACGATGAGCTTAGACAAGATTGCAGAAAACAACTTTAGACTGGTTGTGTCTTCTACAGTTAAGGCTCTGCATGATGCACATTGAAAAACTGTGTGATTTCCCCCCCTTAAGTCATCACATCTAATGACCAACTAAATCTATGATTTTGGATTAAAGCACTTGGGGGAAAACCCTAATCTTTTTGTCTGTAGTTCCTGGAACCTTCTTGCTCGTTTTGCTTTTCAAATATACACACATGTGCACATACTTCATCTGACAACTCTGAGCTATGGTTAACCATTGAACTGTGGCTGCACAAATAGGGTGATAATGTAAGTGACCTGCCTTCTAGGTCCCATTATACATTGCTCCCTAGCTTCCTTTGTTGCCTCATAGTTTATAGGAGGATGTCAACTGCTAATCCTCTCCCTTTGTCTCTTTTCCCCATTCTGAGGTCCCTTTGTGCTGACTCCGTCATTACTGTTGTATAAATGTTTCTGATGTCAAAGGCTCGTTTTCTTCCCTTGTATCTGTATATGGAACAACCCTATGAAAACTCACAAGCAATTGCATTAAATTGAAAGCCATAAAAGTTACAACTGGACTTGTACTGCATTGCAAAAAATAAAGAGCACATTAATGAATACAATTGTATTTAGTTGACTATCCCATGTTCACAGTGTTGAAAGTAATACACCAAACTTGAACTTCTGCAGATTTAACTTTGATTACATACTCATGTGTAAGTCTCAAAACTTTAGTCAAAAAACAACCCAAAAACTTAAGTCAATTTCTCCACAGGTCAATGTATACACTGTAGACCAGTGGTTCTCAACCTTGCTAATGCCGTGACCCCTTAATGCTGTTCCATATGTTGTGGTGACCCCCCAACCATAATATTGTTTTCGTTGCTACTTGACACCTGTCATTTTAGTATGGTTATAAATCGTAATGTAAATATCTGATATATTTCATTCACTGGACTAAATTGAGCACAAATACCCAATATGCCCAAATGTGAATGCTAGTGGGGTTGGGGGGTGGGGGGGGGGGTGGGGGAGGTTGATTTTGTTATTTGGGAGTTGTAGTTGCTGGGATTTATAGTTCACCTATAATCAAAAAGCATTCTGAACTCCACCAGTGATGGATTTAAACCGAACTTGGCACAAAGAATTCCCATGACCAACAGAAAACCCTGGAAGGGTTTGGTGGGCATTGACCTTGAGTTTGGGAGTTGTAGTTCACCTACATCCAGAGGAGCACTGTGGACTCAAACAAGGATGGATCTGGACCAAACTTGGCACGAATACTCAGTATGCCCAAATGTGAACACTGGTAGAGTCTGGGGAAAATAGACCTTGACATTTGGGAGTTGTAGTTGCTGGGATTTATAGTTCACCTACAATCAAATAGCATTTTGAACTCGACCAACAATAGAATTGGGTCAAACTTCCCACACAGAATCCCAATGACTACCAGGAAATACTATGTTTTCTGATGGTCTTTGGTGACCCCTTTGACACCCCCTCACGACCCCCAGGTTGAGAAACACTGACCTACAATCAAGGAGCATTCTGAACCCCAACAACGATAGAATTGGGCCAAACTTCCCATACAGAGACCCCCATGACCAACAGAAAATACTGTGTTTTCTGATGGTCTTTGGTGACGCCTCTGATACCCCTTCGCGACCCCTCCAGGGGTCCCGACCCCCAGGTTGAGAAACACTGCTGTAGACGAACTCTTATCAGAAAACAAATCATCCCTTTTCCGAATACAGTGATGAAAGGCAAGTGTTTTGTTTACTCTGGGAGAACCCAAAAGAAACACCAACTCACCTCTACTCTTTTGACCATGCTGAAGTTTCTGGCCTTTTTGAATGCCTGGGTGGAAAAATGGCAGGCAGGGTTTGCTGAGAGAATGTGGTACTTTCCCCACCACATGGAATGACCCTCAACTTATCTACAAGTCATATCACAACCTGGGAATCACAACCAGACACAGTGAAGACATCTACCTTTGCACTCTGCTATTCTGCTGCTGAATACGCAAGTCCAGTGTGGAATATATCTCACCATGTTAAAACAGTAGATGTGTTTCTTAATGAGACATGCCGCATTATCACAGGATGTCTATGCCCTACACCACTGGAGAAATTATGCATAAGGAAGTAGCAGCCTGTAATGAAAGAAGCAAGGCTTATATATCTCCACCCCGTCCTCTGTTTGGATATCAGCCAGCAAGCCAATGCCTTAAATCAAGAAATAGCTTTCTAAGATCTACAGATATACCTGCAAGAACACCTCAGTAAGCAAGAGTCCAAAAGTGGCAGGTTAAAACCTCAATCAGTGGCTGGTACCAAACAAGAGACTCCCTCCTGGGCACACAGAAGACTGGGCAACTTGGAAGGCACTGAACAGACTGTGCTCTGGTACCATGAGATGAAGAGCTAACCTTAAGAAATGGGGCTACAAAGTGGAGTCCATGACATGCGAGTGTGGAGAAGAGCAAACCACAAACCACCTACTACAATGCAACCTGAGCCCTGCCACATGCACAATGGAGGACCTTCTTACGGCGACACCAGAGGCACTAAGTGGCCAACTTCTGGTCAAAGGACATTTAGTATAATGCCAAGTTTTTAACTTTGTTTGTGATTTTTCTATACAATATAACTGTATTCTCAATTCGCTTCTGACACAATAAATAAATAAAATAAAATAAATTTTGAAACCCTCAAACCTGCCCTGGATTTGTGCTTGAGGCTGACTTATGCATGAATACACACAATATTTATGGGTTGTCCATCAATTATTAAATTGATGGACATTTGGGAATTTTGGGATAGTTTTTCATTTGTGAAACACTGAGGATAATATACAGAGACCAAAACATGTAAAGAGAATTAAAAAAAGCTTAGTAAGTTATAAATGTATAAAATGCATACACTGTACTTTTTTGGTATTAAGGTTTGGGAAGCTTTGAGATATTCATGGTTTTATTCCCACTTCTGTAGAGTCCTGCACTTTTAAACCTCGACAAATGTGAAGGACCGATGATATTACGTATGCGTTTCACAAAATGATCTACTTTTGCAGACTGGCACAGGAGGAGGAACTGGGTAGATGTTGAACCTTCTAATATTTTGCACGGGGATTAGCAGAGCCACAGTACACAAAGCATTCAGCCTCCAAACAGGTTTAATAGTGTGTAAAGATCAGCATAGTGGAAAGATGGGAGGTATGTTGCTCATAAACAGTGACATTACAGTCATTACCCAAAATGACTGTAATGTCTAAAGGCTAAAGCAAAAAACGAGCTCAGGCTTGCCAGGGACATTAAAAACAATAAAAAGGGCTTCTATTCTTATGTCAGTAGAAAAAGGAAAAACAAGGAGGCGATAGGACCTCTTCGAGGAGAAGATGGGGCAATGCTGACAGGGGATAGGGAAAAGGCAGAACTACTTAATGCCTTCTTTGCCTCGGTCTTCTCACAAAAAGAGAGTCTTCAACCTCAGCAAGATGGAGTGGATGAGGGATTGGAGGACATCCAACCCCAAATTGGGAAAGAAGTCGTCCAGGAATACCTGGCCGCTCTTAATGAGTTCAAGTCCCCAGGGCCAGATCAACTACACCCCAGAGTATTGAAGGAACTAGCGGAAGTCATTTCGGAACCATTGGCAACCATCTTTGAGAGTTCTTGGAGAACGGGAGAAGTTCCAGCAGATTGGAGGAGGGCCAATGTGGTCCCAATCTTCAAGAAGGGAAAAAAGGATGACCCAAACAACTACCGTCCGGTCAGCCTCACGTCGATACCGGGCAAGATTCTGGAAAAGATTGTTAAGGAAGCGGTCTGCAAACACTTAGAAACAAATGCAGTCATCGCTAATAGTCAACATGGATTTATCAAAAACAAGTCATGCCAGACTAATCTGATCTCTTTCTTCGATAGAGCTACAAGCTGGGTAGATGCGGGGAATGCCGTGGATGTAGCGTACCTGGATTTCAGTAAGGCCTTCGACAAGGTCCCCCATGACCTTCTGGCAAGGAAACTAGTCCAATGTGGGCTAGGCAAAACTACGGTGAGGTGGATCTGTAATTGGTTAAGTGGACGAACACAGAGAGTGCTCACTAATGCTTCCTCTTCATCTTGGAAAGAAGTGACAAGTGGAGTGCCGCAGGGTTCAGTCCTGGGCCCGGTCCTGTTCAACATCTTTATTAACGACTTAGATGAAGGGCTAGAAGGCATGATCATCAAGTTTGCAGACGACACCAATTGGGAAGGATAGCCAATAGTCCAGAGGACAGGAGCAGAATTCAAAACGATCTTGACAGATTAGAGAGATGGGCCAAAACTAACAAAATGAAGTTCAGCAGTGACAAATGCAAGATACTCCACTTTGGCAGAAGAAATGAAATGCAAAGATACAGAATGGGGGATGCCTGGCTCGAGAGCAGTACGTGTGAAAAAGATCTTGGAGTCCTCGTGGACAACAAGTTAAACATGAGCCAACAATGTGATGTGGCGGCAAAAAAAGCCAATGGGATTTTGGCCTGCATTAATAGGAGCATAGTGTCTAGATCTAAGGAAGTAATGCTACCCCTCTATTCTGCTTTGGTTAGACCACATCTGGAATATTGTGTCCAATTCTGGGCACCACAATTCAAGAGAGATATTGACAAGCTGGAATGTGTCCAGAGGAGGGCGACTAAAATGATCAAGGGTCTGGAGAACAAGCCCTATGAGGAGCGGCTTAGGGAACTGGGCATGTTTAGCCTGAAGAAGAGAAGGCTGAGAGGAGATATGATAGCCATGTATAAATATGTGAGAGGAAGCCACAGGGAGGAGGGAGCAAGCTTGTTTTCTGCTTCCTTGGAGACTAGGACGCGGAACAATGGCTTCAAACTACAAGAGAGGAGATTCCATCTGAACATTAGGAAGAACTTCCTGACTGTGAGAGCCATTCAGCAGTGGAACTCTCTGCCCCGGAGTGTGGTGGAGGCTCCTTCTTTGGAAGCTTTTAAGCAGAGGCTGGATGGCCATTTGTCAGGGGTGATTTGAATGCAATATTCCTGCTTCTTGGCAGGGGGTTGGACTGGATGGCCCATGAGGTCTCTTCCAACTCTTTGATTCTATGATTCTATGATTCTAGGTACAAGGATGCCCCCATCATTCTAAGGCAGGGGTCCACAAACTTTTTAAACAGAGGGCCAGGTCACCGTTCCCCAACTGTTGGAGGGCCGGATTATAATTTGAAAAAAAAAGAAAAAAGAATGAATTCCTATGCATACCACATATCTTATTTGTAGTGCAAAAATCACTTAAAATGAAGAACAATTTAACAAATATAAACTTATTAGTATCTCAATGGGAAGTGTGGGCCTGCTTTTGGCTCATGAAATAGGATTGTTGTCATTGTTGTTGTGTGCTTTCAAGTCATTTCAGACTTAGGTTGACCCTGGGCGAAGGCCGGGTTAATTACCTTGGAGGGCCGCATCCGGCCCCTGGGCCTTAGTTTGAGGACCACTGTTCTAAGGAGTTTTATCAGTGAAAATAGTCCCCTCATTCTAAGGAGCTTTACTTATCAAAACCGTCAGTGCTTTCCCCACAGAATGGGTCAGGCTCAAATGCCTGGCTCCAAGGAAGGATTTCTTAGATCCCTGCATTAACACCTGGTGACTTTTGTGGGAAAGCATTAGCCACTACCTATTCTCCATTTCAGTCTTCCAAATGCAAGGCAGAAGGAGTGGGGACATTGTGAGGCTGGTGTTACTTTCTACAGAGTCCACATACTCATCTTGCACTCAGGAGAGTGAGGAGGAGAATAAGTGGTGGCAGAAACCATTTCTCCTCTTGCTTCAGGTGATCGAAGAGTCCAAAATGCCTCTGCCCTGATCACTATAAGGCAGTATAAAACCCAATTTGGATCATGAGCAACATCTGGAGTTTTTAAAAATATTTTTTTGGTAATTTTTACATACTTAAAAAACCCTTATTTACATTTTTGAAGTAGAAAGAATAAGGTCAAAAAGAAAAAGAAAAAGACAGAAAAAGAAGAGAGAGAGAAAAAAACAAGACATATAAACATAAATATTTGTGCGACTTCTGGTCATTATTGGTGTGGTTGTTGTCTTTTAAGTCTTGGCTGACTTCTTTGTGTTGTTTCTCCCCATCTTTATACTCTACTCTTGGGATGTTCTTCATTTCTTCTTCCTGTGTCTCCATCCAGCATCTGGAGTTTTGAGTTCCAGGCAAATGCTGCTTTCCAACAACAGCTTGAATATTTCTGGGAAGGAGGCCTGGAGCTTTCCCAAGGTTGGATGACTAACAATATTGTGTCAATTGTCCAATAAATAACACTGTTTTCTGGGGAAAGCTGTACTCCACAGAAGAGAGAACACCACACCACCCCATGTTTCTTAGCTTCACAAGCCAGATTTTCAACAACAAGTCTCCATCTCTCCAAACTCCTCCTCCGTTAATTTATACCTGTAGCTAGATTTTCAGGGCTGCTTGCTCATAAACACAATCATGCTGTGGATTGCAGAGGTGCAGACATGTTTACAAAATTTGGAAGCACTTGCAGAATCCTTGTAGGAAATATGTGTCCTCAAGACATGCATAAACAAATTATGCTTTAAATTCCCGAGGTCTCTCCAGGTGCCACACATTGTCCTTACAATAAGCATGTACAATTGCTAATTTCCCTCCTCATGATCTGATACATAGACTGATTTTCTAGCCAATGGGTGGGGGAAGACACTCCCCCATCCACCCTGAAGAGAAGCAAGAAGATCTGCAATCATCAGTGTGCATCTTGAAGTGTGTTTGTTCCACGGAAGAGGAAAACGAGTGACCTCTGGATCATCCCAATTAAATAGTCTCATTCCTGCCGAGAATAATTCAAACTTAGAAAACAACACAGCTGCCTCATGCACTGGGCAGCACATCAACCACATTAACAAGTTTGTTGATTTGTATGCATGTTTGTAATCTTTTGTTGCCAAAAAGAAGGAAAAAAAGAGAAGGGAAAGATCAGGCTGGGAAGAACAAATGCAATTTCGCTACATCACTTGAGAAAGCAGGCTGAAAGTCGGCAGCTGTTGCCAATCAGGAGGATCAATTAGGCATAAACCCTACATCTGCCTCTGGAGTCCTACTACTATCTGCTGCAACCACAGTGGTGCTGCGGCTAAACCTGTCCCCATCTAGCATGATGGTTTGCTGATGATGCAGATTTATAGTAGGGTATTGAATACCCAAGGGGTAAAGGTGATTGTCAAGCCTCGGTTTCCTCTCTCAAGATTATGTCTAGCTTTAAATGCAAGTTTAAAAACTCAATTTCTGTAGTTGCACAAACCAGAATTGATGAAGCCGCAACAGAAAACATTCTGGTGTACAAGAATTGCAATGATGGTTGGGATGTTGTCGCTCTTTTGCAATACTGCGAATTAAGTTTTCGCTATTTCTATATGTAGTTGGCACACCCACTTTTTACCAAGGAATATGGCTACCAGTATTTATAAACTCTAAAATCAAGACAGGAAATAAAGAGGAACACTCAAAAAACTAGTTGAACTTATCCTCTGTTCCTCCCCAGTAGCATTTTGACCATCTTCCGATGGCATACTGTCATATCTCTGGTTGTACTGATCCATTTAGTTTTCATGGCAAGAATACTGGGGTGGGTGCCATTACCTTCCCTAGGGAGCGTATTTAGTCTGACCTCTCAGCCATGATGTTCCCGTCTTGGGTGTCCCTTCACGGTTTCGCTCATGACATCATTGAAGTGCTCAAGCTCCAGCACCACGACAAGGTAACAATCTTTTGCTGGAGCAACAAACACACCCACTTTTCACGAAGGAATATAGCTACCAGTATTTGAAAACTCTAAATTCATGACAGTGAATAAAGAGGAATACTAAAAAAAAAACCAAAAAAAAAAAAAACCCCAAACACACACACACAACAAACAGAATTCCTAACATGAAACAATCAGGGCCAGCTAACACCTCCCAACAAGGGATTCCCCAGACAGGAAGCAGACAAGAGTTCTTTCTCCCACCCTAGACATTCCACAGATATATAAATCTCACTTGCTTAGTTTCCAACAGACCTCACAACCTCTGAGGATGCTTGCCATAGATGTGGGTGAAACGTCAGGAAAGAATGCTTCTGGAACATAGCCATACAGCCTGGAAAACTCACAGCAACCTACCGAGGAATAGTTTTTAAAGCAGCTTGCTACAGGCTAGTAAAACTTCATGATAAAACTGAAGCACTTTCTCACAAGTATAACACATCCAATGGGAAAGAGAAAGTCTGAAAAATCCAATTACAGAATGCTGGAGCCACAGCTGATAAGACTTTGCTCTTAGTCCTCAGCTCTGATAGTGATAGTGGCAACCTCAGCTGTATCTCCAACCTACCTGGTTTTTAAAGATCAACTTAATGAAAACATATTGCTCACTACAGTAGATCAAAATCAATCATTTCATTATCCGCATTCTGAATGCTGTATTGTCATTTAATAACAATAATATACTAAATTGATTATTCACCTCTCCCTGCAGCTTGAGACAGGGCGCAACAAGGAAGGTCCTGATTTGTACTCATGGTCCAGACCTACTTTACAATACTCAAATTAAGATTTTTTAATCTTGTTGCTTTGTGCAAAAAAGTAAATGCTGCATCCAGTTTCACAATAAAGCAGAGCAATGCTTACCCCACACTCTCAAGGCACCATCGCTTGATCTTGTAAGCTTAGCAGGATGGGGCATTTCCAGTGAATACCAGATACTATTGGTTATATTTCAGAGGAAGGAAGTAGTAAAACCACCACTGAATATTCCTTGCCTAAGAAAGCCCTGTGAAATTTGTGGAGTCACTATAACTCAACAGGCAACTTGAAGGCACTTGCATGGACTAATGAAACAAAAGTTCAACAGTGACAAATGCAAGATACTCCACTTTGGCAGGAAAAACGAAATGCAAAGATACAAAATGAGGGACGCCTGGCTCGAGAGCAGTACGTGTGAAAAAGATCTTGGAGTCCTCGTGGACAACAAGTTAAACATGAGCCAACAATGTGATGTGGCGGCAAAAAAAGGCAATGGGATTTTGGCCTGCATCAATAGGAGCATAGTGTCTAGATTTAGGGAAGTAATGCTACCCCTCTATTCTGCCTTGGTTAGACCACACCTGGAATATTGTGTCCAATTCTGGGCACTACAATTCAAGAGAGATATTGACAAGCTGGAATGTGTCCAGAGGAGGGCGACTAAAATGATCAAGGGTCTGGAGAACAAGCCCTATGAGGAGCGGCTTAAGGAGCTGGGCATGTTTAGCCTGAAAAAGAGAAGGCTGAGAGGAGATATGATAGCCATGTATACATATGTGAGAGGAAGCCACAGGGAGGAGGGAGCAAGCTTGTTTTCTGCTTCCTTGGAGACTAGGACGCGGAACAATGGCTTCAAACTACAAGAGAGGAGATTCCATCTGAACACGAGGAAGAACTTCCTGACTGTGAGAGCAGTTCAGCAGTGAAACTCTCTGCCCCGGAGTGTGGTGGAGGCTCCTTCATTGGAAGCTTTTAAACAGAGGCTGGATGGCCATCTGTCAGGGGTGATTTGAATGCAACATTCCTGCTTCTTGGCAGGGGGTTGGACTGGATGGCTCATGAGGTCTCTTCCAACTCTTTGATTCTATGATTCTATGAAAAGCTTATTTGGCATAATGTATTCTGTTCTGACAATGTTGGTTGGCTGATTAAGCTGGTAGTTTAGTTGTATAAGTCAGTTGTACAATCCTAAACAAAATCCACAGTGCTGTGAGCTGAACTACTGGTAGGATGAGTGTGTGTGGGAGAAATGTTTTTTTGAAAAAGCATTTTTAGACACCGAGAATTCTCTTCAATGAGTGAATTCTAACAATGCTCATGGGGCAGGTGGAATATGACTGCCATTCCCTGATGGGGAATCTCAGCTGGAAATGCATGGCATACCTTCCCTGAAGACAAGAAAGCCAAACCTGCTTATAGGGGGGATCTTGTGCTCAAACTATTCTGCCTTTTCTCACTGTCAACACAACTGTCAACACAAACATCTGTTTAAAGCTCAAAAGAAGTGAGCAAGAACAGGCAGGAGTTCCTTCTACCTAGTTTTAGTGAGCTGGATCAGTTTTAATCTCAGAGGAGTGAGAACAGAAGAATGAGCAAAAGCAATGTGGGGACCCTGAAAGTGTAATAATAATAATAATAATAATAATAATAATAATAATAATAATAATAGCTTTATTATTATACTCCACTACCATCTCCCCAAAGGGACTCAAGGCGGCTTACAAGCAGGCCCAGGCCTAGGACATACAACAAAATTCACCAAAATAAAATGCAGTTAGAGACTTCTATATAAATAAAAGTGTAATGTTCGTTTGTGGGATTAACCATTGGACAAATTGACACCAAATTTGACACACTGGACGAATTGACACAGAAACCACTGGACGAGTTGACACCAAATTTGGACACAATATATCTATCAGGCCAACGAGTAACCATCACTCATAAAAACACAAAAATGCAGCAGAAGAGATGTTAAAAGCCAAAAAACCAAAAAATACATTACAATGCATGCGCAAAACCACATACACACACATATATACATATATACACAAATATATACACATATAGACACACTCAAAACACTTATACACAGACTGGCTCACAGCAACGCATGGCAGGGGATGGTTAGTAATAACATATAATGATCCAATTATAGTAAAGTAATGGAAAAGGTTTCCTCTGACATTAAATTTAGTCGTGTCCGACTCTGGGGGGTGGTGCTCATCTCTACTTCTAAGCCAAAGAGCTGGCGTTGTCTGTATGTACACCTCCAAGGTCATGTGGCCAGCATGACTGCATGGAATGCCATTACCTTTCTGCAGAAGCGGTTCCTATTGATCTACTTGCATTTGCATGTTTTCGAACTGCTAGGTTTGCCAAAGCTGGGGCTAACAGTGGAAGTTCATCCCACTCCCCAAATTCGAACCACTAACCTTTCGGTCAGCAAGCTCAGCAGCTCAGCACTTTAACCCACTGTGCCACCAGGGGTCCAATTATAAAAACAATTAAAAACAACAAAGTATAAAAAAAACACTGTTAAAAACCACATCAAACCAACTAAACAACCAGAAACCAGGAAGAAGATGGGTATGATCATACTAGAGAGGGCTAGACGTGGACTTGTGCAACAAGCAGATTGTAGGGCCAGGGCGAGGGGTGAAGTGCTGAGTATAACCTTCTTGGTAAACTGGGCATTCATAAACAGTGACCATCATCAAATGCTTATTTCTATTATTATAACAGAAGAATGAGCAGAAGCAATGTAGGGACTCGGAAAGTGTAATGCATGTGTCCTTTGTAGCTTTGGATTCTCTGCTGTGAAAGGTATGAACTCTGTGTGGACAACTTGAAACTTGACCCCATTTTTTGTATTAGTCATTCTATATTGTATTTTGCCTCTATGGGAGTATCTTGAGTCGGCCTCTTCTTTTTCCTTTGCTAGCAACCGAAACAGATCTAAATCCTCAGAAGATACCAGGTCCTTTCTGAGCTTGAAAAGTCATCAGAGGCAGGCCTAGTTAGTGCTTAGATGGGTGTCTGTTCTGAGGCCACTGGCAAACCAATTCTGGATAGCTCTTGCTAACAAAGACCTTATGAAGTTCATGGAGTCATCATAAGTCAACAGCTAACTTGAAGGTACACCAGGTTAACAACTCTTGGAAAGGGAGGCATCTTGAGGAACTTTTAGTTACCCCAAATATTCCAGAGAAAGGCAGTGACAAAACCACCTCTGAATATTCCTTGCCCAAACATACCCTATGAAAATAATAATAATAATATTTTACCCCGCTACCATCTCCCCAGGGGACTCGGTGCGACATACATGAGGCCGAGCCCAAAATACAACAATGCAAGCAATAACAACAACAAAACAGCAATTTAAAAACAACATAACAATAGAACAATAACATAAGCATTATCAATAGGACAACACACTTTAAAAACTATGGGTAGGCCAAAATGTAATTCATGGGGTTGCCATAAGTTAGTAGGTAACTTTGGGGCACATACATTCATATCTGTGTAGGAGGGATGCCTGTAGGGTTCAGCCTCTTTTCAAAGTAATGTCTTTTAGCTCCTGTGTAATTCAGTCAATGTCATGACTTTAGTATGACTCCTTTAAGTAAGCATTTGTTTCTTGTAAGCTCTTGAGTATGGCGGAGTCCTTTTTATATTGAAATTCAAGAACTTCAATAACATTTTATTATGAGGTTTGCTATTTTTGGGCCCACTGTTACTTTGTTATGAGCAAAGTACATAACATTTCATGATATGAAATCATTATGGGTACTGCTGAGTTCATTACTAGGGCATTTCACTGTATTACGAAGAAATCAATAGCACATACTAATATGGCAGTGTGATACCACACTTGAGGTATGAATAGCACAACTAGAAATAGACACAGCCCCCCTTTGTCAACTTATTTTTCCAAGATGTCATATTGTTTTCTCTCAAAGGCTGGGATGGGCTTAAATCAGAGTGTGATGTAATTATTTGTTTCATATTACATGAACATTTTATCTCAGTGCGATTTTCTTTTCTTTTTTAAAGCCTGGCAAAAGTTTAGAGCTTGGAACTAGATATTTATTGGACTACAATTCCCACAATTCTCCAGTCAACATGACCACTTGTTGTGCTGACTGGGGAATTCATGGAGTTGTCGTCCAAAATTGCAACTTTTTTGGTCGTTAGCCAGAACTTTGTTTCAGAGTGTTCTCAATCTGATGTCCTCCAGTTGTGTTGATTACTATCCTTATAGGTGGGGATGATGGGAGTTGTATTACAACCACATTCAAACAAGCTTTTGAGAATGCCTAGTCCTTAAATGGCCTATGGAATTACTATGCAGCCTCACACTTTATCCCATGCCCTCTTCCCATGATTACAGCTCTGCACTTATCCCATTCCCAGTTCAATAGTTTACAGTAGTGGTTCTTAACCTGTGGGCCACGAGGATGAAAATCTGGTTTACAAGCCTCCTTCCTCTTTATTTTATTTTATTTATTTTTGCTCCTTTCACACTGCCTGCCACTCCTTTCCTGTCGCTGACCATGGCATATGTTCTGTATCAGAAACTAGAACTTATGTGGTCTATCCAATGCAATTTTCTAAATCAGCACTCCAAACCGAATCTAAACTTGACCAAAAACCAATTCATAACCCTTTTGGTACTAATGTTAAAGAGTGGTCCCTGGTCAAAGTGGTCCCTAGTCAAGTGGTCCCTGGTAAAAAAAAAAAAGGTTGGGAACCATTGGTTTACAGCCTAGCCACATTTATAGTGACTTATTGCCATTGGTTTATGAGCGCTGTTTTAATTGTGTGTTTATATGCCTATATGTTTTATTTAATTGTATTTTTAAATTGCTTTCATTTTATGTCCTGTTTTTAGGCACCTTGTGCTGTGTGTAAGCCACCCTGAATCCCTCCGGGGAGATGGTGATGGGATACAAGAATAAAGTTATTATTATTATTATTATTATTATTAGTAGTAGTATTTACAAGACAGAAAGTTGGGTAAGGTTGTTACTAGGCCTGGGTGGTTTCGTTTCGTTAATTCGTAATTCGTTAATAATTCGTTAATTTTTCCAATTACAAAACAATAACGAACCATTCTGGAGCAATCATTAAAAAAAACGAATTTTTAAACACGTTTTGTAAATGCTTCGTATTTCGTTATTGTATTAGTTTCGTTATTGTTCTGAGGTCGTTTCGTTATTATTTCCGCATGTCTGGGCCAGTTTTATGGTTTAATTAGTGAAAAAAAATTATAATATCACACCAACAGTCAAGAACAGAGGGAGAGGAAAGCTTCAGAAGTTTTTGGAGATTTTTTAGCGTATTTCGCGGTCGCGTCCGCCATTAACGAATCGATTCGTTATTGTTTCAGAAATCGATTCGTTAATTTTTTACCATTTACAAAATTTCGTAAATATCGAACTTTTTAAAAGGAAAATTTTGTAATTATTTTAAATATCGAAACAAAAAAAACCCCCAAATACAAATCGATTTTAGAAACAAATTTTTGCGTTGTTACCCAGGCCTAGTTGTTACACATACATTTAATTATATGTAGGTTTCCAAATGAAAACCATACCTGTTTATTCTAATATGTGCACTTATATGAAATAAAAAGTTATCCTAGCTAAGTCTATAGGACTAGAGTCTTAGGTATTTTCTGGAAAATCCTTACAACAAGATTGGATTGATTGATTGCAATTCTGTAGCACTGTTCAGTCAGCAATGCTTTTGACTAGTGCTATCTCCCATTTCCAATGAATGCAAGGGAGCATAATAATTCTCGGAGACTTCAGCCTGTGCCCTGAGACAGGGATCGAAAATAAAGGTTTGGGGTCTAACTTTTCCAAAACCAGAATGGCAATTAAATGAAATAAAAGCAATTAAGGGATGGAATTAGTGGCGCAGCAAGTTAAATCACTGAGCTGTTGAACTTGCTGATCGGAAGGTCAGTGGTTCATATCTGGGAAGCAGGGTGAGTTCCCACAGTTAGCCCCAGCTTCAGCCAACCTAGTAGTTCAAAAACATGCAAATGTGAGTAGATCAATAGGTACTGCTTTGGTGGGAAGGTAATGGCACTCCATGTAGTCATGCTGGCCATTTCACTTAGGAGGTTTCTCTGGACAACGCTAGATCTTCAGCTTAGAAATTGAGATGAGCACACCCTGCCTCCCCAGAGTGGCACATGACTAGACTTAGTCAAGGGGAAACCTTTACCTTGGGAAAAGATCTTCCTTGGACTCTTCCTTTTTCTCTCTGAAACACCCGCATCTTTTTATTCTGTTTCAACAGCTTATTTTATCTTCTACATGACATATCCCATCAGATATTTAAGGATTGCCATAATGTATCTGTCAGACTTCTCTTCTCCAAGCTAAACACATCCAGCTCACAGAATCTGTCATCATAAGGCATGGTTTCTAGAACTTTGGCTGTCTTGGTTATCCTTCTCTGGACATATTCCAGCTTGTCGATATATTTCTTTAATTATAGTGACTAGAACTGGACACAGATGTGAGAAGGGCATTTCAGATTCTCCATCAGAGAGCTGCTCTAGTGCTGCTGACCAAACTGCAAACCCCAGGATTCCATGGCATGTTGCCTTGGCAATTAAAGTGGAATCGTAGTGCTGCAACTTTGTAGTATGAAAGGATCTCTGTATTTAATGTGTAAAGTGCAATCTCCCCATTGTGAGTCGATTGTTATAGACAAGCGTGTGGACAATTTCAACAGAAAGGAGGAAACGATGAAAATGAACACAATCTGGCTACCTGTATTAAAAAAAACACCTCTTAAATTAGGACAGTAAATAAAGAGGAACACTAAAAAAAAAAAACCCAAAAAACCAACCAACCAAACAAACAAACAAACAAAAACCAGGGGAATTCCAGACAGGAAGCAATCATGGCCATGTGTTGTTGAAGGCTTTCATGGCCAGAATCACTGGGTTGTTTTTTGTTTGGTTTTTTTTTTGGGGGGGGGGGTGTTAGTTTTTTGGGCTATATTGCCATGTTTTAGAAGTATTCTTTCCTGACGTTTCGCCTGCATCTATGGCAGGCATCCTCAGAGGTAGTGATCTCACTACCTTTGAGGATGCCTGTTATGGATGCAGGCGAAACGTCAGGAGAGAATACTTCTAGAACATGACCATACAGCCTGAATAACCTATAACCCAATAATGGCCATCCTAACAAATGATCCTCCCAGGAAGCAACCAGCCAGGCTTTGAAGCTGCAAGGCCATTAAATGCCAATCAAGATGGCTAATTGCAACATTCACACTTGCCTCAAACAGACAAGAGTTCTTTCTCCCACACTGGACATTCCACAGATATATAAACCACACTTGCCTAGTTTGCAACAGACCTCACAACCTCTGAGGACTCCTGCCATAAATGCAGTCGAAACGTTAGGAGAGAATGCTTCTGGAACATGGCCATACAGCCCAGAAAACTTACAGCAACCCATTGTTTAATTGCTTGTAAAATGGATCCTGCATTTAAAAAGTGTTAGAGAATGCTACGCTTATTATCTAAAAACATTGCTCCATGAAGTTTGGGGATTCTGCCATTAATCTGCACCAGTGGTCCGTGGCTGCTGTCTGCTTGAGCCATAGGCGTCTGCTATTATTCAAGGAGAAAAGGAACGTGCATTGTGTGGGAAGCAAAGAGTCATTGACACTAGTATAAAGTGATTGGTGAGAGTCTAGACAATGCCTGCAGTTCGCATCTATCTTTCTTTGGGCTATGTACTTAAGCCTTTTACTTCCTTCTTACATATTGAGGTCACTTTCCACTTTTTCAAGAAGTTAGTCCCATTGTTCTCTTTGCCTGGGAAAAACACATCCATGGGACTCCAACCCCCAAATGGTTATTTTGACCCATTTAGGTGCTTTTATAATCAAGTTTAGGTCAACTTCTTTTGCCTATCTTAAGATGGATTTCTTGAAACAAGAAATGTTAGTTTTCTCTTTTGCCTTCCAAGAGCACTTATCATTGTGGTTTCTACCACAAGTAAATATTGCACTAGCCTGGTGCACTCTTCTTAATATACAGTAGATACCAAATATCCCTACACCTTCTACTCAGAGGCACTTGAGTTGTATTACTCATTGATGTTGTGTGCTTCATATTGCTTCAAACTGATAGTGATTGTAAGGTAAATCTATCATGGGATTTTCTGGGGTGAGAGATTCTAGCAGCTCCCAGTGGATTTCCATGGCCAAGTGGGATATCCTGATCCAATATTCAAACCACTACATCACACCATAATTAACGCCTGTACTGTGGAGACATATTCTAGAGGTGTATTTGGGAGCCTGCTCTCCTAGAGAGAAGTTGCAAAGATTGAAACCACAGGTCCTGCGGGTACCTAATATCACTGGTACTCCCTCCCCAGTGATGTTAGAACAGCTCCCTCCCTCTTCAGAAGGAAAAGTGAAAACCTGGCCCTGGGGTCAAGCCTTTGGAGATTAACTACAGTGCAATAATAACTACGAAATACATGCAATGATGCTTGGAACGACCCTGGATTATGATCGTAGCTGGTGTGATTATAATTGTGATTATAATGTTTATATGTTTTAATGTGCATTTTAACTCTAATTTTTAAATTTTACTTTAAATGTATTTCATTGTCTGCTGTCTAAATGCATCAAATAGTTGCTATATGTAAAGCTGCCTTGAGTCCCCTTTGGCATAGAGAACGGCAGGATATAAATAGAGTAAATAAATAAATATTAATAGTTTCTAGAAATGGTGCCCAATCTAAATATTTATTCCCTTTAAAAGAAAACCCACACAGAAGTGGGTTGCAAACAATACAGGGGAATATGAAGCTCTTAAAATGGGTTCCTTGAATTGAAGCTGCTCCTTAGTGTTATTACTGCGAGTTGGCTTCCTCTTCACGGAGTCTTATGTGACATCAGCAGGAAGCCATCCACCTGCACTCTCTGTTTCAGAAGTATCTCACCCAGTTGAACAATTTCAGAGATGCAGGTAAAAGTATTATTACAGGTGTAGTTTATTTTTCCTCCTTTCACTTCTGGAATCACAGCAGAATAGGCCTGTTAAGATACAATTCTCTACTATTTCTAAAACCTAATGGAACTTACTTCTGAGAATACAGACATAGGATCACACCAAGAGCCTAGAAAGTATTATGTCTGTGTCGTCCATTTTTAAACATTACTTTCCATGGAAATAAATGCTGAGCATCACCTACAAACAAATCCAGAACTCTGCCTTTTTTCATGAATCTTATTGATGTGTGTTTTGAGACTGATTTCTCACTGGTATTGGGGCTTAAAAACAAAACATTCCTTCTACCAAACCTATTTTCCCTCACTCCTCCGTTTCTTTCCACATGTTCAATTCAATTTTCTACTGGCAATAATGTTGACAGCGTAAGAAAACAAGTCCATAAGATTATGTTATTGTTCATTATTTTGTTTAGTTCAAAGAACAATAATTCAGTGCTAGAAGTTAATTATGATAGCCCTGGAAATTATGCACTGTGACGGATGGTATCCATTTATCAAGGTTGTTTTTAACAGAGAGGGAAGCTACGGTGTGTGTATGTGTGTTTTTCCAACTCGGCTGACAATAAGAAAAAATAAAGTTAGTGATGACCTGAGCCGGGGGCCTTTTCTGGTAATAACGTGAAGCACTCAAGCCATTATTAGCTTAATGGCTTAATTTAATAGATCTTTCCTGGAGGTAGAATTTATAGTGTGCACAGGCAGAGTTAGAAAAAAGTAAAGTTAATAATAGCTTGAACTGCATAGATCTTTATGGGAATTGGCCTTCAGCACTAATTATGTTTTGATTTTCTAAATTTTAAGCAACACCTCTCACTTGATTATTTCATATTGCCAGCTTCGATGTTTGGTGTTTCATTACCATTTGTTGTTACACTCTCTAAAATGTATTAAAGCAGTATGGAGCTTCAAAACCCTCGGGTTAGAATATATCTGTTTCCCAATTATGTTTGTGACCCATTGTGTAATATACCATGATAGTAAGTAAAGTCAGGGAAGAAATAACGCCCATGACAATTTCATTAGAGCTCACTTATGACTTATTCCTACAAAGAAGGGAAACAAACCACAGATTTATCCTAGATTTTTTTGGTAAATAAAAGTATCCATATATATATATATATATATATATATATATATATATATATATATATATATCTCCTGCAATTATACCTTTTTAAAGAAGTCTCAAAATGTTTTATATAAACTGGACTATGGTGGCACATTCAAGAGGATTATAATCTTTGAAAATAGTTAGTTTCATACAGAGCTTGTTTCATACATAGTTTCATACAGAGCTTGGCAAAAGTATGATAGCTGGGACTCTATGCAGAGGTGGAACCTCTACGCTGGTTGTGCAACGTGTGCCAGAATGAATGAAAGGAAGTCTGCTTGGACTGTGTATTGTCGAAGGCTTTCATGGCTGGAATCACTAGGTTCTTGTGGGGTTTGTCGGGCTATAGAGCCATGTTCTAGAGGCATTTCTCCTGACGTTTCGCCTGCATCTATGGCAAGCATCCTCAGAGGTAGTGAGGTCTGACCTCACTACCTCTGAGGATGCTTGCCATAGATGCAGGCGAAACGTCAGGAGAAATGTCTCTAGAACATGGCTCTATAGCCTGAAAAAACCCACAAGAACCTTCTGCTTGGGCTGCTCCCAGCTGCTGGGGCTGCTTTCTTTGAAGGGCAGAAAGTGTGCTGGCGACTGCGGAAGGTTTTTACAAGGCCTTAGTGCAAACAGAGTGGCAGGAACCGGATTCCCCCCCTTCCCCCTTCTTGTGCTTTCCCCCACCTGCTTTCTGACAGTGGAGGAGCCGAAGCTCCGGGAGGGCAGGACGTGTGAGCCGTAGACCTCCTCCTCCTCCTCCTTCCCTTGCAGCTGCATGTCTCACCCGTTGCGCTGTCTCGCACATGTGTTTCCTTCATGAATTCTGACCCGTGGTGCGCAACCAGCATAGGGTCCCAGCTATCATACTTTTGCCGAGAGCCCAACACAGAGATTTTATTTATTTTGTGTCAAAGGCATTGCATAAATAAGTAAGTATAAAACTGCTGAAACAGAGGAAGCACAGGCGGCTAAATAATTTTAGTCCAAAAACAGGAGACAGCAACTGCAATGTCTGTAGTTTCCTCTGTGCATGAGGCAGGACATTGTGGGCAAGCATACAGATGCTGAGTTGTGTGTTCTGCTCTACAGTCACACAAGATGGAGGATTCTTCTGGGTAATATCATTTTGCCAGGCTGTCCTTTGATCTGCCCACTCCACTTCTGAATCTGTTCAGGGGCTTCCAGGTTGTCCATTCTTGGTTTGCCCCTTGAGGAAGACCATTGTGGGGAGGGGAGGGGCTATTCATTTGGGATTTCCTGGTTTAGCTGCCCAGAGGGATACTCTTGCTGTTGCTGGGGGAACATTAAGAGGAGTGGTGGTTCTCACAAAGCTTTTCCTTGATTTAAGTCTACTGGGAGGAGGCTGATAGTCATGCAGTGGATGGCTTTCACAGTGTTCAACCATATTTCTCTTGCAGTTAGCAGTAACTTCCCGCTGCACATTTTGGAGGGAGGCAATGCCAGCTATCTTATAGAGTCTACCAACATGTGTAGGTTTGAGGTATCATGTGATTATTCTGCATATTTTGTTCTGTGATATATTCACCTGCTTCATGTAGACAGACATGTACCAAACAGGGCAGGCATACTCAGCAGTTGAGTAAGACAAGACCAGGACCGATGTTTTTTTAAAACACAGAGATGCCTATTATCTAAAGCAGGAATGTGGACCCTCTGGATGTTGGACTGTAAGATCCAGAGCCCTAGGTAGTAGAGTATGATAAGGAATGCTGGGAATTGCTATCCAATAACATCTGAATAAACCTTGCCCATTGGTCACCCAAAGTTTCATCTGACAGGCAAATTTAGGTAAATGTAATAGTCTCAGGATATTCTAATGAGGAGCAGAGCCAGTAAGTTGGAAAATAGACCTATTAGTTTAGTATTAAGGGTGGCTACATGAAAAAAAGGCAGGGATTATGTACTCTTATAAGAAGAGGGGATTTTAGCTGTGATAACTTGCATTCCAAGGTATACCAATTGAAAGGTCCTTCTTGTGACGGCGCGAGTGGTGCCAACTATGTGTAAAACTGTTAGTTGCAAGATTTAAACTGTTGTATCATGCTTAATCCTGCCCTTTTTACCCTGCCTATATATAGTTGGATTGATTGGTTATTTATAGCTGCCAATCAGTGTTGTTTGCACCAGTTGAATTGCTTTCTCAAGCTCAATTGTTTGGCTCCACCTCTTCCTGGAGGAGGGGAGTGCTTCCCTTTTTTCATTCTGCCATCAGAGTTTCTATCGGATGGATGTGAGTAAGAGACTTGGCTCTAAAAGCTCCTGCTTAAATTACCTCTCAGCACCAATTCTAAGGTTTTTTTTTTACCCTTGGGACTCATGCTTTATGTCCAGATTGTCCTGGACAACATTGAGGAGACCCAAGTGCCTTCAAACCGGTTCTTTTGGCACCAGAGGAAGGTCTTGTCCCATCAACATAGGCCATTGGACTGGGGTTGTGGTTTGCTCTGGCATTCACAGCCATTGAGGAAAGAGGAAACTTGGAAAAGCTTCTTTGCTTCAAACTCCTTGGATCCAGGACTAACTGAGACTGTAACGTATATTTTCCTTCACCCTCTGAAGTTTCCAGCTCATTGCTTTAAAGAATAACTCTTTGTGATCAATAAATCCTATTTTCTGCAGTGTTTGGGTCTTTGAGAGTTCCAGTTTCCTGTAGGAGGTCAAGAAGCAATCCCCTGGGGAAAGATGCCACGTCCATGCCTCTTTTACTAAGAGCTATAGCCCCCAGGCGTGACGGTACACTTTTCAAGACATCCTTCATGGTTCAGGCACCTTGTCCTTTTTGTCATGTGGCCACTTTATTAATATCCCAATCCTACTTAGCAGTTGTTAATGTTGTGGTGTGCTCTGTCTCTCAGTTCTAATTCTGAAAACCTAATGGGAATCTTTGAGCAGTAATTGCTTGAATTGCTAGTCAGGTCCTAAGTTTTGAAGGAAGCTGGGGAATGCTATAATGTCAGAAAGAGGAAGTCTATACCATCGCATCCAGCATTTCATTGAGCACAATAGCACTTAAGCAGAAGTGTAAAATAATACAGCAATTTCTTTTCAGAAATAGATTCCTTAGGGAAAATAATCTCTACTTTTGCAAACTGAGAAAGAAAATTATGCAAATTGTAGACTAATCTCGGAACAGAGTGGCTACTTACATGCCACTAAAAAGAGAGAGGAGAAAAGAGAATGCAAATTTGCACAAATTTACACATCTTAATTAATATGTACAGATGTAAATTCAAGGTAATTGTTACTATTAAACAGCTCTCCACAGTGCAGGAAAAACATGCCACCAGGGAATTGTGTGTCTAATGTGTTGTCAAAGGCTTTCATAGCCGGAATCACTGGGTTGCTGTGAGTTTTCCAGGCTGTATGGCCATGTTCCAGAAGCATTCTCTCCTGATATTTTGCCCACATCTATGGCAGGTATCCTCAGAGGTTGAGGGGTCTGTTGGAAACTAAGTAAGTGAGGTTTATATATCTGTGGAATGTCCAGTGTGGGGGAAAGAACTCTTGTTCGCTAGAGGTATGTGTGAATGTTACAATTTGCCACCTTGATTAGCATTTAATGTCCTGCAGTTTCAAGGCCTGGTTGGTTGCTGCCCGGGGGGAATCCTTTGTTTGGATGTGTTAGCTGGCCCTGATTGATTCTTGTCTAGAATTCCCCTGTTTTTGAGTGTTGTTCTTTATTTACTGTTATGGTTGTAGAGTTTTGTAATACTGGTAGCTAGATTTTGTTCATTTTCATGGTCTTTTGAAATTGTCCACATGTTTTTGGATTTCAGTGTTTTCTCTGAGTAGTCCGTGTACTTGTTAGAGTGGTCCAACATTTCTGTGTTCTCAAGCAGTATGTTGTGTCCAAGTTGGTTCATCAGGTGCTCTGCTATGGCTGACTTCTCAGGTTGAATTAGTCTGCAGTGCCTGTCATGTTCCTTGATTCGTGTTTGGGCAGTGCTGCTTTTGGTGGTCCCTATGTAGACTTGTCCACAGCTGCATGGTATACGTTAGACTCCTGCAGAGGTGAGAAGATCCCTCTTGTCCTTTGCTGAATGTAGTATTTGTTGGATTTTCTTCATAGGTCTGTAGATCGTTTGTATGTTGTATTTCTTCATCAGCTTCCCTATGCAGTCAGTGGTTCCATTAATGTATGGTAAGAACACTTTTCCTGTGTGTCTGCTTAGTCTTTTGTTTAGGTCCAGTTGTTGATGGGCAACTTCTAGGCCCCCTGTTTTCTCTTTTAATGGTTCTTTAACTCTAAACCAGAATGATTTTAGATTGAAAAACAGAATGGCCAATGTCATCTGGCAGCCCCTTACAATAGAGAACTGTCTTTGGATGTATGGCTATTCATCTCATAATTGCCACCTCAGTTTATGTCTATCCATAGGCTCGAGACATATATGGAAATTTTGAATAACTTTTTCAAAGTTAAAAATTACAAACACAGTACAAATATGAATTGTAAAAGTAAACAAAAACAAATCACTACAATTGAAAGAAAAATGTATTGAACTGGTTGAAAGGTATGAGAACCAAATGTGAGGAAATATATTTTTCTGATTGTACATCTATGCTACTTGGTTTGCTGGCAGTTGATGTAGTCTCTTCTTCCCAGATTCCTTTGTTCTTGCAAGTGCTGTCATAAATGGCATGGTACCAACTCTTCCAAATAGTAGCTACAAATTGAATCTACCGAGAAAGCAAGCGCAACCATGCTTTACTGAGTTCCTAAATGTATGCTATGCTTCTTCTCCAGTGAGTGCAAGGTGACATACAGGGCTCTCTTCTTCTCTCTTTTGTCCTTCCAGCAGTCCTTTAAGATGGATCATCTGCATAAAGAATGGCTGACTGAAGATCATTATGTGAATTAAAGAGTTTTATCAGGATTGTAACTTGGATCTCCCAAATCCCCTTCTAACAGCAATGTAATTATGGTATCATCCTATTAAACAGTTTTTAAAAAATACCTTGTTGGGAGAAAACTTTAGTTGTATAGTATTAGATATGCATAATTCCCTCCCCAAAATATTGGACATTTGGGAACTTGTTAACTACTGTCGCATTGATTCACTTAAGGTGACCCCATGGATGAGGGATCTCCAGTTTGTCCTATCACCAACTGTTTTCCTCAGGTCTTACAGATTCAGGACCATGATTGAGCCCATCCATCTGGAAGTGAAAAGAAAGGAACTCATCTTTCTGCTTTTTGTATTAAAATATCACTTTACATCCATCTATGGAAGCTATGCTGTCAGAAACAAAATCCTGTCGTTCCTCTCAGAAGATTTCACCACACCAATCCCCTCCATTGCAAGGACTAAAGAATCAACTTTGGAGATTCCATGTTCTTGCTGCCTTTAAAACTAGTGCTGTAGAAAACCCATGCCAGATTAAAAGAGTCTTGAATGAACTCACCCAGTCCCATAAATAAAAGAACAGACTCATCTTCAGTGAAGCCATGAGGAGGATTAATCAGGAAAGGTCAGCCGCTGTGCATTTCAGAGTTGATGATGACCCATCGCTCTTTGACTCCCTCTTGTGCTGCTGACCTTGCACACATTCTTTACATTGTCAGGGAAATCCTACTTTTGTTTTCATTTTTAAATGTTATCCCCCCTCTTCTTTGTTAACTTTGCTGATCAGGGACAGTTGACTGCAGAAAGCAAGGTGCTGGCAATGGCCCAGTCTGGCTAAAGGTGAGCAAATTAAATGAGTAGGTATGAACTATCATTCTGGACCCAGTATAGCACAGTGGTTTGAACATTCGGCTATTGACTCCAGAGAACAATGTTCAAATCCCTTCTTAGACATATGTACTTTATAGAAAATATGTGTTTTATGGAAATATGTTTAATATGTGTCTTTTATATATCTACATTTTAATATGTGTATTTATAGAATTTTTGCAATGTTTGTGTGTTTTGGCCCCTGGTGGTGCAGCGGATTAAACTGCTGATCTGTTGAAATTGCTGACCGAAAGGTCAGCTGTTCAAATCCGGGGAGCAGTATGAGCTCCCGCTGTAAGGCCCAGCTTCTGCCAACCTAGCAGTTTGAAAACATGCAAATGTGAGTAGATCAATAGGTACGCTCTGGAGGGAAGGTAACGGCGCTTCATGCAGTCATGCTGGCCACATGACCTTGGAGGCATCTATGGACAACACCAGCTCTTCAGCTTCAAAAAGGAAATGAGCACCATCTCTGAGTAAGACATGACTGGACTTAATGTCAAGGGGAAACCGTTCAACCCTGTGTGTTTTGACTGTGCTGTGACCCACAAGGAGAGATGGGTAAGAAAATTTATTGTTTTTATTATCAGTCAGAAAACCCACTGACTGACTTTTGGCCAGTCACACATTCATCCTCAGAAAACCTATGATAGGTTCTCTTTCAGCAATAAAAACTTCATCAGAAAAAACAGGGGAAAATGAGGGGTGGGGGCAGGGGAAATGGGGGAGGACTGAGGAAAGTGGGTGGAACCATCTTACCATGTTACCTCATTTTCTGGGATGGCCAGCCATCCCACATGCTTACCATGTATTTCCCAGTCTTTTCCTTACTTTCTGCTACTTGGAGTTTGGTAAAACCTGACTCTTGAAGATGGCTGCTAGGCTCCTTTTCCATGCACTGCGGAAACAGAGCCACACCAGAAGTGCCCATACATCATGAGACTCTGTTTCCACAGTGCATGTAAACATAGCCTAGCAGGTGTCCGATGAGGTCCCAAATAAGAAACAAATTAAAGGCACACAACAACAACCCTCTTGAAACTTAACCTGAACTTCTTGTCTAATCTGGACCTGTTAGCCTGTGTCAGGATTTTGACATATTTTTGCGGGTGCAGTAAACATTCAAGCAGTGAACCCATAGAGCTTGGAAAATGACATGGTAAAAAGTAATTAATTTTATTAGTCACTGCAAACATCCTCCTCTCCAGTTACTGTTAAGATTACAGGGACATTTGATCACTGCATTACATTGTTCCTGACATTGATTGTTATACTTTTAATCAAGTGGAAGAGCAGTACAGAATTTGAGAAACTCCATTTAATTGTTTTTTTAGTCCATAAGAAATAACTATACAATACCCTCTCAATCTCCTTCCTCTCTCACAATCACATACCTACTCGCTTTTGTTCCCAGTCATCAGGTGACTTTTAAAATGTAAATGTGCTACCCTCTGCCATTGTAAAAAGCAACTTGTTATAGTTAGTTGCCCTCTCTGTCACTCATTTCTTTCACTCCGTGAAGACAAGCCCTCAGCTTACTGCAAGGGCATGCTGGGCACAATGAAATACTGAACTTCAAAAGCACACTTTAGTCCATTATTACAAACATGCCTCAAATTGGTTGGTTGTGCAAAATCAGCCCACGTTGTTGGACACTGTGTAATACGGGTGGAAAAATAATTAGACAAATGCTAGCTGCTTGTGTGGGTAGCAACTGTTTTGCTCTAGCTCTAATTACATGACTGTTATACAACATCCTTATGCACGGCAAGGAAGCTTTTCCTGAGAGCAGGATCAGGTGATGCTGTGGAAAGTTCCTCCATGTTTATTCGTATGTGCTGGAGGGCTGTTCTTTAAAGGTACAAGAGCAGAAAAAGATTGACATCTGTAGTATATACACCTCGCCATAACCGAAGGGGCATTTGTGGGGATGTGTTTCTAGCCTTGTAAGTGAGGAATTACAACCCTCCATCCTTCTCCCACAGTGCTTTTAATTCAAGCTGCCTCCTTGGTTTCTTCCCCAAGTATACGATTAACTGTCTGGGACAACGACTTGGAAGCAAGAAAACAGCTCTTAGAGCCTGCAAGGTAACTGTTGGCTGTGTCAAGGTGACTGATAATGCAATGAAAAGAATCCTGAGGAAAGTCCCTGGAAGAATGTCTGGCATGAGAAGCATGTCTTGAGCCTTTCAGGTAGGGGAACGTTGCACCTGTAGTTTGCATAGTATTAGAGGCATGCATAAACAAAAGGCAACACACCTAGTACCTTTTCCTACTTATAGGTGGGGGAAAGTGACTTTCTACCCCAGGTAAGCCTGACCAGGGAAAAATCAATTATGTGAGTAGGCAGCTGCAGAACATTTTTTTAAAAAAAGTCTTCTGTCTCAAAATCTGATACAGGTTGAACATATTTTATCCAGAATTCCCAATCCTCCAAAATCCCAAATTGACCACATACATGACTGAGGTGGACACATTCTGATAGTTCAATGTACTCAAAAAAAAATTAATGCACAAAATAATTTTTAAAAATCATATAAAGTTACCTTCAGCCTATGTGTATATGAAACATAAATGAATTATGTGCTTAGATTTAGATCTCATCTCCAAGATATCTCATTATGCATATCTAAATATCAACAAATTCATAAAAATCCAGAATACTTCTGCCTCCAAACATTTTGGAGAAGGGATACACAAACTGAATCACAGGGTTGTTGTAGGTTTTTTCAGCTATATGGCCATGTTCTAGAAGCATTCTCTCCTGATGGTTCACCTGCATCTATGGCAGGCATCCTCAGAGGTTGTAAGGTCTGTTGGAAATTCGGAAAATTGGATTTAGTCAGGTCATCAAATGCTAATCAAGGAGGCCAATTGAAATATTCATACCTAGCTCCAACAGACAAGAGTTCTTTCTCCCACCCTGGACATTTCACAGATATATAAATCCAATTTCCTAGTTTCCAACAGACCTCACAACCTCTGAGGATGCCTGCCATAGATGCACGCGAAACATTAGGAGAGAGTGCTTCTAGAACATGGCCATATAGCCCCAAAAAACCTACAACAACCCAGTGATTCTGGCCATGAAAGCCGTCGACTATACATTAAACTGAACTGCAGCTACAACACATCACTTTTTCATGCCATATGATATATATTTAACTGCGTATGTCAGTAAACATGTATGTTATATTAAAATGTTGTTATTCAGAATTTAAAAGCTATATGAATCCATAAAATATGAGTCAATGTGACTTGACAGGTACTGCTGGATCTTAGAAATATTATGATAGGGTCACTGACTGTAAGCCCAGCACACAATAGTCATGAACAACCATAGTACTGCTGATAATTTTGACCCACAAGACATTGTTGAACCTTAGCTCTCATGAGTTCTGATTTATGTGGCTAATAATGAGACATGATGAGAATTGTATTTCAGTTACATTTAGAAGAAAACATTTTCCCCATCCCTGGTTTCATATAATACAGCTGACAAGCAAATTAACGGTTTAATTTTCATAGCAAAAAGGAAAAAAGCTCAGATATTTCCATTTGTAGAATCACCCCTAATTGTGCTCACATTTATATGCATTTGCTAGTACAGTGACCAGTCTTGCCTTAATAATAACAATAACAATAATAATCCATGTGGATTCTATAGATACATGCTATCTTTTCAAATTTACTTAGCATATAAGCCTAACTTTCAAAGAGAGCCTCATTAGTCTACTGAGTTTTAAAGATGATGATGATGATTAGCATAGCCATGACAATACATGTACTAAGTAGGGAAAATTAAATTTAAAATGAAATAAATAGCAAAAAAATGGCCACAGAGGCAATTGATCTATGCTGGATTCCTGAGGAAACAAAGCTGTGTCCACTGGCAAAATATAATTAGCTGTGTAGCAGTTAGTATTTTGAGGTATGCAAGTTTAAATCCGAAATAATTTTATATAGAGAAATTCCTTTCCAAAATTAAGCTCTTTTAAGGCCATGCCATCTGTGCAAATAAATGGTTACCAAACAATTTTTCCTATTGTAATGTAAAACTAACAATCAAGTGCTGGCTGTAAGCAACGGAAATGGTGAACTCCCCTTTCGCATTTCTAGAAGCAGTTTTTTTAATAACTGTACTATTTGTTCTTTTCCAAAAGGCAGCGCTGGCTATTTTACTAAAATACTTGTTCTTGCTTTTGGGATAGGGAGAAACACAGGATTTTCTTACATATATATCTCTAATTCAACTTTGAGAAGGCATTATGATTATATTCAACACAGTGGTAGTAAGTGAGAGCAGAAAATTGGGTCAGGCCATGGAAATATGTGCGCTCCAGTGCTAAGGCAGAAAGAGACTTTATCAGGACATCATTATACAATAAATGTTGTTACAAGAAGCTTCTGACCAGCTGAGTGAGACTCTTGCAGGTTTAGTATTGGTGGGAATGTTGGAAAGGACTGCTTGGTTTTAACAAAGACATTCTGCTTAGTGCAGTGGTTCTCAACCTGTGGGTCCCCAGATATTTTGGCCTTCAACTCCCAGAAATCCTAATAGCTAATAAACTGGCTGGGATTTCTGGGAATTGTAGGCCAAGACACCTGGGGACCTACAGGTTGAGAACCACTGGCTTACTGCCTGGGATGGGAGTCAGGTGGCCCTCGAGACAGTGTTGGACTGCAAATCCCGGCCACCCTAGCTAGTACAATTCAGAGTGGAGCCTGTTTGGAGTGACAATCCAACAACATCTGGAAGGCACATGATTCCCACCTGTTACTTTGTGCCAAAATGCATGTTCCCACAGCCTTCTGTGATTACATTTTAAGAAATAAAAGAAGTCTTGAAAAGCAATTAAATTGACTCTCACTTCTCCTGCAAATAAAGGCAGAGGCTAAAATAAAAGGGATGCAACTGATTTACTTATCTGACATAGGGTGAGCTAGTATAATGAATTGTGACTCATTTCAAATATTTCTGCACATATTGCAATCTACTATGGCTTGGGGGTTCCAACGCCAAAACCTGTGGATGATCAAGTTCCATTATTTACAATGACACAGTAAATTGGTGTCCTTATATAAAATGGCAAAACCAAGTTTTGATTTTGAGATGTTTAAATAAATACTGGTATTTTCAAACCATGAATGGTTGAATCCAAGCATAGGCAGGGCCAGCTGTAATTCAAGCTTTCTCTGACCTTGTAGTGGATTCAGGGAACTGAAACGGAACTGGTTGCTATCTTGCCCAATAGGTATGTATTTTAAATGAGTTAGGATTGTTATGTGGCAATTATTTTGGGAATAGCATACTTTCAACAATATAATCTTAATTATTATTATTATTATTATTATTATTATTATTATTATTATAAACTATTGTATTATAAATTATTATTATTATAAACTGGCAAAGGAAGGTACTCCGTGGACAGTTTCTGGCAAAAACTGAGAGCCAAATTGACAAAGAAAAAACATGGCTGTGGCTCACAAATGGAACTCTGAAAAAGGAGACGGAGGGCCTGATTCTGGCAGCCCAAGAACAAGCCATTCGAACCAATGCCATCAAAGCCAGAATTGAAAAGTTGATGACAGATCCCAAATGTAGACTCTGCAAGGAAGCAGATGAAACAATAGATCACATCCTCAGCTGCTGCAAGAAGATAGTACAGACAGCCTACAAGCAGAGGCACAACACCGTTGCTCAGATGATTCATTGGAACCAGTGCCACAAATACCAACTGCCTACAACAAAGAATTGGTGGGATCACAAGCCGGAAAAAGTTACAGAGAATGAACACACCAAACTCCTCTGGGACTTCTGGATTCAGACAGACAGAGTTTTGGAGCATAATACTCCCGATCCCACAATCATGTTAAAAAACAAAGTATGGATCGTCGATGTTGCAATCCCAGGTGACAACAGGATTGCAGAGAAAAAAATATTTATTTAATTTATTTATTTACTTTATTTCTATACTGCTTTTCTCAGCCCTCAGGCGACTCAGAGCGGTGAACAACATCAGTACAAAACATCACAAAACAAGTATAGGGCAATTAAAAACAATTATCACATAAATCATTAACATCAGTATAACAATTATCAGCGCCTCAACAGTAAAATCAGAATCCAGTCTCGTCATCCATTATTCCGTATTCCTATGTTCAATTACACTGTTTAATCAAATGGCACGATATGAGGATTTAAAGATCGAACTGCAAAGACTCTGGCACAAGCCAGTCAAGGTAGTCCCAGTGGTGATCGGCACACTGGGTGCAGTACCTAAAGACCTTGGCCTGCACTTAAACACAATCGGCGCTGACAAAATTACCATCAGCCAGCTGCAGAAGGCCACCTTACTAGGATCTGCACACATTATTCAGTGATATATCACACAGTCCTAGACACTTGGGAAGTGTCCGACATGTGATTCAGCAGCCAGCAGAGTGTCTGCTGTGAACTCATCTTGTTGTGTTTCAAATAATAATAATAATAATAATAATAATAATAATAATATTTTATTTATAACTTGCCCAAGGAGACTCAGAGCAGTTTCCAGCAAAATAAACACAATGGCAAACATTCAATGCCAAAACAACAATACAAATCAAAGCAATTAATAAAAAACAGATTCAATAAAAATTATAAAATAAAAACTTAGATAAACAAACATGATACATCTTTCACTTGTAATCAAGTAGGAAACATCCTTTTGGGCTCTATATAGGAAAAATTTACCTCAACATTAGGCATAACAGACAGGAAAATGGATGCAAACAAAGAACAAAGTCTACACTAATTACTCACGGCCGCAAGACTAGTATATACAAAAAATTGGCAATTGGAAGAAATTCTCACAAAAGAGCAATGGCAACTGAAAGTATTAGATGTAACAAATATGGACGAATTGTCCCAACTCCTATTAAGACACCAAGGAACTCCAAAGAAGAAGACAGACTGGTAGTCATTTAAAACTTATATGAAAAAGGAGAAGAACACTATACTTACCTAATTCAGGAATAAGGTTGATCACATGTTGAAAGACACAATCACGAATGGAGAAAGCAGAAAGAGGTATCAATCCTTTTATTTCAGATTTGGAGATAAGACCACACAGCATGCAAAGGAGAAGACTGGGAGTACTGAAGCTCAATTTCTCCTTTTCCCCCTTTTCTTGTCTTCCTTTTCTTTTTTCCCTTCTTTTTGGTTCCTTTTTATTATATGAAAATTTTCTAATAAAAATTATAATAAACATGGAAACATAAAAGATCAGAGTTTGTTCTCATCATACTCATCAGTCTTTTGCTTGCAGCTAGGAACAGCCATAGTAAGATCTAGGTTAGTGCTTCTCAGGTTAATGGATGTGAGAGAATACAATTTCCTTCCCTAATATGTGAGTGACTGGTACCATATATATGACCATTGGTTACAACTGTTTTTTTTTCCCTTTATTTTCTGAGACTCTCCAGCTATTGGCAGGTGATGGGTTATGGACTGGCTCTGGTCTGTGAATTACCACTTTGAATAGTACTGCTCTAGATAACATCAGGATGATATGAGAAAACTGAGCCAGGAAAAGCAATATCTAAAAATAGAAATTGCTCTGGATCAGGTGCTATTAGTTTGTTTCAGTGAGGAAAAAGGAGAATGATTTATGTAGCTACAGACACACATATTTGAAAGATATTTTGGAGATTACCTATTTCAACCCTCTGTGCAATGAAGGGAGCAAATATAGCAATCATGAGAAATGGCTATCAAACTTCTGTTCTCCAGCAAAGGAGAGCCCATCACCTCCTGAGGCAGACTGTTCCATTACTGAAGTTTCTTCTTGTGTTGAAATGACATTTTCCTTTCCAATTGCTACCCACTGGTTCTTGTATTCTAGGGCTGCTCTGATCTATTCTGTGGCATCTTCTGCGTGACAGCACTTCAGTTACCTGAAGACAGCTATCACATGTCTCTTGTATCTTCTCTTCTCCAATATAAGCATAGACAGCTCTTTTCAGTCTGCTGTTGCTGTAGGACACAGGAATTTTGTAAATATGAAGAATCAAGTAGTTATTGCCTTCAAAGCTGGGCTAAAAATAGTGCCCAGTAGAAGTGCTTAGTTGGGCTACGGTGGGTTCAGGCACTGCTCCTAGTTCCTCAGGAAGATGTTGATCCTTCCCTTGATTCAACAGAAAATTAGTACCTTGGGAGCCTGGCAATGAAATCCCATGCAGTGTTCCCTGAGGACCAAACTGGATGGGAACTAGGTGGTCTAACATATATCTTGTGGTCTTTTAAAATGTAATATCAACTTTATATGACCAACCTTATCTACCTTATCTATGGCCCAACTTACCTGTCCAAACGCATCTCCCCTTATGAACCATCGAGGACCCTGAGAACATCTGGGGAGGCCCTGCTCTCGGTCCCGCCTTCTTTATTTAGTGTACTTCTACCCCACCCTTCTCAACCCCCGAGGGGGGACTCAGGGCGGCTTACAAAAAGTATGTCAGGTGGAGACAAGTATGTCTGGCGGGGACAAGAGACAGGGCCTTCTCAGTGATGGCCCCTCAGCTATGGAACGCCCTCCCTAGGGAGATCAGATTGGCTCCCTCCCTATTAACATTTCAGAGGCAAATTAAAACATGGTTATTTGAACAAGCGTTCACAAATGCAGAGTAACCGACATAGGAAATCGAATGACTTGACAATGGAACTGGACAATGCTTGGTAATAAAGAGACCTAACAGTGTTGTTTTTATTGTTTGTTGTTTTATACTGTTTTAATGTTTTAATCTGTTTTATGATATTATGTGTAGTGTGTTGTTGGAAACCACCTTGAGTTGCCGATTGGCTGAGAAAGGCAGTATACAAATGCAATAAATAAATAAATAATAAATATATCTACAAACTCACCAAGAAAATCCAACAAATGCTATGTTCAGCAAAGGACAAGAGGGATCCTCTCACTTCAGCAGGAGTCTACCGTATACCATGCAGCTGTGGACAAGTCTACATAGGGACCACCAAACGCAGCGCCCAGACACGCATCAAGGAACATGAAAGGCAATGCAGACTACTTCAACCAGAGAAGTCAGCCATAGCAGAGCACCTGATGAACCAGCCTGGACACAGCATATTATTTGAGAACACAGAAATGCTGGACCACACCAACAACCACCATGTCGGACTACACAGAGAAACCATTGAAATCCACAAGCATGTGGACAATTTCAACAGAAAGGAAGAGACCATGAAAATGAACAAAATCTGGCTACCAGTATTAAAAAACTCTAGAATTACAACAGAAAAACAGCAGAGAGGAAACAACCAGGCACATCTTAACAACTCTCAACAAAAGATTTTCCCAGGCTCAGCCAGGCCTTCAAATGCTAATAAAGGTCGTCAGTTGAAACATTCACACCTAGTTCCAGCAGAGAAGAGTTCTTTGCCCCACCCCAGCCATTCCACAGATATATAAACCCATTGTCCTATTTCCAATAGACCTCACTACCTCTGAGGATGCTTGCCATAGATGCAGGCGAAACGTCAGGAGAAATGCCTCTAGAACATGGCCCTATAGCCCGAAAAAAACCCCCCACAAGAACCTAGTGATTCCAGCCATGAAAGCCTTTGGCAATACAATAGATATATCAATAGAGGATAATTAATTGTTAATAGTGGCTATGCAGCAATGAACATGATTTGATTTAATTCCATGAGGAAGTGTTTCCCTTTCCGTCCAATTGAAGTTGAACCCACAACTCTTTGAGCTTATATCACATTGGAAGGTGTTTCAGTGGGAAAGGGCTAACAGTTGGGATACTACAGACCCATCCTTGACCCCAAGTATTCTTAGCCATTTTTAATATATGAAAATGTCATGCTTTGAATATTCTACAACATCATAGGAAACAGCCACAGCATGTACAGTATCTCCAATTCTCAAGGCAAGTGTCTCAAAGCAAGTGTCTGACACCTTGAACCAGATTATGATTCATTTTTTTCAAAAATAAAATAAAGAAGAACCATATTGTGGTTAAACCAGAATATGATTCAATTATTTAAAAAACCTACCATCTTAAGGTCAAAATGAAGGCTGCATCATATTGGCATCAAGTAGCACTAACAGATTTTCCCAGGATCCAGAATAATGATATAAGTAAAGGTAAATGTTTCCTCTGACATTAAGTCTAGTCGTGTCTGACTCTGGGGATGGTGCTCATCTCCATTTCTAAGCCAAAGAGCCGGTGTTGTCTGTATGTGCACCTCATAGAATCATAGAATCAAGAGTTGGAAGAGACCTCATGGGCCATCCAGTCCAACCCCCTGCCAAGAAGCAGGAATATTGCATTCAAATCACCCCTGACAAATGGCCATCCAACCTCTGCTTAAAAGCGTCCAAAGAAGGAGCCTCCACCACACTCCGGGGCAGAGAGTTCCACTGCTGAACGGCTCTCACAATCAGGAATTTCTTCCTAATGTTCAGATGGAATCTCCTCTCTTGTAGTTTGAAGCCATTGTTCCGCGTCCTAGTCTCCAAGGAAGCAGAAAACAAGCTTGCTCCCTCCTCCCTGTGGCTTCCTCTCACATATTTATACATGGCTATCATATCTCCTCTCAGCCTTCTCTTCTTCAGGCTAAACATGCCCAGTTCCCTAAGCCGCTCCTCATAGGGCTTGTTCTCCAGACCCTTGATCATTTTAGTCGCCCTCCTCTGGACACATTCCAGCTTGTCAATATCTCTCTTGAATTGTGGTGCCCAGAATTGGACACAATATTCCAGGTGTGGTCTAACCAAAGCAGAATAGAGGGGTAGCATTACTTCCTTAGATCTAGACACTATGCTCCTATTGATGCAGGCCAAAATCCCATTGGCTTTTTTTGCCGCCACATCACATTGTTGGCTCATGTTTAACTTGTTGTCCACAAGGACTCCAAGATCTTTTTCACACGTACTGCTCTCGAGCCAGGCGTCACCCATTCTGTATCTTTGCATTTCATTTTTTCTGCCAAAGTGGAGTATCTTACATTTGTCACTGTTGAACTTCATTTTGTTAGTTTTGGCCCATCTCTCTAATCTGTCAAGATCGTTTCGAATTCTGCTCCTGTCCTCTGGACTATTGGCTATCCCTCCCAATTTGGTGTTGTCTGCAAACTTGATGATCCTGCCTTCTAGCCCTTCATCTAAGTCATTAATAAAGATGTTGAACAGGACCGGGCCCAGGACGGAACCCTGCGGCACTCCACTTGTCACTTCTTTCCAAGATGAAGAGGAAGCATTAGTGAGCACTCTCTGTGTTCGTCCACTTAACCAATTACAGATCCACCTCACCGTAGTTTTGCCTAGCCCACATTGGACTAGTTTCCTTGCCAGAAGGTCATGGGGGACCTTGTCGAAGGCCTTACTGAAATCCAGGTACGCTACATCCACGGCATTCCCCGCATCTACCCAGCTTGTAGCTCTATCGAAGAAAGAGATCAGATTAGTCTGGCATGACTTGTTTTTGATAAATCCATGTTGACTATTAGCGATGACTGCATTTGTTTCTAAGTGTTTGCAGACCGCTTCGTTAACAATCTTTTCCAGAATCTTGCCCGGTATCGACGTGAGGCTGACCGGACGGTAGTTGTTTGGGTCATCCTTTTTTCCCTTCTTGAAGATTGGGACCACATTGGCCCTCCTCCAATCTGCTGGAACTTCTCCCATTCTCCAAGAACTCTCAAAGATGGTTGCCAATGGTTCCGAAATGACTTCCGCTAGTTCCTTCAATACTCTGGGGTGTAGTTGATCTGGCCCTGGGGACTTGAACTCATTTAGAGCGGCCAGGTATTCCTGGACGCCTTCTTTCCCAATTTGGGGTTGGATGTCCTCCAATCCCTCATCCACTCCATCTTGCTGAGGTTGAAGACTCTCTTTTTGTGAGAAGACCGAGGCAAAGAAGGCATTAAGTAGTTCTGCCTTTTCCCTATCCCCTGTCAGCATTGCCCCATCTTCTCCTCGAAGAGGTCCTATCGCCTCCTTGTTTTTCCTTTTTCTACTGACATAAGAATAGAATCCCTTTTTATTGTTTTTAATGTCCCTGGCAAGTCTGAGCTCGTTTTTTGCTTTAGCCTTGCAGACCTTTTCCCTACAGGTGTTGGCTATTTGTTTGAATTCTTCTTTGGTGATTTCTCCCTTTTTCCACTTCTTGTGCATGTCTCTTTTGTGTCTTAGCACAGTTAGAAGTTCTTTGGACATCCATTCTGGCTTCTTTGCACTTGTCCTTTTTTTTCTCTTTGTTGGCACGGTTTGCAATTGCGCCTTGAGTATTTCACTCTTGAGAAATTCCCATCCATCCGTAACTCCCTTGTCTTTTAGTATGTGTGTCCACGGAATGCTGCTCAGCGTTTCCTTCATTTTTTGGAAATCAGCTCTCCTAAAGTCCAAAATGCGGGTTTGACTTGTCTTAGTTTCGGCCTTCCTTTGTACCTCAAATTGCAGGAGCACATGGTCACTTGCCCCTAAGGATCCTACCACTTCGACTGCATCGATCAGGTCCTCCGCATTTGTTAGGATGAGATCAAGAGTAGCCAATCCCCTTGTTGCCTCTTCTACCTTCTGGACCATGAAATTGTCTGCAAGGCAAGCGAGGAATTTGTTGGACCTTGTACTCTTGGCCGAGTTTGTTTTCCAGCAAATATCAGGATAGTTGAAATCGCCCATGACTACTCTTCTCTGTGCCTGTTTGGTCAACTGTTGGCAGAAGACTTCATCAAGTTCTTCCTCCTGGCTTGGGGGTCTGTAGTAGACGCCTACAACGACATCTTTTTGAGTCCCAGTTCCCTTGATTCTTATCCAGATGATTTCAAGCTGGTTTCCCAGATTGCTGTCTTGAATCTCTTCTGCAGCATAAGAGTTTTTGACATATAAGCCTACTCCGCCTCCTCTCCCCTTTGTTCGGTTTCTGTGAAAGAGGTTATACCCCTCGATATCTACATTCCAGCGATAGGAGTCATCCCATCAGGTTTCAGTGATCCCTATGATATCATATTTGTGGTGTTGTGCTAAAAGTTGGAGTTCGTCTTGTTTATTTCCCATGCTCTGTGCATTAGTGTAAAGACATGTGAGCCCCTGAGATCTTCCCTTGAGCTGTTTAATTGGGGTTATTGTGCTTTTGGTACTTGGTCCTTGTTGTGTTTGTGCAGCCGTCCGTTTATCCTTCTGGCGATTCCCAGACATTATGGGTAAAGTAGTGTTCGCAAGGCTGTTGTCCCCCTCCCCCGGTGGACCTAGTTTAAAGTGCGTCTAATGAGGTTTGCGAGTCTGTGAGCAAAAAGGTGTTTTCCTACTTGTGTGAGATGCACCCCATCCCTTGCCAGTAGGCCATCCTCCTGGAAAAGCAGGCCATGGTCGAGGAAGCCAAAGCGTTCCTCCTGACACCATTTTCTAAGCCAGTCATTGACCTGTACTATTTTTCTGGCTCTTGTGGGTCCGTGTCTTACAACAGGGAGGAGGGATGAAAAGACCACCTGTACATTACATTCTTTTAGCTTTGCTCCTAGAGCTCGAAAATCATTTGTGATCTTTTGAAACGTATGCCTTGCAGTATCATTGGTTCCTACATGAATCAACATGAGGGGAGGACGGTGATAGGGCTTGAGGAGCCTGGTGAGCCTCTGAGTGATATGGTGTATTTTTGCCCCCGGTAGGCAGCATATTTCTCGAGCCATCCCATCTGGTCTGGAAATGACAGCTTCCGTTCCTCTAAGGAGGGAGTCGCCTACTACCAAGACCTGTTTACTTTCGGGAATGACAGGGCCCCTTTTGTGCAATGTAGTGTGTAGGTCTCCAGAAAAGTGATCCTGTTGGTGTGAATTGTGTAGGTGAAAAGTTAGGATATGTGGCGAGCATGACTGCATGGAGCACCGTTACCTTCCCGCAGAAGCGGTACCTATTGATCTCTCATTTGCATGTTTTTGAGCTGCTAGGTTGACAGAAGCTGGGGCTAACATCAGGAGCTCACCCAGCTCCCTGGATTCAAACCACTGACCTTTTGGCCAGCAAGTTCAGCAGTACAGTGGTTTAACCACTTTTTTAATATTTTATCCTCCATCTTCCCAGACCTTTCATAGTCTTTCAAGCAACAATCCAAATGGGAAGGACAGAGTGACTGAAATCAATAAAGATGCCCCAGTTTGTCCTGTTCCTGTGTTACCTTATAAAACATCAAAGCTTTATTGTATTGCTGGAGGAACTCTAGTGTGTGTTATGTAGTAATCTATTTTTTAATCCATCAGAAACACTATCAGAGAATTTTGAAAATTGAATAAAATACTTATGACAGTTTGTGTTGTCGTGTGTCCTCAAGCAGCTTCCAACTTACGGCAACTGTGGTATAGTGATTTGAATGTTGGATTATGACTGTGGAGACCATGGTTCAATTCTCTCCTCAGACATGAAATCCACTGAGTGAGCTTGAGTGAATCACAGCCCCAGAAAACCCCATGACCTTAGGGTCACCGTAAATCAAAAATGACTTGAAGGCACACTACCGTAAGAACAAAGATGATCCTGTAATGAGGACTTTTTGACAAGCTTTCTTCATAGGGCTATTTGCCTTGCCTTCTTCTGAGACTAAGAGAGTGAGAATACCCAAGGTCACCCAGTGGGTTTCCGTAATCGAGTGGAAATTCGGACTCCTGTCTCCAGAGTCCAGGGCACTATACCCCCGTATCTTTCTTCAATTAGAATTGCATACATTTATTTACCAAGGGGATAGAAAGAGAGAGGAGCACTAGTGGAAAAAATAGGGCCTCTTCTTTTAGCTTAGGGACTCTTTGGCTAGAAGACAGCTGTAGGAGACAGCTTGTGATTTTTTTTAATTCAAAATGCTGCTCGTTGAAAGCTTTGTAAGAATATTTGGCTGCACTTGTCTCCTTGCCTGTCCTGATGCTTTTATTTATACTCCCAGTGGTAAATTTCCTCTCTCACCTTTTCCACTCTTTCTCAGAATGAGAAGCAGACACTGAGCAGAATGCAGTAGATTGCAACATAAAATCCCTTGGAAAATGTTGCTATTACTGGCAGCATTTTGACTCTCAGATAAAATGGAGCAGCTGCAGCCATAGGCGTTAATAGAGCAGGAAGAACTTAGTTTGTGATCTGTTGCTCAGAACTTCACTAATCCAGTGAAGGGCTGCCTTCTATGAGACTGAGCATCCTTTGTATATCCTTCATTTTCATCAAAATCAGGGTGAAGGTGGGGGGGGGGGGGATTGCAGAACTTGGCAAAAAATTCTTTTGGTACTACAGTCTATTCAAAACCTTTTGGTACTGCACTCTATTCAAAAACTAGGATATGTCAATGTCAAGTGGTGTACTATGGGAATTTTTATCTGATTAGTTTGAAGTTTGACAGAAAGTTAAAACAAAACAATTACCAGCTTAAAATCTGGCACAAATATAGCCAAGGCTTCATTTTATTTATTTATTTATTTATTTATTTATATTATTTATATTATTTACTCTATTTGTATCCCACCTTTCTCTACTCCGAAGGGGACTCAAGGCGGCTTTACATATGGCAAATATTCAGTGCCTTTGTACAATAAACAGCTAAAATACATTAAAGATTTTAAATTAGTGGATGTCATGGATTTTTTGTTCCCATCTTGTTGATGGGAAGCTTACCACTGAAGTGGAAATTATCTATCGGACAGATGGCAAGCTATTTAACCTCAGCAGACTGAAAGCCAAAACCAAGGTTACAGCATCTGTTATAGAACTCCAATATGCTGATGACCTACAAGCTACTCTAAACACCTCCACAGAATCATACTAGAAGCTCGGCCTGTCATTGAACATCGAGAAAACCAAAGTGCTCTTCCAGCAGTCACCAACCAACCCATCTGCAATGCGAGAAATGCAGTTTAATGGTGTAACATTAGAAAATGTTGACCATTTCTGCTACCTTGGCAGCCACCTCTTCACAAAAGTCAACATTGACACTGAAATACAGCACCGCCTGAGCTCTGCGAGTGCAGCATTTATTCAAATGAAGCACAGAGTGTTTGAGGACCAGGGCATTCATAGGGATACCAAGATGCTTGTTTATAAAGCTATTGCCCTCTCAACCCTGCTATATGCCTGTGAAACATGGACTATCTACAGATGTCACATGCAACTCCTGGAATGATTCCATCAGTGTTGCCTCTGAAAAAGTCTGCAAATCTCTTGGAAAGACAGGTGGACAAATGTCAGCGTGCTGGAAGAAGCCTTAAGACCTGGCTGTTCGAGAGGGCATTTAATTAAGTGCTAAGCAACAACATTACGGTAATGAGAACTGGAATGGTATAAGGAAAATGAGACTGGCTATGATTCTACTAAGAGACGAAGCGGATTTTTATGTAGTTTGTATTTGTTGTATAGTCATATGTTGTTGATACTGGCCTCTGTAACTGTCTTTTTATGTGTACTGTACACCGCCATGAGTCGCCCGTAAGGGCTGAGAATGGCGGTCAATAAGTGCATCTAATAAATAAATAAATCTAATAAAGACCACCAGCATTGAAGTGACGGTCCTCCGCCATCAACACAGCTGGACCAGCCACATTGTCCGAATACCCAATCACCGTCTCTCAAAGCAGTTACTCTACTCCAAACTTAAGAACAGAAAACAGAATGTTGGAGGACAGGAAAAGAGATTTAAAGGTGGGCTCAAAGTCAACCTTAAAACTGTGGCATAGACACAGAGAATTGGAAAGCCCTGGCCCTTAGCATTCTAACTGGATATCAGCTGTGACCAGCAGTGCTGTAGAATTTGAAGAGGATGAAAGAGAAAAATGTGCCAAGAGGAAGGCGTGTCAAGCAGGACTGCATTCCATCTGAAAACGGATGCCCTTACTGCAGGATAACATGCGGGTCAAGAATAGGGCTCCACAGTTACCTTCATACCCACCTCCAGGACACCGCACTTGGAAGACAATCTTACTCAGACGAGGGATCACCTAAGTAAGTAAATGCATTGTGCATGCTGCCAACTGTGAACCGTCTTGAGTCGCCTCTGGCTGAGAAAGGCAGTATACAAATGCAGTAAAATAAATAAATAAATAAATACAACCACTATTAAAAATCACACCATCCACAATCGTAATCCGGGGCTGTTCCAAAAGTAATTGCACATAATTCCATAGCTAATATTGCATTTTTTATTAATGGGAGTAATTTTATCAATGGGAGTAATTATTTTATCAATGGGAGCTATTATTTTATCAATGGGAGGAATTTATATTCACTTTAACTTTGGGATCATGCTGGTATTCCCTTAAATTTATTTCCTACAAAGCTTCAAATCTTATATTTTCTCCAAAGATATGGAATTGGTTGTGGTATTAGATGTTGCATGGCATATTCCTCTAGAGAAATATGCAGAATTATTTTTAGGTATTTTTCTAGCAATGATACATTTAGCTGGAGACTAAGTGTTTGGAACCGAGTGTTAAAAGCCATACCTAAAACCTTCATAAAGCATAAGATTAGACTCCTAATCCCTTGGTTATTCTGTCTCTGTTCTTTAGTGTGCTTTATTATAAAGAACATCTTTGATTATAAGCCTCCAAGATACCGAGGCTGTAGAACTGCAGCACATAAGCGCCGCTTGCTTTTTATACTACTGCTTTACAAGTTTCCCCATATAATCTAATCACCTTCTGACCTTCCTGCTGACAAGCATCAGGGGATGGGTGGAGAAGTTCAACATGGTCATTACTGTACTGCACTTTGCTTGATGTACATCAGTGGGATCCATACATGCGTCTGTTAAAAAACACCACTTGGATTATATTGCTAATGTGCTCAGAAAAGCATTTATCAGGAGGTGGCCTCCACTGTTTTATTGTGGGTTGCCAACAGAATGTTAGAGATCACCTTAAGAACTCAAGCCAGGTAATTGTAATATCTTACAAGGAATAATTGAGCTAGGAACAACTCAGAATGAGTTTATTTTGAATAAGTTTTCCTGTAATGCACTTGTTATTAAATATCATTAATCCTTTGAAAAAGGCTACCCAATGTTCCTATAATCCTTGTGAGACATCTGCTCTTTTTGAGAAAGAGTATATTCTGACTCCTATTGTTAGTCTCAACTACAGCAGAACCATTAAATCAAGGAAACTTTCATAAGTGTTGATTTACCTATTTACTATTGCTTTAATGGTTCTAATTTAGAAAGGATCACTCATAGGAACCGAGCTTAAAAGTGCTTCATTCAATGCATCTGTCAACAGTTGTATCCCCTCTTTAGACAGCAGGAGAGATATCAGGTGTTTCCACGCACCTCTGTCTGAGGAGAAGATACTTGCTACTTACTCCCCCAAGACCATAATATGTTGCTTCTCTGTGAGCAGGGAACTATACAGGAGGGTTTGAATGATGCCTGGTTCCCTTTGTTAAAAAAAAAAATAGTGTCAGAAGCAACTTGAGAATATATTGCTAGCCGCTTCTGATGTGAGAGATGCCCGGATGTGTTACCACCACTGGGAGGCTTCTCTCATGTCCCAGCATGGGAAGCTGGGGCTGACAAATGGTAGCTCACTCTGTTTTGCAGATTCGAACCGCCGGTCTTCAGGTCAGTAGTTCAGCTGGCACAAGGGTTTAAGCCATTTCCTTACTTGGTGTTGAAGTGGTACAATAAAAACCAGAATTTACACCCCCATTTCCTGGTTAAGAGAACAAGAGTCTCTTTTACCACTTGCTATGGTTAGAGGCACAGGACCTTCACAAAAGTGAAAAACCAGTGATTTTTTTAAAAAATGCTACTTTTTATTACAACACTTCTCTAGTAATTTCTAAGTCCTCTAGCATAACCCTATGGCCAATGTCTACTGCAAGTTAACCACAGAATCATACTGGAGAGAACATATTAATGAAATCTGTGCATCTTTAAGTCTGCAAAAGTTAAACTAGCAAATGAGGAGGATGACTTTCTTTATATTAGCTAGAAATAACTAGCTCTATAATAACAAGTATCAGTTAACAACATTGGTATGTAGTGTGGTTTCCCATCTTTAACAGCCACTGTGTGCAATAAGCAGATGGCTTCTGGCAAAATGGCAGTTGCATGTTGACTTTTCTTCCTCCTCCTTCACCTCACTGAAGCATGTAGTACCTTATGTTCTGAATCATTAGAGTTTAACATTTCCTGTCCTCCTAAGGTCAGCACAGCAAGAGTAATAGCTGTAACGTTGTAATGTTGAATGGGAACAGGGAAATGCACATTGCTTATACATGAATAATTGGTATTATGAGGCAGCTACTGTTTTCAGTGACACCTTTGTGCTTTTCATAAAAATTGTGCCCTGGGGTGGTGTTGCCTTTGTTTACACAGAAATATTATGCTGTGAGGGCCTCAGGATATCTCTGAGTAAATGCCATATCTAGAAGTATCTCAAGGCTAGCTCTGCCTTAAACATCAGGTACCATTGAACAGATGGGATAAATCATAAATGTACTTATTTAACATATTGACAGTGCCAAAAGATGGCAACGAGACCCAATCAGCCAAGCTTTAATCACATTGGAATCAATGGGATTCCAGTTAGTTATGGTTAAAGTGTGCAACTAATTTTATTGAGATCAACAGAGCAATCCTAAATGGGGAGAGTGAAGTGGTAGATCACCCACCACTTCCAAAGCCCCACCATGCCACTAATGGAAGTGGCTTGTATTTTTCCAATTTTAATGCTTTAAAAAAAGTTACCTTCTTGTAGCTTATGGCAGATGCCTAAACCAACTCCAAATTGGCATGGGTGAAGGTTCCAATTCTTCTCTTGGGGAAAACCCCCCCAAAGGATCCTTGGATCCATGCATATCCAGTCCTATAAGTGTACTGTCAGCGTAAACACTACCTACAACATATATAATGATGGAACCTTATCCAGGTTGGTTCTGTGCTCTCAATCATTGGGCTCCATAACCACATTGCCCTTACCCCTCAAAGCCCCCTCCCTGAATGTGTTATTCCAGCCTCAAGATGTAATAAAATAAACATCAAGTCTTCAGGCTGCTTCCACTCTGTCTGCAACTCCTCAGTCTGAAATAAAATAATACTTCTCCCTGAACACTCCACATTCTCAGTCCCCATCAATCCCTGTTCAGATCTTCTCCTTCTTCCTCTTTCTTTTTTAAAAACTTTTTATTCATGAGAACAAAGTTACAAACATAATAACAAACAGAGACATATGCAAGAAAACATATTAAAACAGTATCTGCATCAAGGAAGTATGCCATAACAAAGGATTTTTCTTAATGTAAAGGGTGGTTTACACACACAAAAAGGCCTCAGGTGAGTTCAAATGTATCAAAATAATACACAATAAAGCAATAGTAACAATAACAGTGAGCTTCAGAATTAAGCCTTGTGATGAAAAAAAAAATAAAACAATCCAATAAGAATGGAATGTATAGCCCCTACTGCAGTGACATATAAGTTGTGTTGTCGAAAGCTTTCATGGCCTGAATCGTTGGGTTGCTGTGAGTTTTCTGGAACATGGCCATACAGCCCGGAAAACTCACAGCAACCAGACATATAAGTTGTTTACAACAAAGTCAACAAAGATACAAAATCATATACATAATCACTCTGGTGTCCGCTGGAGAGGAGAGGCCAGGCCCAGCTCAGTTCTCTCTACAAATTGACTATCTTCTTTGTAAATGGGGAACAAAAAGAAAAAAACGGACCAGGACAAGTCCCAAGATGGCTAGACCTCACAAGCCCTCTAAACAACTCAAAATAGACAAACTATTTGGGGAGGAAACTGTGAGCACGCCAGTCTTAAAAGCTCTGCCTATTGGTAATAGCTTTTCAGCTTTGGAGAATGAAAGCACATACTCTGGCAATTTGACTGGTTATCACGAAGGAGTGTCCTTGGTTTCATCTGGGACAGATATGTTTGGGGAGAATTTGTTATTTACAGAGATACAACAATATGCTGAACAACAGCAAACATGGCCACCTGATTTTATGATGAAACAATGTCTTCTGATGGCCCACTCTGTTGTATCTATTTTTGGAAGTCTAGAGAAAATTACAAAACAACTTGAGCTCCTTAAGCTTTCTTTTGATTCTCTGGTTCAAAAATAAAATACAGCTTTAAATGAAGGCCTAGTCCAAAGTAACAGCACGGAGCCTAGAAAGCAGGAAAGGGGTCACAAAGTAGCTCCTACTAAGGAGTTGCAAAAGGAAAATTGCAACAGGATCCTACAAGCAAGACAGATAATGTTACAAATTGCTAACAGCAGGATAAATAAGGGCAGTTGGGTATCACAAAGGGCCATTAGAACATCTTTGAGCCAACTTTTACACATACACCCTCACAGCATCGATATACTTAAAGTGGAGTGGCTCCCCCAAGCAGCTGCAGACAAAAGAATCCTGTTGACATTCCAGCAACCCACAATACCAGCAATGCTGATGAAGATGAGAATTTTCCTGCTCAACTTCCAAATCACTCCAACATGTGTCTTCCGAGACTTGGACATCACCCCCCGATAACTTCTTTGCATGCCAGAGGTTCAACAACAACTCCCAGGGAGACTTCTGACAAGAACAGACTGCAATTCAGCCCAGCCAAAATCTCCAATTCTTCAACACAGGAACAGCCTAAGGGCCTCAGCAGTTCAACCTGCAATGAACGACGTGATATTATCCTTAGAGTGGACTATCTTAAGAACAAGTTGCTTACCACCAAGGACTTGGGTCGAACCGTTGATGTACTTAGCACCCATTGATGAGCCCTCCCATGTTAGGAGCAACCTGGAGGGAGGCCTGGTTGTTGACCTCCTAGCAATTAATGAGGAAGAGATCCCAACTACATCTCCAATACAACTCTTGGAACTCAGGAGGGTTAACAACACACCTCCCCCACATGAACCACCCTCTAACCTAAAAGTCCTGATGCAGATCGTGCCCCTGGGTACTGGTGGTGATCCAGATTTGTGTGCAACGTCTTGATAACTACATTTGCTATCCTGGAACATTATGGGCTGGTCAAATAAATTCCATGATCCAGACTTTGGAGCATATTTGCAAACATTCAGAATAATTTGCCAGCAAGAGACATGGGCTGATGAAGCAAACCCACCATTTCTCTATGGCTTTAAATAATTCTCAGTTCCAGCTGTGAAAACAAGTTCTAAAGGTCGTGGCAGCGGTGGCCTCACTACACTCATTTCAGTGGAGCTGCAAGTCGACATTCAACCTTTAGTTAACATCTACCCTCATGCATACAGACCTTTTTCATCAAGAGTATGCACTTAGATGGTTTAATTTGTATAAATGTTTATTTTCTGCCCAGACTAGCCAAAAATGGAGGCCCTAACAGTGTCTGGTCTAGACTATTTGGAACTCTTACTCTACTTGAAAATCAATACCCCTCCACCAAGATCCTTCTGTGTGGCGACTTCAATGCCAGAATTGGGGCGGAATTGAAACAGGTGGGGGGGGGGTGTACAAATTTTGAACAAGGTTGCCAAGTTACACCTGCTGCTAGGGTCTCTCAAGACCCAAATAGCAATAAATTAGGTAGGAGTTTTTTTTAGAGATTCTCTCCCTCCATCATTTGCAGTGGAAACCCAATATGACAGAACACAGGGTGCCTACACCTATGCCTCTAACAGAGGAGCCAGCACAATAGATTACATGGTGGCTTCTGCCAACCTGCTTCCAGATATCCAAAGTTTTGCAGTTGACAACAGGATAGAAAGTGATCATTTCCCTCTGTCACTGATATTCAACTTTGAGTTGTATCTAAATGGAATCCACATGGGAGAGCAGAGAATAAGGTGGTCTACCAATTTAGATAACTCTCTTCATCGCACAATTGAGAGTACTCCTCTTAAATAACCCCACCAACACATTTTAGACTTCAACTCAGATACATTATCTGCTTACCAATCCATTATTCAGAGCCTCAGACCAACACAGGTCTGTAAAAAACAATTTAACCCCAACAAAGTGGGAATTAACAGGTGGTTTGACTCGGAATGTAGAGGTGCCAGGAAGGCACTGATGGACTTCTCTAGGCAGGCCCTCAGAAATAAGGACAATACTACAGCTGGTGCCCTGGCCTCAAGGAGGGCATCTTATAAGGCCCCTATAAAGGAGAAAAAAGACATTTATGCCAAAGAACAGTGGAAACAACTAGTCTTAGAAGTGACACAAAAGAATGAGAAACAGTTCTGGGATATAACATCTAGAGGAATGCATACGATCAGACTGGCTTCAGGCTTCAGCCCCCCCCCCCCCCAATTCTCAGGGTGGTCTTTGAGAAGGCCTTACTGGTACATTACTGGTACATTATTTAAACTGTTATGTTTATTCATATCATGATCTGATCACCATGCTCAATATATCCCATATGCATGGGGGTATTTGGATAATGATACAAAAGGTTTGCTAAGATAGATCCTGAGCCCCTCCCCAAATCAAACTCAGCCCCCCTAATCAAACTCATCCCCCCTCCCCAATCAAAATCCTGGCTACGGGCCTGTACTGGGGCATATCTTAACGGAACAATGGTTCACTCGTTTCAGTGGGCTCTATGGAGCTAACCCCTCAGTGAATCTGGCTGTCAGTGACAACCACTGAGATAAAGATGCTGACTGCAGCTCTAGCTCTGGGCAAGGCCCCAAGGGAAAACATGATGCCCCCAGAAATATTTAAAAACTTCCCAGAGTGGTGGGCTCCAATATTAGCTAAAGTGTTTACACAAATCAATAACTCAGGTCTAATCCCAGAGGGATGGAAACAGAGCATAGTTGTCCCTATTTACAAGAAGGGTGATAAGCAAGATCCCAACAATTACCGATCCATCAGCCTCTTAGATATTGATTCTAAGTTATACAGTAAACATCTGTTAAACAAACTAGAGGATTGGGAATTTGCTAATCATATTATTCACCCTGAACAGGCTGGTTTTAGGAAAGGACAGAGCACAATTGACCAGTGTCTGACTCTGTACTTTCTAGCCCAACAAGCAATAGCAGGTCCAACTAAACACCTATTTGTAGCCTTTGTTGATTTAGCTGCAGCCTTCGACTCAATTGACAGAAACCTGTTGTGGCTAAAATTGACTAACACTAATATAGATAAATGCCTGTTACTCCTCATCAAGGCACTATACTCCGATTCCACTGCTAGAATAAGAGTTGGCACCTCCAGCTCATTAATTGATCTAATCCACACTACCAAAGGAGTAAAACAAGGCTGTCTGCTGGCACCCTGTCAGAGAATCATAAAGGAATCCTCAGCCAGGGTTTCCCCAAAGCTATGCTCTGAACATCTACCAGAATGCAAAGCTTGGAACTCAAAACATCAGAAATTGCTGATTAACAGCTCTAAATTTTTGATATGGTACAAACTATATAAATTCGACCATGAAAGGGCAATGTATATAACCAATCTTACATTCCCTAATCTTATACAAGCTTTTGCAGCCCTACGATTCCAAAGCATGCTCTCAGCAGTGCTGGATAGCAGATATGCAGGCATCCCTTTGGCTAGCCATATATGCATATGCAGGGTCCCAGAAATCGAGGACCTACCTCACTACCTGTTCGACTGCTTCCTATACGATGCACCAAAAAATAAATTCTTAGGATGTATCCTATGGTACCTACAATCGAACATGGTTGCAGAAAGGATCTTTTACCTTTTATCTGATACCAACTCCTCAATCACTTATAAGGCCTCTCTCTTTACTCTGACAGCAAATAAAATCAGGGCTAAACTGATTGTGGACATTGCAATCGACTGTGCCGGGGATGCTCTCATCTAGTTTTTAACATGACTGATATCCTACACTGGCTTTTCACCAGTTATATTTTGCAAGCTTTGTTCTACCCATCTTGCATCCTGCCTCTAATTGTTGAATTTTACAATGTTTTGTATTGATGCTGGACTAATATTGATACTTAAGTTTATTTATTTTATTTTTTCTCTTTTCTTTTCTCTCTCTCTCTTTTCTAAATGACCAAACTTTCATATTGGCTTTCTACTGGTAAATACGCAACTCCCAGCACATGTTGCATTTGAGTTGCTGCACCTCACAATGTATATTTTGTATGTCCTGTTTTAACTTGCTGGCACCCTACTTCTAATTGTTGGATTTTACAGTGTTCTGTATAGATGTTTATTTGATGCTGCTTCTGTAAATACATATAACCATTGGTCGGAGCATTAATAAATATTGATTGATTGATTGAGATACATAATCATTTTGCATTCTGCAATTTGGACATTAATTAATTAATGGACAGGAATTAATTTAAGGTCTTAATGTTAATGATGAATAAAGTGGCCCTTGCTCTATGTCTAGCTGGCCTTATCTTTATCTCTGACCGACCTCATCTAACTCTTCAACAGACAAGTGTCTGTTTTATTGTTTATCTGCCCCTGCATTTCAAAAGTTGTGATTGGCAACGTTTGCTCAGTCTTGCCCAATTGCTTATTTTATGTATGAATATTCATGCAGTTTGCCATGGTTGTCTAGGAGATTGGGGAGGATGGATTAAATCCCATCCTAAAATTCTCTCGCCAGCAGGTCTGGTTTTAGGATTATTCTGTAAAGCCTGACTAGTTCAGAGTGTTTCAGATGGAGCTTTTATTATGCACCACTCTGCCACATTCACTGCACTTCATAGGGGATTCACAGGATCTTTCCCACTCACAAACCTTTCCTGCTTTTCCACTGTTGTCTTCTGTTTTTTTCCACACCACACAAAAAAACCCTTAACATTTCAGAGGGAATAGCTGTGTGGTGCCTTCCAACTGCCAGCATGAAGAGCCCTTCATCTGGAAATGCAATTTATTTGATTCTAGCCAATAAGTTCTCATGTGTGTGCATGTTTTAATTAATGCGTTGGAAATGCAGAAAGAGAAAGAGAATGGTCAGAAATTTCTAATTTTAACTGAAAAAGGTACTGACCGTGTATCATCCAGGAGGAAGAGATGCCTGGCACTGTTTCCATATTGCGAAGTTATATTTTATAGAGACAGCAAAAGTATGGTAGATTATCAGATAACAAAGAAGGCAGGAAGGGCAAACTCATACAATGGAAAGTTCCCAGTTGTCAGCTAGAACTGTAGGCTTTATAAAATGTTATCTACAATCCATTGTGTATTGAGAATTTCCTGTATTTCATCTCTTCCACACACCCTGGCATCACTATTCAGGCTCTAGATACTTAATTTAAATGGGCTATTATAGGGGTAAAAACAATATATTGCTATATATTCTATTTATATAACTTGCATGAATAATCTCAATGGTCCTTGGTTTTCTAAAAATTGCTGAAGGTTATTTTGAGCTATACAAACAGATATCAGCTTATGTATCCCTTCAGAATGAAATTGACAACCAATATTCTTGAACTTCACTTCATTTGTGCCCCTCCTGTCTTAACAAACATGACTGGGCAGAGGTGCTGGGTGAGGATGATGGATGTTGGTAGGCCATATGTCAATCTCTCTATCCAACTATTACATTCAAATGATTAAACACTGTTTATAGTTTCATAAGGTTCGTTTCTTGGGAAAGGTTTTCTTGTTTCACTTACTGCTTTCCTTTATTCATATGTAGTATTTTATCGTAACCATTCTTGTATAACTGGAATAGTACAGTTAGGGAGCTCAGAGCAATGTACCCTATTTCACTTTCTTAACAACATGGTAGAAGTACAGGAAACTGAGAGTGAATGATTTGCCCAAGGGCACAGTCAGAACACACAGAGGCTATTCAGATGGCTGCTTGTAAGCTTTGGAAGTCTCTTCCCTAATATTCTAGCAGAATGTTTAGCATACTCTGCATTGGATTGTTTTTCCTTCAGCCCAGAAATAATGAGAAGGCAATGCAGTAAAAACAGCATACATATCTGGTGGCAGTATAGTCTCTGTGACTTGGAAGAGCTCTACTCATCTTTCTCCTGCTGTGTGCACATGGCAGATTGAGAGCCCTAACAATGTACAATACACACCATGTGGTGTGAACTTTTCATTTGCTATCGGCCACTGCCCTGAAAGGGAACTGAAACTGTAAAGGGGATGACATGTCTTGAATGTCTGAAGCAGCCCTTCCAGGTTGTATGAATAGGCCTCCAATGATGGGAGATACAGACACAGATAAGTTTTTCCCCTCTTAAGACACGGTTGAAATTTCAGTTAACTGTACAATTTTCACTCACCAGATAACATTCACTCCGTGAAAGATAAGCACATTCATTTTGAAGTATTTTGAAATAACATCCTCACTGCAAATACATTCTTATACAACTTTTTAGTGGTTTACACATTTAAATCCTGACACCCTATCTAAGTGGGTGAACAAACATCTGCAGCACATGGCAATCAACAATTCGTGTTCCCCATTAAAGAAACAAGAGCATGCCCTCCACGCTAATTACTTTCTGAGCATAATTGCTGGAATGGAAGCACTTTCCTATCCCTATTAACATATTTAAAAGTCACAGGGTCAAATTCTCTCCTCAGTAGCAAAGGATTATAACTGAACGTGGAGAGATTTATCACACTTCAGGTCTCAGGTGCCTACTATTAGATGTGTTAATTTTGCAGCCCACACAAATACACAGAAAAGTGTATTTCCCCACCCTGGAGGCCTGTTTCCTCCTGCTGCTATAAAACAAGTTCAGTTCTATTCACTACAATAAATATGTATATGCTAGCAGTGGTGGTGATACTGTGTCAGTGGCTCACTTTCAAAACTTGTTGTTTTCTGTCTTCTGATGTCTCAGACATGGTTGCTGCCTGCATTTCCAGCTATCTGTCTTTTGCCAGGTCACTTCAGTTTTGCCCCAGCTCATTCAAAGCTTTATTCCTGCCCTCAGTTTATGTCAACACTCAGCAAACACATCGGCTTGTGTGAATGATCTTTTCTCAGACAGCTTGCTTTAGTTTTTAATATATCTCTAAGGTTTGAGAAACTGGACAATTCCTTTTGATCCCATTGCATAGGGCAGTAACTATGCTTCATAGGCACTAGATCAAACATTGCTTTATTGGCTTGCACATGCCAATTCTCTTCTTAACATTCAGGCTCAATATCAGTTTGCTGCTGACCATTGTTGGCCTTCAAAACGGTTTGTTGTGGTTTGGCAGCAAACTAAGGTTAGTGCTAATCAAAGATTGCCCATTTCAAACCAAATGTAGCTATAGGAAGTAGTAAGTGGAAGTAGTCAGTAGCACATGTAAAGATGAGTCCCAATCATATTTGAGGTGGCTATGCAATTGTTTGGAAATGATAATCTGGTAGAGCTAATCATTTTTTCCTTTCCAATCCTGTGTAATTCTGTATTATCTTACGACATTGTGTATCCTTCCCATCTGTCACCAATAGCCAATTATGTGAATTGGAGGAAAGTATGATATGACGACGATTGTGATGTTAATAGACCATGAATATGCAGTGTTATATTGCATGTCACCAGGAAAAGACAACAAACATGGAAAAACAATCTTCCATCTTGCAGCATCTAGGTTACCACTAAAGTTATGGATTCAGATAAAATCAGTATCAGAGACAGACATATAATTCAGTAACAGTTTAAAATGCGATTACATATAGTGTACACAGTCAATCCACCAGAATTTGAAAATGTGAACAAGAAGAATTAAAATCTGTCAGCCAGCCTGATGCTATGAGCCAATCTGACCTGGCAGTGGTTCACAAGATTTTGTATTGCAGTGTAACCCTATGGATATTGTTGAGCAGCAAGTCCCAGAACCCTACCTAGTCTATAGTGAATAAGATAGAGGCAGTAGTGGGGAATGATCAAAAAGCACAGAATAACAATGGGTACCCTGAACCAGCTTTTGGATTGTATTGTGCTCTGTATAACTATGCTCCAGTGTAGGTAGTCAGTAGGGTACTTTAATAAAAACACATCTGGATACTTCAAGTTATTAACCCATAGAATAAAAAACTCTCATCAACTTTTTATTTGCTGAGGGTCTAGCATATGACTCTGCCTGAAACATGGTTTCTCTTCTTCTAAGTAAGGGTCCTTCCACACAGTCATATAACCCAGAATAACAAGGCAGAAAAGCACAACATCAACTTTGGACTGGATTATCTGAGTCCACACTGCCATATATTCCAGTTCAAAGCAATGTGGGATTTTATTCAGCTGTGTGGAAGGGGCCTTAGACTCTTCCCTCAATGGGGAAGGTAACTTCAGCTATATCTCCTCTGAAGAAATAAAGCTATCTCTTAAGTTAAAATGGTAATGTAACACAGTTATACATGCTTTGCGAGAAAGGTTTTTCATTCTATTGTTGTTTGTCTCCAATACAGTTTTGACTTATGGTGACCCTATGGTAGGGTCTTCCTAGTAAGATTTGTTCAGAGGAGGTTTGTCTTTGAATCCCCCGGAACTATTTATTTATCATATCAGGAGTGAACCAAGGGTATAGTTATAATGTATTAAAACACACACACACACATACAGAGTTTAGAAACTTGGCATTATATCAAATGTCCTTTGACCAGCTACTGTTGCTATATGAAGGTCCTCCACTGTGCATGTGACAGGGCTCAGACTGCATTGTAATAGGTAGCCTCTGGTTTGCTCTTCTCCACACTTGCATGTTGAGGACTCCACTTTGTGGTCCCATTTCTTAAGGTTGGCTCTGCATCTTGTGGTATCAGAGTGCACCTCTGAGACTAAAAGAGTGTTATTTGCCAAAGGTCACCCAATGAAAGGAACTAGTGACAATTTGTTGCCCATAAGGTTATCATTTCAACCAACAAACTGCTTGCCAATAGTTCCTTTCAAGATTGAGGATAGCATTAAGCAGAAGCAACAAGAGGTGGATTGCGACTGGTTAGAAACTGGATGGCAGAGTGGCCCGAATAATAGTGGAGTTGTGGTCAATATGAGAACAGAAAGTACTCGTTCCATTGGGATCCTTGTTTTAGGTGTAGTTGAAACACCACTTGATGTGCAGACATAGCACCACTGTTGTACCAGTAGGGTCCTCTTAGCGAGGGTAGAATCTGACAAGTGGCTCATGCCTATTGTGGATAGACTTGTATCTTACATCCTCTCTCTGTTCTCCTCCCCTGTGCTGTACTTATGTTGCTTGCCCATTTTTAAGGATATGTTTCTATTGTGGTGCTTTTCATCTCATTTCTCATGAATCTTATGTTCATCAGCCTCAATATGGGTGTGGCAGCCAAAATGCTTGCAGTTTTAACAGTGGTGCCCTCTTGTGTTGTTTGCATGAACATATATACAAATGAAACCGCCTTGCTTGTGGAGGTACAATTTGTGACAGAGTGGTAGCCAACTCAGGGGTAGGTAGTAAAAAAAAAGCAATAGTAAGTATATCTACTAAACACCAATGAACAGAAACATGTTGCTTCAGCTAAGTTGGCACTTACAAGATAGCACATGATTCCCAAAAGATGTAGTTTTGGATGGACAAAAAAAGTAAATATGGTAACTGATGCACTCCAGAAACATATAGCCTGAAACAGAACATTGTTTTTCCAAGCATTTTCCTAGATAATGTGGCAAGCGTACAAAACATAAGCTCTCCAACCAACTGTGAAACACAAATGCCAGAATTAATCACTTAATGCCCTTTGCATTAGGATAAAGCATGCAGTTTAAAATACAACAGAGCACTTTTAAATGAGGAACTGCTGAATGCTGGGAAAAAAGAGCAATCTCCTATATCCCAGCAATAAACGAAAAAGGAAGCTTAACTTGTAAAGATTCGTAGAACCGATGAGTATAATAACAGCTAGCAGTTTAATAATGTTCTGAGATCAGGGTTCTTTTTTTTTTTTTTTTTTGAGAGGGAAGCAAATTGATAAAAACCCAATTAAAAGTGTTTTGTCAAATGTGGGCCCCTATAAAACAGAAGCTCTACACAGCTAGCAGTACTAGTAACTGAATACATACAAGTAGCTTGTCTTCCCTGTAATTTCTCCTCACCTGCACTATGCAGAGACCAATGTACCAAAACCACTTATTAGGAGGCCAAATCACATGGATAGTAAGTGTCCCATAATTTTGGGTAACATGCCCTTGGATTATGTTACAGCATTCACATTTATGCAGCAACAACACGGAGCTGCGCCGCTAAAGAAGGGCAATCCAGGGGAATCCCTGGAGTACTCACCCCCTACGACCACCAGAATAGGGGGGACGTGAAGGCCAGTACACCATTGGGCCAAGAAGACCGGAGGACCGGAGGACCGGAGCACAAGGGAGTGCAGACCAGGAGGCGGAGGCGGAGGCGGGCGAGCGCTGTGAACGCCGTCGCCGCCATTGCAACACCATTGCAGCGCGGAGACGCGGAGACGCGGAACTTTCAACTGGCTGGGGAGCTTGGCCACCAAGGGGCGGCGAATATCGTTGCTCTTGCTGGACGACCCTGCCGGGCTGCCCCTGGGCTGGGCTGCCGCTTTGCCGCCCTGCCACCTTGCTGCTGGAACCGCCATCTTGGCGCCCGGGCTGTCTGTCGGCCCACCGCCCACCACCATTGTCGCCGCCGCTGCTGCCGCCGCCGCGGCTGTGGCGGTCGCCGTTTGGCTTCAGAGAGCTGGTGAGTCGCCGGGCTGCCTGGCCGTTTGCGGCCGCTGCGGCTGTCGCCGCCGAAGCGCTGAATCGCGGCTGAACTGCCGGGCCGGGGGCGGGCGTTGCCTGGCGTCCGGCTTGACCGGCCCGCTGCTGCGGCCTTGCTTGGCCTTGCTTGGCCGGGTCGCCGCTGCGGCCTGGGCGTGGCCCGTTGCGGCTGCCGCTGCTGCCGGGCCTCTTGGGCCGCTGTCGGGCTTCTTGGGGCGCTCGTCTCTCTTTCGCCATTGCCCTCCCGCAGCCGGACCATCGCGGAGCTGCTGGGCCGAGCCACCTGCTGCAGCCGCCTTGGACGCCTCGCCTCTCCATCGCGATTGTCGTCCCTCTGTCATCGCTGCAGCGACCGGGTGACCTCGCCATTGCGGCCGCCTTCCATCATGGCTGTTGCCAACTGACTTGCCACCTTGCCACAGCTATTGGAGTCTGTCTACCAGCTAACAGCGTCGGCGTTATCGTGCTGACCAACTCTGTGTAGAACTCTGTATATGCCTGTTTTGTATTGATCTCTTGTGCTGTCCTCAATTAGTGAGTAGACCTTTTAGCCGACCCCAACACGGTGTAAACATCCGGCGCTGGCCTAATATTGTGTAGACCTTTGTGCTAATACTGTGTAGCCCTAATATTGTGTAGACCTGTGCAACACCTGGCGCTGGCCTAATACTGTGTGGACCTTGGTACTAATATTGTGTAGACCTAATATTGTGCAGACCTCGTGCAACACCTGGCGCTGGCCTAATACTGTGTGGACCTTGGTACTAATATTGTGTAGACCTAATATTGTGCAGACCTCGTGCCGGCCCTACGTAGGCCTCTGGGCCGGCCTCTTCTGCATTAGTACCAACTAACTGGCCGGAAGTCATCGTGCTAGGCCCTGCTGGGTTGCTGGGCCGCTGTTGGGCCGCCGAGCCGTTCCACCTCTGGGCGAGTCCGCTTTATTGAGCGCTTCTCTTACGTAGACAGCTGTATGGTCCTTTGGCCGGTATTAGGTGTGGTTTTTGTGTGAAGATCTTTAAGCTAGCTCCCTCTCTGTGATCTACTGAGCAAGAGCTGCCCCACCCCCGAGATATCATCTCCGGAAGCCTATCCGCTGATTTACCAACCGTCTAAGTCCTATCGGGGTCATAGCAATATTAGTTAACTACCACCATTATCGCATACGGGTAGTCGTACAATATCAACTAGCACTGTCCGGTAGTCCTGTTGTCATTGCTACCATTGTAATAAGAACGATTTAGAACCCAGGCGCCTGCTATTGCTGCTAGATTGCATCAGCACTTTCACCCCTTCCCTGTCCCTCTGTGCCGCACTTTACCGTTAAGTAGAGCACTTTAGACCTAGCACTCATCAATGTGTGTCGAATGTTGAATGTGTGTTGCTGCTAAGTAATTTACGATCATCCTCGATTATTGACGGACTGTTCCCGGAATTCTTGCACTTTAAGAACTTTAAGAATTGGGCACTTTAGGGCCTGGCGATATTTTGCACTCTAAGAACTGACTATACCGATACCATCATCCGAATCGCCGCTACCCATGTGGCCCCATGCCCCCCTTTGGATACTGTTTACGTTGCTCTGGTGTGGTGGAGGGGACGGAAGAAAAGGTGGCCCGGAGCCTGGGATTGAGAGTGTGGTGGGGAGGGGGGAGAAGGGGGAGGGGGGATGCTGGCAAGAACTAATAAGCTTAACAACAAGCATAGGAGGAAATACTCCTAGGGCTCATAACTGCGGCATGGAGGGAGGGAGGTGTTCCACTAGCCGAGGGGCCCCCATAGAGGTCGTGGTGGGAAGGAGGAGATGCGGGAGAAGGAGACCACGAATTCGGCCTAATTCGGACCACTTTCCCAAATTAACTATTCCCAATAGGTCTCCTAAGGTAATTTGGTGTAACCAGGTGAGCGGGCCCTCTGGCTTGAAGGTGGTGTTGTTGAACGCCAGATCTGTCAACGGAAAAACAACTTGGATTCAGGACTTAATCCTGGAGGAGCGGGCAGATCTGGCGTGCATCACGGAGACCTGGCTGGATGAAGCGGGGGGCGTAAATCTCTCCCAGCTTTGTCCTCCAGGTTTCTCCGTGCAACACCAACCTAGAGCCGGAGGACGGGGAGGCGGGGTCGCAGTAGTCTATAGAGATTCCATCCATCTAACCAGGAGCCCCATCCCGCAGACCACAAATTTCGAATGCGTCCACCTGAGGGTGGGTGACCGGGACAGAATAGGGATTCTGCTAGTGTACCGTCCACCTCGCTGCACTACAGTCTCCCTACCTGAGCTAGCGGGGCTGGTCTCGAGCCTGGCGGTGGAGTCCCAACGGCTCCTTGTGCTGGGGGACTTCAACATCCATGCCGAGGCAACCCTCACAGGTGCGGCTCAGGACTTCATGTCTGCCATGGCAACCATGGGGCTGTCCCAACAAATAACTGGCCCCACCCACTGTGCTGGACACACATTGGACTTGGTTTTCTGTCAGGGATGGGAGCAGGGTGGCGGTGTGGAGGAGTTGTCCATCTCTCCGTTGCCATGGACCGACCACTTCCTGATTAGATTTAGGCTCACTGCGCCCCCTAACCTCCGCAAGGGTGGAGGACCCATTAAGATGGTCCGCCCCAGGAGGCTTATGGATCCGGACGGATTCCTGACGGCTCTTGGGGAGTTGCCCGCCACCGCGGTAGGTGATAATGTCGAGGCCTTGGTCGCTCTCTGGAATGGGGAGATGACCAGGGCTATTGACAAGATCGCTCCGGAACGTCCCCTCTCACGTAACCGAGCTAAACCAGCCCCTTGGTTCACTGAGGAGCTGGCAGCGATGAAGCGAAGGAAGAGGGTTCTAGAGAGCGTGTGGCGATCGGACCCAAGCGAGTCAAACCGAACACGGTTTGTGTCCTTTCTGAGGGCATATGCCGCGGCAATAAAAGCCGCAAAGAAAACTTTCTTTGCGGCCACTATTGCGTCTGCAAAAAATCGTCCGGCGGAGTTGTTCCGGGTTGTCAGAGGTCTTTTAACTCCCCCCACGGGTGGGAGCCCTGACAACTCGGCAGCGCGCTGTGAAGCATTTGCTCGGTTCTTTGCAGACAAAGTCGCTTTGATCCGCTCTGGGCTGGACGCCACTTTAGATGCAGTCTCCGTGGATGTGACACAAGCACCTGCTTGTCAGTTTTTGTTGGATTCTTTTCAGTTTGTAAAACCCGAGGATGTGGACAAGATACTTGGAGGAATGAGACCCACCACGTCCATCCTAGACCCCTGCCCATCCTGGCTTCTTAAGGAGGCCAGAGGGGGATTGGCCGAGTGGGTAACGGTGGTGGTTAATGCCTCCCTTCGGGAGGGCAAGATTCCAGCGAGCCTAAAACAGGCTGTTATAAAGCCGCTGTTGAAGAAACCATCACTTGACCCCACTAAATTGGACAACTTTCGGCCTGTTTCCAATCTCCCCTTTTTGGGCAAAGTCATGGAAAGCGTGGTGGCCTCACAACTCCAGGTATTCTTGAGAGACACGGATTATCTGGATCCGGCACAGTCTGGTTTCAGACCGGGACATGGTACCGAGACGGTCTTGGTCGCCTTAGTGGATGATCTGCGCCGGGAGCTAGACAGGGGGAGTGTGTCCCTGTTGGTGCTCCTGGACCTCTCAGCGGCCTTCGATACCGTCGACCACGGTATTCTTCTGGGGCGCCTTGCAGGGATGGGTCTTGGGGGCACTGCTCTGCAGTGGCTCCGGTCATTCCTGGAGGGTCGTACTCAGAAGGTGTTATTGGGGGACTCCTGTTCAACGCCGCAGCCGTTGACCTGTGGCGTTCCTCAGGGTTCCATCTTGTCCCCCTTGCTGTTTAACATCTACATGAAGCCGCTGGGTGAGATCATCCGGAGTTTTGGGGTGCGGTGTCACCTGTACGCAGATGACGTCCAACTCTGTCACTCCTTCCCACCTGCTACTAAGGAGGCCGTCGAAGTCCTGAACCGGTGCCTGGCCGCTGTAATGGTCTGGATGAGGGCGAACAAACTGAAATTAAATCCAGACAAGACAGAGGTACTCCTGGTCAGTCGCAAGGCCGAACAGGGTATAGGGTTACAGCCTGTGCTGGACGGGGTCGCACTCCCCTTGAAGGCGCAGGTTCGCAGCTTGGGTGTGACCCTGGACTCATCGCTGAGCCTGGAGCCTCAGGTTTCAGCGGTGACCAGGGGAGCATTTGCACAGCTTAGGCTTGTGCGCCAGCTGCGCCCGTATCTTGGGAAGTCTGACTTGGCCACGGTGGTACACGCTTTGGTCACATCCCGCCTCGACTACTGCAACGCTCTCTACGTGGGGCTGCCCTTGAAGACGGCCCGGAAGCTTCAGCTAGTCCAGCGCGCGGCAGCCATGTTGTTAACGGGAGCTGGACGCAGAGAGCATACAACGCCTCTGCTGTCCCAGCTCCACTGGCTGCCGATCTGCTACCGGGCCCAATTTAAGGTGCTGGTGTTATCCTACAAAGCCCTAAACGGTTCCGGCCCAAAATACCTTGCAGACCGCATCTCGGCCTACGAGCCCACGGGGGCCTTGAGATCATCCGGGGAGGCCCTTCTCTCGGTCCCGCCTGCCTCACAGGCACGTCTGGCGGGGACGAGGGAGCGGGCCTTCTCGGTGGTGGCCCCTCGGCTGTGGAACACTCTCCCTGCTGAAGTTAGACAGGCGCCCTCCCTGATGGCCTTCCGTAGGAGCCTAAAAACATGGCTCTTCGAGCAGGCCTTCAATTGAGTGTAGTTAAATTGACACTGGAATGAACTAGGACTACGATTTTTGGCTATGACCCCAGGACTTGACGAAGCGGATTTTTAGTATAAGTATATGTTATGTTGTATCTGTCTGGTTTGTATCGTCTTGATTCACTGTACACTGTCTTCTTTGTTGCTGTTCACCGCCCCGAGTCGCCCCCGGGCTGAGAGGGGCGGTCAATAAATGCAATAAATAAATAAATAAATAAATAAATCTTCTCTTGAACATGGAAGATTCAGGAGACATTTGGGCATCACCAAGTCTTTCACTGAGGCTCAGATGCTTCCATTTTATTTTCAAATTTATTTTCCAGCCTGACTCAGATGAAAGCCAACTGGTCCTAGCACTAGCAGTGAGGTGTACATAATAGATAATAACCCTTTTCTCAGATGCAAGGCTTTGAGATTATACAGAGCTTTAAACCACAGCAAACAGCTGATATTTGAAGATATTACTTGAAAGCATGCACTTATTTTTATCATTTATCATGTGGTTCTGAGTAACATAGCACAAGAACTAATGTGTGTAATGATTCCCAGAAAGTGCAGAGACAAGAAGGCAGTTTTCTTAACTACTCTGAATTTCTGAAGCAGCTCTCAACTTTTGAGTTTATATCACAGCTCAGGAAAATGGACTGCTAGTTTTGCAATATGACATGTGAGAGAAATGGAAGGCGACTGCATTGGCAATATACACTGCTAGCTTTGAGGATGTTCCTTTTGTGTGAGCATGAGAGATTGAATGTGATTGATAATATCCCTTCCCCCCTTGTAAAATCCAGAGATATTTTTCTAAACAAGCAAAATCCATCTTCCATTTTTATTATTAGTTTTTCACATCACAACCCATGGCACTTGACACAGCTGAATCTCCAGTTTTTTTTAGATAATGTCATATAATACAACAGGTTGGAATGTTACTGCAGAGGACGTTCTAATTCCCCATAACATTGACAGATGCCAGGAGCAAAAACCTGAAATTCAGAGCTTAGTATGCAGCTAACTTTCTCCACTTTCTCAAATAAGATGTGGAGTAACCCAAGGAAAGGAGGACAGGGAGTGGAAGGGAGAACAATCAGCACAACATCATGAGCAGACTATCTTCTAAAGTGTTATTAAAACGACTGCCAGTAACTCAAAGAACAATTTTAAAAAATTCACCAGTCTCCAAATCCATGGGATTCTGATGAACTTCCATCCCTCTTTTAATTAAAACTACAGTCCCCAACTGTGTGTAAATGGATTTCAGCTTTCAGTAATTTCCTTTGAAGAGGTTAGTGGCTGGAGCAGCAGTGTGCCCAGAAAGTAAAATCCCTCACTGAGCACAATCTACATTTGCAACCACAGAAGTTCAGCTTGAGGATTTCCAGCAGTACTCTGGGTCCATGTGTGAGCATGTGTACGTGTTTTGTGCACACATTTCTCCTGTAATTTATTTCTCCAGAGGGGCATAATTCAGGAGTTTCTCAATCAGATCAACGTGGGCAAGCAGCATTCGCCGGCAGCAATATCTCTTCAGACCCAAAGCATCCAAAGCATCACTAAAAACAAACAGAAGGACAGTTTTAAAAGAACAGCAGCACACTAAACCAGATCTTATCCATGTACAAGGACAAAATTCAAGGTCCTGCTCATACAGTAGGAAGAAAAAACATGGAAGTGGAACGGATGAAAGAGAGCTCAGTATGGACTATTCAGTGAAGGTGCCTAGGGTTCCCCATACCACTCTCCTCAAACCGGAATATGTCATGAGAACAGACAAGGGATCTTCTTAACTGAAGACCTTAAAATGAATATTATATAGTTTTCAATAGATATCATATAGATCAGATCTAGAAAAACACTGGGGTCAAATTCAGCTCTATGATTTCTCTAAAGTTTATACATTTTCCTCATGACCTACCATTTAGTAGTTTTCCAGCTGAAATTCTTCTCGTAAGATTTCAACAAAAGCTTTACATTAAAGTATACTGGCGTGCTTGGACCAATCTTTTTCTCTTTGGCTCCATCCATACCAGAATGCAGTGTCCAATACTTTTCTGAAATTAAATTTATGGCTAAAAGAAGTTCCCATATGTATACCCAATTATGTATTTTTAGGTATTTATTTCCTATATTTATACCCTGTCCTTCTCCCCCCGAAGGGGGAGTCATGTATGAGTATGAGATGTATGTATGTATGAGAGGGTTGGACTAAATGATCTCCCAAGTCCTTGAAAACTCTATTGCTCTGTTTCATGCCTACTTTATAACCTCTTTCCAAACTCAGTATTTCAGATAAATAGATACAATCTCATTTTATAGCCCGAGAAGAGGATAAAACAAACACATCCATGACCCAAAGCAGATTGCAGGCTAAAAATAGAGAAGAGACCAAAGGAATCCGAAAATGGAACAGGAATATGCAACTGATATACAAATCAAGAACAGAACACCAGAAAATAAGGCTAAAATGAGAATTAGGATGGATGTTTATAAAAACAAACCTCTAAAACATAGAATAAAGATGTTGATCTATAATACAAAGAAATAATTAGACATTTTAAACGAGGGTGGTTTTAGTAGAACTAAGAGAACAAATACCAAGTTCAAAAGGTCAGGAAGAATTAGCAATAAATATGTACAATAGCTGGGTTGCAGTTAAACATAAAAAAAACCATGATTATGGCAATCGGACTGATCAATAACTGGGAAATAGAGGGAGAAAACGAGGAGGCAGTGACAGACTTTGTATTTCTAGGTGTGAAGATCACTGCAGGCGCAGACTGCAACCAGGAAATTAGAAGACGTTTACTTCTTGGGAGGAGAGCAATGATCAATCTCAATAAAATAGTGAAGAGTAGAGACATCTCATTGGCAACAAAGATCTGCATAGTCAAAGCAATGGTATTCCCTGTAGAAACCTATGGATGTGAGAGCTGGACCATAAGAAAGGCTGAGCGAAGGAAGGAACTGTGGTGTTGGAAGAACATTCTGAGAGTGCCTTGGACTGTGAGAGGATCCAACCCATCTACATGAAGCCGCTGGGTGAGATCATCCGGAGTTTCGGGGTGCGGTGTCATCTGTACGCAGATGATGTCCAACTCTGTCACTCCTTCCCACCTGCTACTAAGGAGGCTGTCGAGGTCCTGAACCGGTGCCTGGCCACTGTAACGGTCTGGATGAGGGCGAACAAACTGAAACTAAATCCAGACAAGACAGAGGTACTCCTGGTCAGTCGCAAGGCCGAACGGGGTATAGGGTTACAGCCTGTGCTGGACGGGGTCGCACTCCCCTTGAAGGCGCAGGTTCGCAGCTTGGGTGTGACTCTGGACTCATCGTTGAGCCTGGACCCCCAGGTTTCAGCGGTGACCAGGGGAGCATTTGCACAGCTCAGGCTCGTGCGCCAGCTGCGCCCGTATCTCGGGAAGTCTGACTTGGCCACGGTGGTACACGCTCTTGTCACATCCCGCCTGGACTACTGCAACGCTCTCTACGTGGGGCTGCCCTTGAAGACGGCCCGGAAGCTTCAGCTGGTTCAGCGTGCGGCAGCCATGTTACTAACTGGAGCGGGTGGCAGGGAGCACACAACGCCCTTGTTGTCCCAGCTCCACTGGCTGCCGATTTGCTACCGGACCCAATTCAAGGTGCTGGTTTTGGCCTACAAAGCCCTAAACGGTTCCGGCCCAAAATACCTTTCCGACCGCATCTTGGCCTACGAGCCCACGAGGACCTTGAGATCGTCTGGGGAGGCCCTTCTCTCGATCCCGCCTGCCTCACAGGCACGGCTGGCGGGGACGAGGGAGAGGGCCTTCTCGGTGGTGGCCCCCCGGCTGTGGAACACTCTCCCTGCACACATCAGACAGGCGCCTTCCCTCATGTCCTTTCGAAAAAGCCTTAAGACATGGCTGTTCGAGAGGGCATTTAATTAAGTGCTAAACAATACGGTAATGAGAACTGGAATGGAACAAGGAATATGAGACTGGCTATGATTCCACTAAGAGACAAAGCGGATTTTTAGTGTAGTCTGTAATTGTTGTATAGTTTATATGTTGTTGAAACTGGCTTTTTTGTAATTGTCTTTTATGTGTACTGTACACCGCCATGAGTCGCCCTTATGGGCTGAGAATGGCGGTTAATAAGTGCATCAAATAAATAAATAAATAAATAATTCAGGAAATAAAGCCCAACTGTTCATTGGAGGGAAGGATATTAAAGGCAAAGATACTTTGGCAATATAATGAGAAGTCAGGAAAGCTTAGAGAAGACAATGATGCTTGGGAAAATGGAAGGGAAAAGGAAGAGGGGCCAACCAAGAGTATGAGGAATTTAGAAGTAAAAGAAAGGATATACTTCTCTGACAAACACATCCATAAAAAATGATTTCAAAAGAAATAATGACAACAGTTTGTGGTGTTAGTATATGTACCAGTGACAAAAGTGTTTCATTTAGGGTTAATGCATGCATGCAGAGAGGCTTTTATTGTTGGAAATGACAACTTTCATCAAGCCTTCCCTAGTAACCTGTTTGTCTATGATCTTGTTGCTTAATGTTTGCTGTATGTGTGTTCTGGTGTGCAGTTTCCTTTACTCTATGGTTTCTGAGAAGTTTTAAAAGGGGCTGCAGACCACATGCTCTTTCTTTCTCCTTTTGACTATGTGACCTGTTGATAGCTCCTGACTTGATAGCATGTATATAAAAGGGAGATCATTTTCCCCCAAGATAGTTGGGGGAAAATTACCTCCCTATTGCTTTGTCCCTATAGTACAGATACATTCATGAATGCATTTCTCAAGGGGTTAAACCAGACACAGCTGGAATGATAATCAATTCTTACTCCTGTAGCTTGCTCTTACATGCCTGGTGCCACATTGCAGTCTGTTTCTTGGTCACTCCAGTGCAAAGGTGGGCATTAATGTGAGCTAGGAGGCTGCCAACTAATATGGATAACAAAACAATAGCCCACAGAGTTGAAATAAGACCAAGGATAGTAGTATGTAATAAGCTATTTCATTATTCCCCCAAGCAAAGTGATGCCAAGATTTGGAAGCAAAGCTTTTACAATATAAAAGCTAAAGATATATTGAAAGACACAAAACCCAGAATCATCTATGCTATAATATTTCCAATTTCTATATGTGGCCGTGCAACATGGACAGTGAAGAAACCTGACATGGTGAAAATAAACTTATCTGAAATGTGGTGTTGGAGAAGTTCTACAGATATGAATTGCTAAAAAGACAAATTCGTGGATGTTAAAAGAAATCAGGTCTGAGCTCTCATCTAAACTCAGGCTCTCATACTTTGGACATATCATGCAATGACATGACTCAATTGAGAAGATGATGAATGTGTAATGTGGAAAGCAGTGGGAAAAGGGGAGAATGGGTTACATGTGAATTTATTTAATTAAGAAAGCTATGGCTCCGAGTCTGCATGTTCTGAGCAGGGCAGCTGATCTTAGGGGTCTCTCATTCATAGTGCCACCATAAGATAAATTTTACTTGGTAGTAAATAGCAACAACAAAGGATGCTGTATTGGCTTCACAAAGATCTTGGAGGACTATATCCTAAGCAATTTTAAAAATATTTTCTCCTTCTAAGGAGAATTGGTAGCCATCCATATTTTTGTCATTGTAGCCTGAGGAATGGAATTCTGTCAATAAGAAGTTGAAAAAAAGCAAACCCTCTTTCAAAAATGACCTGGGAATGAGGAATATGCCTAAACTGTCTCCCATTGGTTGGAAACAGTTGAGCACCGGATCACATTCAAAGTGATGGTACTCACCTTTAAGGCCTTGCATGGTCTGGGGCCGATGTACCTAAGGGACCGCCTCACCCCCTACCAACCCCAGAGATCCCTCCATTCTGAGGACCAAGATCTATTGGAAATTCCCAGTGTCAAGACCTTGCGTCTAACAGCAACCAGACACAGAGCCTTTACAGCAGTGGCACCATCATTCTGGAATACTCTGCCACCTGAAGTCCGTGCCTTGCGGGACTTATCAGCTTTCCGCAGGGCTTGTAAGACATACTTGTTTCGACAGGCCTTTGATTTTTGATATTACTGTTTTTAAATCGTTTTAAATTGTTTTTAAATTGTGTTAGATTTTAGCCATTCTTGTAAGCTGCTCCGAGCCCCAGGGGAGTGGCGGCATATAAGTTCGAATAATAAATAAATAAATAAATATCTGAGGATTGCACTTTCCTCATACCTGCTCTATAGCATGCAGTAGAATTACTGAAGAACAGCATGTTACTGATTTTGGAGAGGTTCTCTCATCTGGACACTGTCATTTCCATGTCCTTGTTATTCAACCAATACCTGACAGAAGCAGGTTCTCAGGTTTTGGCCCTAGCCTTTTAGGTCAGAACTCCATTCATTTCTGTCTCTTGGATTTCAACTGGGATTAATTAGCTGGAATTTATATGGTTAGGTTGCTGGCCTACTTGAGCTGATGACATTTAAAAAGAAATCTATAGTTTTGAACATTTATTAAAGCCCATTTTGATATGTAAGAAAAGAATGCATCTCATATCTAAGAATTCTGCTCATGATTTCTGCCAAAATAGTAGATCTGAGAATTAAGTTTCAATTTTCATTACAGGTTAGAGGAATTAGCATTCTATTTGAGATGTATGTCTCTTGCGGATCAAATAGGCAAAGGATGAATGTAAGATAGCATCTCTTGACCTTAGAGTCCACCCACATAAGAACTCAGTGCCCCAACAGGATCCTTTCCTCACTACACTGTATGATCACTCGTTATTCAAATGATTAAAAAAACCCGTCTGTTAAAGGTTTGAAAATGCTGCTCATTTTAAAATTAATTTTCGAAGTGTTGTGATCAAATATTTCATACAGTTACCTTGCATACTCATCTATGAGAAAGTTCCACAGAAACACAAGGAACTTACTGCTGAATCGACATAGCACTGCACTATTCACCTCCACAAAAATTGCAAACAAAAATTTAACAATGGAACAAGTTTTTAAATAAAATTATCATGCACTGATCTTCATGATCCTGTTTTTAAAAAAACCCATAGGAGGCACATATTTAGCTCAAGGAGGTTATTAAGCAAAACTGAAGGTATTGCTGTATAGTTTCTCCCCTTCCTCCTCCAAATGGTAGTTTCACAAAACTAAATGTAAAAAGCAACAATTTGGTAGTTTCACAAAACTCAATGTAAAAAGCAACAATTTCAAATACTTCTGAAACTGTATGCAGTGGCAAGCAGCCTACCTGCCATATTTTGTGCTGGAATAAATGATTGTAACAATACCTATCATATGGATCTGCCCTGATAATTGTCATAATTTAAGCAGTAGCTAAAATACACAGTTTTGTTGTTAGGAAGAACTCAAATATGCATTTGTTTGCCCACTTGGTTAATGTAAAAAAAATCATGCAATAAACTAGGATCAGATTTATGCCCAAGGCATGCATCATGCAGGTGCATTTATCATGCAAATTATACTAAAATTCTACTTAATTGCTAAATTTAGATTCATGTGTCCCAATTCTGTTTCTGCAGCAAAAAATCAATGGTTATTAAATATCTAATACACAGTCTGGGGAAAAGGGTGATACAGTAACAGACTGGAATGAACACTATCCTCAGAGTCTAGACCAGTGGTGGTAAACCTTTTAGGGCGTGCCCAACCCGGGAGGGAGGGGGGGAGGTGAGGCGGGTTGGGCACTTGGGGTAGTGGCGAGTGAGTGGCAGGCAAGCAGGTGAGTGAGTGGGTGAATGAGGGAAACAGCTTGCGTGCCAAGGGAGAGGGTGCTGTGGGCCCCTTCTAACACACGTCATAGGTTCACCACCACCGGTCTAGCCAGTCAAGAAAGAAGCACATTTCTAGCCTTTTCTGCCATTTAATTGTCACAAAAATAGTGCTGTGAAAGGCCAGTTACCAAGCACTATAAATGAAATATACACAAACAGTATATATTCATATTAAATGTATAATTTATTTTATTTTACTTAATTTAATATCGTACAAATCCTAATTTATATAATGTATAAATTGTAAATAAATAGCAACAACAATAACATATAAAATAAGTAATAAATTGTACTAGAAACAATAGGAACATTAATGTGCAAAAACTAGCTGAATTTGCCAAAGGGTCAAATTCTTCCTCTCTCAAAATGGTTCCCATTACAACTGATCATTATAACAGCTGAAGCTTAGTTTGCTTATTTTGTTCTCCCTCGTTATCCCTTTTCCCCACTTTGCATCATGTTTTTTAGACAGATCCTCAGGGGATGGCTTATGATTTATATTGCCTGGGAGACTTTTTGGCTGAGTAGTAGAGAAAATATTCTTCAAATAAATCAGAAACTTTTATACCTCATTATGGCCCATTTGCAATGTTCTGAAAATGTAGATTTAATTTAAGATGTTTTAAACACCTGATATTAGTGATAAGCCCAAAAACCGACCAAATGTTTAAAAATTAATAAAGGAATATGGTAAATGTTTATATTCTCCAAAGGGTTTTCTGACCCAATCACCAAATCATTTTTGGATGATCTAGTGATTGGGCTTGAAAATCTTTTTGAGAGTATAAAACTTTGCTGCAGACATTACAGAATTTGGAAAGTTGCCAGGATTTCCAATAAACACACAAAAGATGATGGTGGTAATCAAAATGAGAAAAGAATCTTAATGATAAAAACCAAATGTTTTGTTAAGATGCTATTTTTACTTCAGACAACCCTGATTTTAACTAATGATAAGCAATGTAAACAATGGCAGAAAATTCAAACAGCAAGATACAAAACCAAGTGCCAAGTATAAGGTTTTATAAGATACAAAACAAAAATGGGGTTGGGGGATATCAAGTATGACACTGAACTTTTCTGCATGCTAGGTTCTTGTGGGTTTTTTCGGGCTATAGAGCCATGTTCTAGAGGCATTTCTCCTGACGTTTCGCCTGCATCTATGGCAAGCATCCTCAGAGGTAGTGAGGTCTGTTGGAATTAGGACAATGGGTTTATATATCTGTGGAATGGCTGGGGTGGGGCAAGGAGCTCTTCCCTGCTGCAGTTAGGTGTGAATGTTTAGCTGATCACCTTCATTAGCATTTGAAGGCCTGCCTGAGCCTGGGAAAATCTGTTGCTGGGAGGTGTTAATCTGTGCCTGGTTTTTTCCTCTCTGTTGTTTAGCTGTTATAATTTTAGAGTTTTTTAATACTGGTAGCCAGACTTTGTTCATTTTCATGGTTTCCTCCTTTCTGCTGAAATTGTCCACATGCTTGTGGATTTCAATGGCTTCTCTGTGTAGTCTGACATGGTGGTTGTTGGTGTGGTCCAGCATTTCTGTGTTCTCAAATAATATGCTGTGTCCAGGCTGGTTCATCAGGTACTCTGCTATGGCTGACTTCTCTGGTTGAAGTAGTCTGCAGTGCCTTTCATGTTCCTTGATGCATGTCTGGGCGCTGCGTTTGGTGGTCCCTATGTAGACTTGTCCACAGCTGCATGGTATACGGTAGACTCCTGCAGAGGTGAGAGGATCCCTCTTGTCCTTTGCTGAACGTAGCATTTGTTGGATTTTCTTGGTGGGTTTGCAGATTGTTTGTATGTTGTGTTTCCTCATCAGCTTCCCTATGCAGTCAGTGGTTCCCTTGATGTATGGCAGGAACACTTTTCTCTGGGTGGATCTTTATCTTTACTCTTGTGGCTTGTTCTAGCTTGTTGTAGCTATGGGGAGCCCTCTCAGCCCGGTCATAGCTAACTTCTACATGGAACACTTTGAAGAACAAGCCCTGGAGACAGCAGCCAAAAAGCCCACGATATGGTTCAGATATGTGGATGACACCTTCACCATTTGGAGCCATGGAGAAGAAGAACTCAACAGGTTCCTGGACCATCTTAACAGCATCCACCCAAACATCCAGTTCACCATGGAAAAAGAAAATGAAGGAAGACTGCCTTTTCTAGATGTCCTAGTCATCCGCAAACCAGATCAACAATTGGGTCACACCGTCTACAGAAAACCCACACACACAGATAGATATCTACATAAAAACTCCAACCATCACCCAAGTCAAAAAAGAAGCACCATTAAAGCCTTGGCAGACCGTGCAAAAAGAATCTGCGAACCCCACCTCCTCCAAGATGAACTGAACCACCTCAACTGGGCTCTCCAGGCCAATGGATACTCCACCTCAGACATCAGAAGAGCTGCAAGACCAAGAACAAGCCACGAGAGTAAAGATGAAGATCCACCCAGAGGAAAAGTGTTCCTGCCATACATCAAGGGAACCACTGACCGCATAGGGAAACTGATGAGGAAACACAACATACAAACAATCTACAAACCCACCAAGAAAATCCAACAAATGCTACGTTCAGCAAAGGACAAGAGGGATCCTCTCACCTCTGCAGGAGTCTACCGTATACCATGCAGCTGTGGACAAGTCTACATAGGGACCACCAAACGCAGCGCCCAGACACGCATCAAGGAACATGAAAGGCACTGCAGACTACTTCAACCAGAGAAGTCAGCCATAGCAGAGCACCTGATGAACCAGCCTGGACACAGCATATTATTTGAGAACACAGAAATGCTGGACCACACCAACAACCACCATGTCAGACTACACAGAGAAGCCATTGAAATCCACAAGCATGTGGACAATTTCAACAGAAAGGAGGAAACCATGAAAATGAACAAAGTCTGGCTACCAGTATTAAAAAACTCTAAAATTATAACAGCTAAACAACAGAGAGGAAAAAACCAGGCACAGATTAACACCTCCCAGCAACAGATTTTCCCAGGCTCAGGCAGGCCTTCAAATGCTAATGAAGGTGATCAGCTAAACATTCACACCTAACTGCAGCAGGGAAGAGCTCCTTGCCCCACCCCAGCAGATATATAAACCCATTGTCCTAATTCCAACAGACCTCACTACCTCTGAGGATGCTTGCCATAGATGCAGGCGAAACGTCAGGAGAAATGCCTCTAGAACATGGCTCTATAGCCCGAAAAAACCCACAAAAACCTAGTTATTCCAGCCATGAAAGCCTTTGACAATACATTTTACTGCATGCTGTTCGGTTTGTTGCAAAAGACAGGATTGTGTTGACTGACAAGAAAGTATCAGATCATGGCCTGAGATTTGGGTGGCATGGATACTTGTGGTGCAAAAAGGGTAAAGCAAATGTAGATTTTAATGGTCATTTTGCGAGACATGCCTCACTAAGAATGTGGAATAGAGATACAATGCTCTAAAAGTCCTCTAGGGGCCTCAACACAACACCAGAAGAGAAGTGGGCATAATAGGCTTGTGCAATTTGGCTGGAGGGGGATTTGTTTTTGGTATCCAAATTTCGTTGGGCACCCAGGCCTGTTTTTGGGAGCCTCCCAAAAATCGATTAATAGAAATATCTGTTTTCGGCTAGGCAGCTGAAAGATCCAGCCAATTGGCGGCAATGGGAAACTTAGAAGGCTTCCCCTGGGATCCTTTCTTTTCTTCCTTTCAAAGGAGTCTGGGTATGATCAATGGGGGTTTAAGGAAGCACCCTTTCTGGAACCCTTTCCTTTCTTGCCTTCAAGGGAGTCTGGGACCCTTTCCACACAGATTAATAAATCCCACATTTTCTGCTTTGAAATGGTTTATACAACAGTATGGAATCAGATAACAGTTCCAAGCAGATATTGTGGGTTTTTTGCCTTGATATTCTGGGTTATATGGCGGTGTGAAAGGGCCCTGGTTTTTAGCAATGGGGTTAAGAAAACATCCTTCCTGGAACTCTTTCATTTCTTGCCTTCAAGAGAGTCTGGGTTTGAAGAAGGAGGTTAAGGAAGCACCCTTCCTCAGACCTTTTCCTTTCTTGTCTTCAAGGGAGTCTGGGTTTCAGCAACGGTGTTAAGGAAGCATCCTTCCTGGGAATTACATGGGGTCCTTCCACACAGCCCTATATCTCAGAATATCAAGGCAGAAAATCCCACATTATCTGACTGTGGACTCAGATAACCCAGTTCAAAGCAGATATTCTGGGATATTGGGCTGTGTGGAAGAGCCCACAGCTTGTGCAAGATACGTCATGGCATTCTTCTATTCCAATTGGCCCAATAGGCAGGGCTCATAGGCAAAGTCCACGGAGCAGCACACGGCAGCTTTTTCGTGCACTTCCCCAATGCAAATAGGGGAGGAGGAGCTGTGATCAGCTGTCATGGGATCCTGTTATGGATGGAAAAATGTGATGGCTGGACCCTTAATGTTATGGCAATCCTGTTTTGCCCCAGAAACAGCCTTATAACATTGGTTAAAGCAACTAAAAAAGCTTTACTTCAGCAAAATGGTAATACTCTAACAAACAGCAGCAAGGAACAGAAGAAAAATCCCAAAAGCAAAGCAAAAGTCTTACATCAGACATGAACCAAAGTCTTTGGCAAATAGTCTTTGTGAGGCATTTGCTGGAATTGCATGTAAGGAAATTGGAGCACAGAACCACTGGGTAGAATAGTTGCTACCAGCATTGACCCCTTGCTTTACTGCTGATTTATAGCTCTCAGCTGCCAGCACAGGTCTGATTGCTCAGAATCCTTTCAGCAATTCTAGCTGAATTTCTCCTTTCTTCTTTGGCCCTTTGGCTTTCCTGAAAGGTGGGAACTGGCAGTATGTTTTCTTCACCCCCTTCCTCCTCCTCAGTACTTGGCCCCAAATCTCCAACTCAAACATTTTCAGCCTCCTGTTTTACCTCCTCCTCAGAAGAGGAGTACACAACAATGGCCATCCAGCCAAGATGGATTGGTCGAAGAGAACCAACCACCCCGAATCCATGCACAAGTCTACTTCTTAATAAGATCTTTGAAATTTGATCAAGAACAATATAGAATTAAATCAAATGAAGAACGACTATCAGAAAGTCATAGTTCTCAATGTTACTATAAGAGGCAAATGTTTGAAAGTTATTAAATGGATGAAATATATGCTTTTGAAAACTGTAAATTTAAATTTGAGATGCAATTATGTGTGGATGAAGATTTTATTGGTAAGATGTATAGACTTTTGATAAAAACTGATAGAAGACAAACAGGTTAAAGATTGTATGACAAAATGGACTCAGAATGTTGGGTATACCATACAAGTAAAACTCATGAGTAAGAGAATGGAAGACTACTTTTCTTCCCTCCTTTATCTAGACGGGCTCCCATTTCACCTGCTGCTATCATTGCAGCTGCTGCCATCCTTCTCTCCCTCACTAGCTGATACCCCATGCTCAGGCTCCTATTCTGGCTACTTCTTCGGAGTTGGTGGCAACACACTATTCTCTTCTGGCTCCTGAGTGACAGGATTGTTACACTGGGCCCAACACCAGTGGTGGCTGTATCCCACAGCAGCAGTGGCAACAGCAGCTCCGAAGCAGCCCTACAAGCCATGCAATTACCAGGGAGCTGAAGGAGAGGAGCACTCCACCACTGCTAGAGCCAGAAACAGGTGCATGAGCAAAAGGACTCACCTGACAGGGAGAGTGTGGTGACAGCAGTGGGTGAAATGGGAACTGGTCTAAAGAGGAGTAAAGAGATACTTGCGTACACACAAGTCAGTTGTCTACTTGTGAGCAAACTGTTCGAATCTGAGATGTAGACAGAAACACAATTACAGGGAGGTGTGGTGCTAACAGGGTGAATCTGAGGCCCAATAATCTGAATTATAGTTAGGGTTTTTTGGTGGTGTAAACAAGCCCTGGGTTTAAACTGAGTAGAAAGGTACAGGATTATACTGCTGATAACAGATAAATATTGTTGTGTTTGTGGGAATATTACACTGAAATACAGAAGACAGATAACCTTATTTATATTTCACTTTAGCGTTTTTTATGGCCCACAGCAACAGATAATATGCTTGAATACAAATGCTGAAAAACTGTTGTTACAGAGCTCTAACCTTGCTTGACTTTCACGTTTCATTTTTGTCTGTATGTCTCATTTATGAGAAAGCACTTGAAGTTCAGAAATGGGAAAATGAAATTAAAAATATTCTTTGTCCTCCCAAGAACTAGCAACTGAATAGTAGATGAAAATGAATGAAAGTTGTACAATTCATTATTTCAATGGAGTCCGCACTCCATTTTCTTCTTAGTTTCCTTTATCAACATTTATTTAAAGTCATGATATAAAACTGCTGCAGAGGAAAAGAATACTTTCTCCTATATAAGCTATATGTAGAACAAGGCAAACCAGACACTGTTACAGTGCAAATGCCACATAAGTCTTGGATTTCCTGATACTGTTGGATTACAACGACTAGAATTCTTAAGTATGCTGCCTGGGGCTTCTTGGAAATGAAGTCCAATGACATCTGGGAACCCAGTGTTGGAAACTAATGTTCTAGAAAAGACTCTAATGGTAATGAAGACTTCCCAGTAGCAATGTCTCTTGTTTTTGGATGGAAAATACTGAATATACTCAATGTTTTAATCTAATGGTGATTTGGGAGTGGGTATCAGATACATTTCTTAGACTTTTTTGTGCATGGTGTTGATTGCTTTGTAGTTTATATAATTTTCTAAGCTGCTTTGCATTAACACTGGTGCCAAAAGATAGGATTAAAACAAAAACAATACTTAAAATGTGGCTCTAAAATTAAATTAAAATTTAAAAAACAAACAAGAAACCAATGCAGAATAAAAGCATTTCAGAAATGAACATTGGTTTTCCATGTAGCAAAATGTTAATGGATTCTTAAGACAACTGTGGAAATCAGATATATAAAAGGAAAGTTTCCTACCCTTCTGTATATTCTGCTTGCAGAAGGCCAAGATATGCTTCCCATTTGTTTCCAACGATTTTGCCACAAGTGAAGCATCTCACAGGAATAATCATTTTACACCTAAGAAACCATTACAAACATAAAATTTAAATATCATATAGAATTCTGGCAAAAGGAAGCATTTCTGTCTTTTTCATTTCACAGAAAAATATTTAAGTGTGTCCTTCATTTTGTTACTGAAGGCAATTTGATGTAAAAGAGATTCACTCTGGGTGAATAGTGACCTTGTTTTGTACCTTATCAAAGCAGATAATCCACAGTCTGCTTTGAACTGGATTATATATATAATATATATATATAATCCAGTTCAAGACAGATAATCTGGATTTTATATGGCAGTGTAGATGGTGCCTCAAAGGATGATTACTAGGTGCAGTGGGGATTACTTCTGAGTATATGTGTTTAATCACTTATTCACAAGACTGAAATCCAATGCACACTTGGAATAGGTTTCCATTCACATGAAGGCTGACATCCATTAGTAGGAATAAACCCATATTGCATTTGAGTATACCTTTTTATTGGTCTTTGCAGAGATCAGTATGAGATTTGTTAACAGGCTCACTAAGTTTCAAGACGTTGATGTCATCAACTATTTAGTGCACAGCTGTTGCAAAAAAATTACTTGTCATGGTCAGTACATTCTTCTAACAGTTAATCAACCATATGTATTGTAGATATACATAAAATTCTGAATAATACTTCATGCACCTCATATTGTAATTTACATTCCATGAAAGTTAATTCCATTACAAATTTGTTTGTTTCCAAGGTGCCGCCAGGCTGTTGCTTGCAAATGAGATGAAGTCCCATAATAAATAAAATAATTTAAGACTTCAAAGTATGATTTGCAGCTATTAATTCCCAAAATTCTGATTTTTCTTGAAAGAAAACCAGCACTTGTTACAGGCGTGATTACAGTTTTTCATGAAAAACTGTTATTCTTTGTTCAAAATATTAATGATAAATCTTGCTTGTAGAAGAATTCATATTTCAATGAAAGTTGGATGGAAAATAATACTCAATCACATCAAGCATATTTGTGCATATGTGCATGTGCACACTTTTAAACAGGTAAATACTACTAAAACCAAGAGGCTTCTAGCACTCTTTACAAGTACTTCATCTCCAACAAGGTGAACAAAGCATGTCAAACTGATTTTCTGGATATGGTATATATAGCCCCTTAGCTTGACCTAAACTTCATGCATGATTAGGCAACTATGGTGTAGCAGCAAGAGTGCTGGAGCTGCACGTTGAAAGAAACCCAATCTAAAGTTCCTACTCAGCCATGGAGTGCAGTGTGTGCCCATCAGGAAAATTAAACGTCTCCTGGCATGACAGCAACTTCATAGGGCTACTATGAAAATGAAATAGGAGAACTCAAACTAGTGTTCTATACATGCCAACTTGTGTGTTTGTCTCACAAAAACTGTAACTTTTAGCAGTATTTGGCTGTTATTGAAAACATACATGAGCATTTTATGGCATCTGGCAGAATAACATTTACTGCTAATTAGAAATCTGGCCCGAGTTATTTATAAATAACACCTCCAACTTTAGATTATGGTGAATCTGTTGATCTTAGAGATGTCACAAAACTCTTGCTTTTCAAAAATCATGAGGGATAAATATAGTCAAGCCAATTATCTAATATTTGGGAGATGCTATGTGTGTGCATATGAGAAAATGGCAACGATTCCCATCAGAACCACCAAGCAGGGCAGCAAATGAAATAGTGTGCCTGTTGCTTCAAGGTGAGGAGCAAGAACTGTGGTGTGATAGAAATGGAGGAGTGGGGTTGCCAGAGTGAAATCTGGAGATACTTCGAACTTTTAATAGTAGGGTCAGTTGTTGTTGTCGCTGTTCCTATTACAGTTATTTATACCCTGCTTTCAATCTCGGGAACCAAGACCTAAAAAGTGACTGATAATATTTTAAAAAACTATAAAAATGTTAAACCTACAAAATATAAATAGAATTGAATATGACTAATACATGGATGCGAGACCGCCAATGAATATAAGCTACATTTCATTCTATGTGTTGTAATGGGTTGGATATGCATCTCTTGTTTAGCCATGGAACCCTGCTATGCAACTTTGGACAAGTTATATTATTTTGCTAAAGAAGAAAACAATGGCAAATATCCTCTGAATAACTCTTACCAAGAATATACCAAGTTCTGGACTGGTCTCAGAAACTAAACCAGTACTTGGATGGAAGACAACTACCAGGTGCTGTTAGCAGACTCCCCACGGGGAGAACGGTGGAGTTTAAATAAAATTAATAATGTTGGAAATGACAACCTTCTTCAAGTCTTCTCTAATAAGTTTATCTATGATCCTGTTGCTCACTGTGTATATGCATGTTCTGGTATGCAGCTTCCTTTACTCTATAGACTTTCTCTCTCTCCTTTTGACTATGTGACCTGTTGATAGCTGCTTTGTCATATGAAAGATGCCCTGGTCAGATGGCACAGAAAATTATCTCAAACATATCTGAAACCGGACTAGTAAATTTTGTACCTGTGTATGTTAAACACATGAAGGTTGTGAGTAAGCCAAATATGTTATTTTTATCCAAGTCTACTTCATTTTTGCCTCTTGAGTGCATGATATAAAACAAGTTGATTTATGGGAGAGTATATATATTTTGGGCATTGAAAAACACTTCTAAAAAGCTCTGCTGTTTTATACACTGGCAAAATCTCTATTTTCCTAACAGATCAGATAATATAAGTATATGGAATTGTGAAATAACTAACGGAATGGCCTTGGATTTGACTCTGGATGATGTGATTTTAATTAATTGTTTCAACACTTCTGCTGATTTTTAGTTTAAGTGCATATGTTTATTTTCTTACTGTATATGGCGTCAAATTGCTGCCTTTTTGTAAGGTTGCTCCGAGTCCCCCTTTTGGGGTGAGAAGGGCAGGATATAAATGTAGCAAATAAATAAATTGACAGGTTATTCAGTCTAACAACTGAAACCATTGCCTTGCATCATTATATCAGGTTATATACCACACAAGAGAAGATTCTACTCTAAAGGATTTTTGACTCTTCCCTGAAAGGTCAAGCTTTTCTTAAAAGTTTTGATCTCCAAATGGTGTTTTTCGAAAAGGTTATGAATGCCATTTCCTAATATGTGTGTGTGTGTGTGTGTGTGTATTAGAGCAGGCATGGGCAAACCTTGGCCATCCAGGTCTTTTGGACTTCAACTCCCACAATTCCAAATTGTGAAAGTTGAAGTCCAAAACACATGGAGGGCCAAAGTTTGCCCATAACTGTTTTCGAGGAAGGAAGTGACTGGCAAAACCACCACTCAGCATCTCAGGCTTATAGGTTTTCTTGCTTAAGAAAGCCTATAGGTCAGAAACTAATCCTGCCTACCTATATGCTATATGCATACACCCATATGCTGCATTTCCTCCAAATTGGGTGGATTTTACTTAGTCCCTAAGTTCCATCTTGTCTCCTACATACGTCATCGGTTGGGGACCCCTTCCCCCAGCACCAACTGCCACTCTGGTCCAGAGTGAAGAGAGAGGGGGCCAGGGGACAGTTCCACCTTGTCTCCTGTACTAAGCTAATAATATAATGTAATATAATATATTGTATATACATATATTTATAATATTATAATGTAATGCAATATAATACTAATAAGAATGATATTACATGTAATATTACTAATAATATTACAATATAATGGTATAATACAATATAGTAATATTTAATACTGATATTGTACTAAATATGAAGTTCAACAGGGACAAATGCAAGATTCTCCACTTAGGCAGAAAAAATGAAATGCAAAGATACAGAATGGGTGACGCCTGGCTCGAGAGCAGTACGTGTGAAAAAGATCTTGGAGTCCTCGTGGACAACAAGTTAAACATAAGCCAACAATGTGATGTGGCGGCAAAAAAAGCCAATGGGATTTTGGCCTGCATCAATAGGAGCATAGTGTCTAGATCTAGGGAAGTAATGCTACCCCTCTATTCTGCTTTGGTTAGACCACACCTGGAATATTGTGTCCAATTCTGGGCCCCACAATTAAAGAGAGATATTGACAAGCTGGAATGTGTCCAGAGGAGGGTGACTAAAATGATCAAGGGTCTGGAGAACAAGCCCCATGAGGAGCGGCTTAAGGAGCTGGGCATGTTTAGCCTGAAGAAGAGAAGACTGAGAGGAGACATGATGAGGGCCATGTATAAATATGTGAGAGGATGCCACAGGGAGGAGGGAGCAAGCTTGTTTCATTCCTGAAAGTAAACAGGTCTTGGTAGTAGGCGACTCCCTCCTTAGAGGAACGGAAGCTGTCATTTCCAGACCAGATGGGATGGCTCGAGAAATATGCTGCCTACCGGGGGCAAAAATACACCATATCACTCAGAGGCTCACCAGGCTCCTCAAGCCCTATCACCGTCCTCCCCTCATGTTGATTCATGTAGGAACCAATGATACTGCAAGGCATACGTTTCAAAAGATCACAAATGATTTTCGAGCTCTAGGAGCAAAGCTAAAAGAATGTAATGTACAGGTGGTCTTTTCATCCCTCTTCCCTGTTGTAAGACACGGACCCACAAGAGCCAGAAAAATAGTACAGGTCAATGACTGGCTTAGAAAATGGTGTCAGGAGGAACGCTTTGGCTTCCTCGACCATGGCCTGCTTTTCCAGGAGGATGGCCTACTGGCAAGGCATGGGGTGCATCTCACACAAGTAGGAAAACACCTTTTTGCTCACAGACTCGCAAACCTCATTAGACGCACTTTAAACTAGGTCCACCGGGGGAGGGGGACAACAGCCTTGCGAACACTACTTTACCCATAATGTCTGGGAATCGCCAGAAGGATAAACGGACGGCTGCACAAACACAACAAGGACCAAGTACCAAAAGCACAATAATCCCAATTAAACAGCTCAAGGGAAGATCCCAGGGGCTCACATGTCTTTACACTAATGCACAGAGCATGGGAAATAAACAAGACGAACTCCAACTTTTAGCACAACACCACAAATATGATATCATAGGGATCACTGAAACCTGGTGGGATGACTCCTATCACTGGAATGTAGATATCGAGGGGTATTACCTCTTTCACAGAAACCGAACACAGGGGAGAGGAGGCGGAGTAGCCTTATATGTCAAAAACTCTTATGCTGCAGAAGAGATTCAAGACAGCAATCTGGGAAACCAGCTTGAAATCATCTGGATAAGAATCAAGGGAACTGGGACTCAAAAAGATGTCATTGTAGGCGTCTACTACAGACCCACAAGCCAGGAGGAAGAACTTGATGAAGTCTTCTGCCAACAGTTGACCAAACAGGCATAGAAAAGAGATGTAGTAGTCATGGGCGATTTCAACTATCCCGATATTTGCTGGAAAACAAACTCGGCCAAGAGTACAAGGTCCAACAAATTCCTTGCTTGCCTTGCAGACAATTTCATGGTCCAGAAGGTAGAAGAGGCAACAAGGGGATTGGCTACTCTTGATCTCATCCTAACAAATGCGGAGGACCTGATCGATGCGGTCGAAGTGGTAGGATCCTTAGGGGCAAGTGACCATGTGCTCCTGCAATTTGAGGTACAAAGGAAGGCCGAAACTAAGACAAGTCAAACCCGCATTTGGACTTTAGGAGAGCTGATTTCCAAAAAATGAAGGAAACACTGAGCAGCATTCCGTGGACACAGATACTAAAAGACAAGGGAGTTACGGATGGATGGGAATTTCTCAAGAGTGAAATACTCAAGACGCAATTGCAAACCGTGCCAACAAAGAGAAAAAATAGGACAAGTACAAAGAAGCCAGAATGGATGTCCAAAGAACTTCTAACTATGCTAAGACACAAAAGAGACATGCACAAGAAGTGGAAAAAGGGAGAAATCACCAAAGAAGAATTCAAACAAATAGCCAACACCTGTAGGGAAAAGGTCCGCAAGGCTAAAGCACAAAATGAGCTCAGGCTTGCCAGGGACATTAAAAACAATAAAAAGGGCTTCTATTCTTATGTCAGGAAAAACAAGGAGGCGATAGGACCTCTTCCCGGAGAAGATGGGGCAATGCTGACAGGGGGTAGGGAAAAGGCAGAACTACTTAATGCCTTCTTTGCCTCGGTCTTCTCACAAAAAGAGAGTCTTCAACCTCAGCAAGATGGAGTGGATGAGGGATTGGAGGACATCCAACCCCAAATTGGGAAAGAAGGCGTCCAGGAATACCTGGCCGCTCTTAATGAGTTCAAGTCCCCAGGGCCAGATCAACTACACCCCAGAGTATTGAAGGAACTAGCGGAAGTCATTTCGGAACCATTGGCAACCATCTTTGAGAGTTCTTGGAGAACGGGAGAAGTTCCAGCAGACTGGAGGAGGGCCAATGTGGTCCCAATCTTCAAGAAGGGAAAAAAGGATGACCCAAACAACTACCGTCCGGTCAGCCTCACGTCGATACCGGGCAAGATTCTGGAAAAGATTGTTAAGGAAGTGGTCTGCAAACACTTAGAAACAAATGCAGTCATCGCTAATAGTCAACATGGATTTATCAAAAACAAGTCATGCCAGACTAATCTGATCTCTTTCTTCGATAGAGCTACAAGCTGGGTAGATGCGGGGAATGCCGTGGATGTAGCGTACCTGGATTTCAGTAAGGCCTTCGACAAGGTCCCCCATGACCTTCTGGCAAGGAAACTAGTCCAATGTGGGCTAGGCAAAACTACGGTGAGGTGGATCTGTAATTGGTTAAGTGGACGAACACAGAGAGTGCTCACTAATGCTTCCTCTTCATCTTGGAAAGAAGTGACAAGTGGAGTGCCGCAGGGTTCCATCCTGGGCCCGGTCCTGTTCAACATCTTTATTAATGACTTAGATGAAGGGCTAGAAGGCATGATCGTCAAGTTTGCAGATGACACCAAATTGGGAGGGATAGCCAATAGTCCAGAGGACAGGAGCAGAATTCAAAACGATCTTGACAGATTAGAGAGATGGGCCAAAACTAACAAAATGAAGTTCAACAGTGACAAATGTAAGATACTCCACTTTGGCAGAAAAAAGCCCCATGAGGAGCGGCTTAGGGAACTGGGCATGTTTAGCCTGAAGAAGAGAAGGCCGAGAGGAGATATGATAGCCATGTATAAATATGTGAGAGGAAGCCACAGGGAGGAGGGAGCAAGCTTGTTTTCTGCTTCCTTGGAGACTAGGACGCGGAACAATGGCTTCAAACTACAAGAGAGGAGATTCCAGCTGAACATTAGGAAGAACTTCCTGACTGTGAGAGCCGTTCAGCAGTGGAACTTTCTGCCCCGGAGTGTGGTGGAGGCTCCTTCTTTGGAAGCTTTTAAGCAGAGGCTGGATGGCCATCTGTCAGGGGTGATTTGAATGCAATATTCCTGCTTCTTGGCAGGGGGTTGGACTGGATGGCCCATGAGGTCTCTTCCAACTCTTTGATTCTATGATTCCATGGAAATTAGGACAAGAAACAATGGCTTCAAACTACAAGAGAGGAGATTCCATCTGAACATGAGGAAGAACTTCCTGACTGTGAGAGCCGTTCAGCAGTGGAACTCTCTGCCTCGGAGTGTGGTGGAGGCTCCTTCTTTGGAAGCTTTTAAACAGAGGCTGGATGGCCATTTGTCAGGGGTGCTTTGAATGCAATATTCCTGCTTCTTGGCAGGGGGTTGGACTGGATGGCCCATGAGGCATCTTCCAACTCTTTGATTCTATGATTCTACTATGCTAATAATATATATACTGAGCGATTGTAGTCCCAAACACCCGGGAGACCAAAGTGTTGGAAGCAGTGCATTTAAAGGCACAGGAGCCCTTTTCTAATTTTCAACTTGAACCTGAGGGAACAGCTTCAGACGGCCTCGTATTCCTTTGGGAGGAACTCCCAGGAGTAACCGTCTCCCCTTTTCTCTTACCCGGGTGCCTCTGGAAGAGAAACACGGTGGGAAAGCAGGGTAAACCACCGTGGTCTGGACTCTACTAGCAACAAAGCCCTCTCCTCCGTCTGGAAGGCTTCCGAACAATGCCGCCGCCGCTGTGGCCACGCCCCCTTCCCGCCTCCTCGCGCCTCTCGGCGCTACCACTATAACAGAAAGGGGCGTGAAGAGTGTTTCCTCACTCCCAATTTCTTCCGGGGCCCCACAGAGCGTTTAAGGACAATCGCAAAAGATGTCTAAAGAGAGAACCATTCGTCGTCTTAACTCCACGCCGTGACTGTTTTATTTTGAAATTCCAACCCTCCCCGGAGACGGCGAAGTGGTTCGTCCCGAGCGCTACGGCGCCTCGGTTGGCTCAAGAGGGTGGCGTCCGGCGAGCGCTTCGCGATTCTCGTGCGCGCTGGCTTGAGTGGCAGCTGGGCGAGCGGGCGCGTTCGGGTTGCGGAGAGCGGCGGAGCAGCGGCGAGCGGAGGGTCCTCGGGAGCCCGGTTGCGCCTCAGGTACCCGGCTGCTTTCCTCTCGCCTTGCCCTTCTCCGGAGTGCCATCCCCACTCCCGGGTTGTCTTGTGCGGGGAGGCATTTGATTTCTTGGAGGGAGGCGCGCTTGGCAGTGGAATATAGGCTGGGAAGAAGCGTGCAACTGGTGGCGCCTGGCAAAGAGAGCCCGAGCAAGTTTCTTTGCTGCTGGGGCCGAGAAAAAGAAAAGAGGGATGGAGGAAGGAAAGAGGGAGGGGGGGGGAGCTTGGGAAGACCCACAAGTTGAAGGGGCCGCGCGTGGACCTGAGAAATGGACTTGGAAGGAAAGACCCGGTCCCGTTTCGTGCGGAGAACGCGCACGCCCTCCTCGGTGGAGGGCGCACCCACACAAGACCATGAATGCGCTTTGGTCCCGCTTTCACTGCTGCGGCTCAATGCTATGGGGTCCTGGAACCGTGAGAGGTTCCTTCCACACAGCTGAGTAAAATCCCATATTGTCTGCTTTGAACTGCTAGATATGGCAGTGTGGACTCAGGGCCCTTCCACACAGCCCTATATCCCAGAATATCAAGGCAGAAAACCCCACATTATCTGCTTTGAACTGGGATATATGGCAGTGTGGCTCAAATAATCCAGTTCAAAGTAGATATTGTGGGATTTTCTGCCTTGATATTCTGGGTTATTGGGCTGTGCGGAAGGGCCCTCGGATAACCACGTTGAAAGCTGATATTGTGGGATTTTCTGCCTTGGTATTCTGGGTTATTGGGCTGTGTGGATGGACCTGAAGTTATAGTTGTGCAATGTCTTCAGCCTCCTCTGCCAAACGATCGCTCCGATGATTCCATCGCATTGCGCGCATAGGCTGTGAAAGTGAGACCAAACCACATCAGTTCTCCAAGTGCGGATGCACCCCAGGAGAGACCTGGAGTGGAACTGCTCCCCGTATCCCTCTGGGCCCTTCCACACAGCCCCGTATCCCAGAATATCAAGGCAGAAAATCCTACAATCTCTGCTTTGAACTGTGCTATTTCAGTCCACTCTCTGGATATTTTCTGCCTTGATATTCTGGGATATGGGGCTGTGTGGAAGGGCCCTCAAACCCCACCCGACGCCGTGTTTTTAGGAGACACTCCGGAGCGAGAGCCCCATTGTGTTGGCAGACCTCCCTCCTTCTTTCTCTCGGTTCCTCGGGCGGTTTGGTCTCCTGGCTCCTGAACCCTCGTAGGCTTCTCAAGGCAGATGTTGCATTGCCATCTGCGCAGGTCTGCCTGTGATGTGAAGGCGTCTTTGCCAGGCTGGGCTTTCCAAAGCCCCCTTCCCCGCGTTCCTTGTCTTCCTCTGAGGAGCTGTTTTTCCCCACTGGAGGCTTGTTTTGCATTGTTTTGTATTGAGAGAAGGAGGGAGGGCGCCTGAACTCGAGGGGAACCATCCTGAGTGAATGAATTGACCAAAGCAGAGAGGGATTACCAGATATGTTAACACAGGCCTGGGCCAACTTGGGCCTTCCCTCCAGGTGTTTTGGACTCCAACGCCCACCATTCCTGACAGCCTCAGGCCCCTTCCTTTTCCCCCTCAGCCGCTTAAGCGGAAAAGGAAGGGGCCTAAGGGGGAAAAGGAAGGGGCCTGAGGCTGTCAGGAATGGTGGGCGTTGGAGTCCAAACACCTGGAGGGAGGGCCCAAGTTGGCCCATGTCTGGACTAGATGGCGTATGCCTTCTCTTCCAATCTAGGATGTCTTTTGGGTCCAACTTTCCCTCAGTTTTGGCTGAAGCGCCTGGGCGGGGCGCCTCGGACTTTTGGCCCAGAGTCCTCCTTCTCTGTGTCTGTCTCCTTTGGCCACAGAAAGTCGCCTTTGAAACGGGCGGGATTCCTTCCTCGGCACGAAATGTTCCAGCTTCGGGAGGATGTAACGCCTGTCCAACGGCAACGTTGTGTTGTTGTTTCTGTTTTTTTGTGCGAGGAGGGGAGAGCTGTCAATCAGGCTGGCGCGTGGCTGGAGAAGGAAAAGAGCGGGAAGGGCTTTTGCAAGTGCCGAGGCTCGCTTTTCCTTCTGCCAAAGGCTGCAGATGTGCCTGCCTGTCTTGTCTTGGTCTTGAGCTCTTGGAGACCAGGGATTCACCTACATTGCAAAATTAATGCAGTTCGAGGCCACTCTTAACTGCCATGGCTCAACACTTTGGGATCCTTGCAGTTGGGAGTTGTACAGACTCTTTAGCTTTCACTGCCAAGGATTGCCTTTGTCCCTCCCAACAATTATGGCCCCCACAATTGAAGAGAGATATCGACAAGCTGGAATGTGTCCAGAGGAGGGCGACTAAAATGATCAGAAGTCTGGAGAACAAGCCCTTTGAGGAGCGGCTTAAAGAACTGGGCATGTTTAGCCTTCAGAAGAGAAGGCTGAGAGGAAACATGATAGCTGTGTATAAGTATGTGAGTGAAAGTCATAGGGAGGAGGGAGCAAGCTTGTTTTCTGCTGCACTGGAGACTAGGACGTGAAACAATGGCTTCAAACTACAAGAAAGGAGATTCCACCTGAACATGAGGAAGAACTTCCTGACTGTGAGAGCCGTTCAGCAGTGGGACGCTCTGCCCCAGAGTGTGGTGGAGGCTCCTTCTTTGGAAGCTTTTAAACAGAGGCTGGATGGCCATCTGTTGGGGTTGCTTTGAATGCAGTTTTCCTGCTTCTTGGCAGGGGGTTGAACTGGATGGCCCATGAGGTCTCTTCCAACTCTATGATTCTATGATTCTACAATACCCAGGATACCATAGGATTGAGCCACAGCAATTAAAGTGCTGCCAAACTACATCCTTGGAAAGGTTTAACAAGTTTGAGTGTGTGTTGTTGAAGGTGTTCATGGCCAGAATCTCTGGGTTGTTGTCAGTTTTCCGGGCTGTATGACCATGTTTCGGAAGCTTTCTCTTCTGATGTTTCGCCCACATCTATGGCAGACATCCTCTGAAGGGATGAGCACGGATAAGCTCCCTCTGTCAGCTCCAGCTCCCCATGCTGGGACATGAGAGAACGCTCCAACAAGAATGGTAAAACATCACCTGGGCATCCCCAGGGCAACGTCCTTGCAGGTGGCCAATTCTCTCACACCAGAAGTGACTTGCAGTTTCTCAAGTAGCTCCTGACACAGGGAAAAAAAATCTTCAGAGGTTGCAATATTCATACTTGCCTCAAACACACAAGAGTTCTTTCTCTAACCCCAGAAGTTACATAGATACATAAACCTCACTTGCCTAGTTTTCAACACACCTCATGACCTCTGAGGATGCCTGCCATAGATGTGGGTGAAACGTCAGGAAAGAATGCTTCTGGAACATGGCCATATAGCCCGGAAAACTCACAGCAACCCACTTTGAGTGTGGATTACAACTCTGGAGATCAGGGATGTCTCTACACCAGAACTTTCCAAACTTTCCATGTTTGGGACACACTTTTTAGACATGCACCCTTTCACGATGCAATAATTCAGTTTTACTGGCAAACCCTTTAAAACAGTTTCTGTCTTTCTCTCTCTCTATATATATTGTATAATATATATAACTTTCATGTAATCTTTACTGCATAAATAAAGTTTGGATTTTTCTTCTTCACACTACTTATGTACTATAGTTGATTCTTGTGCCGTTTCCTCCACTTCATGTGGTTCATTAGAAATATTATAATCAATGTATTTTCTTCTCTTAATTAAAAGCTTATTCATTTTGTGCTTTTACTGCAACTCAGTCAACAAATTGGGCATATTATAAAAGTTTTAACAGTACCTAGTTTTGGGAAGCAAGACTTGACCACGGTGGCCCAAGGTCTAGTTACATCACAAATGCTCTACATGGGGTTGAAGACCATTTGGAAGCTTTAAGTGTTCCAATGGGGAACAATGTTCCTTACAGGGAACATAAAACCCCCCTGTTAAGCCAGCTCCACTGGCTGCCAGTCTGCACAATTCAAAGTGCTGGCTTTAGCCTATAAAGCCCTAAACAGTTCCAGCCCAGTTTATCTGTCTAAACACATCTCCCTCTATGAACCATCACAGAGGCTAAGATCTTTTGAGGAGGCCCTGCTCTCGGTTCAATTTCCTTCGCAGGTGCAGTTGGTGTGGGCGAGAGACAGGGCTTTCTCAGTGGTGGCTCCTCGGCTTTGGAACTCCCACCCAAATGAAATTAGATCAGCGCCCTCCTCTTGGCCTTCAGGAAGAAAGCAAAGACATGGCTGTGGGACCAAGCAAAGTAATGCAGTTGAAGAAATGAATAGGGAATATGTGCAATTGACAATTGGAATGACTTTGGACTATGATTTTGGACTATGTGATTTTAATATTTATACTAGGATGTTTTTAATTATATGTAGTAATGTCTAAATGCTTGTTTATGTTTCATGTTTTAATATGGTTAATGGTTTTAATTTCATAGTTGTATGTCATTGTCTAGTTATTATGCTTTGGTTTTCACATGTATGTTTGGCATTGAATTTTGACATTATTATGTTGTAAACTGATTTGACTCCCCCAGGGGTGAGAAAAGCAGTATATAAATGCAGTAAATAAATACCTTCACTTGAACATCACCATCCGTTGTTTGTGGTGGCAGTGGGCGGGAGAGAATTTTTCATGTGACACAGAGAGGGACTGCTGGCGACACACTAGTGCAGTGGTTCTCAACCTGTGGGTCCCCAGATGTTTTGGTCTTCAACTCCTGAAATCCTAACAGCTGGTAAACTGGCTGGGATTTCTGGGAGTTGTAGGCCAAAGCACCTGGGGACCCACAGGTTGAGAACCACTGCACTAGTGTGTCCTGACTCACAGTTTGGAAAGCTCTGCTCTACACCGTAGGATTACTGCAGTTTGGGACCACTCTGACTGTCATGGCTTAAAGCTATGGGGTCCTGGGATTTGTAGTTGAGTGCGGCATCAGCTATCTTTGGCAGAGAAGATTAAAGGCCTTGTCAAACTCACTTTACCAAAATTGAAAGCATCAAAAAAGCAGAGGTTGGTGAAAGAAAAAGTCATCCCTGGATGCATTTTGTGGAAAGGTCTTCACATCTCTAAAAGGTTCTAACTGTTTAAAGCAGGCATGGGCAAACTTTGGCCCTCCAGGTGTTTTGGACTTCAACTTCCACAATTCTTAAGGAATTGTGGGAGTTGAAGTCCAGAACACCTGGTGCGCCCAATTTTGTCCATGCCTGGTTTAGAGACTAACCAATCTATTGCAAAGTAATAAGCTTTTGAGTACTGATCAGATGCATGAACATTTGTCTTAAATCTATATATATAAATTTGTTAGGGGCATCCAACGAGGAAACAAAACTCAAAAAACCCCCAACGAAACTGTACCAAAATTGCCATGCCCATAACACAACCCACAAGGTACAAACATATCTACTCAAAATGAAAAACAACACAACAACACACTCACAAAACGGCAAAACAACAAAACTCAAAAAACCCCAACGAAACTTAACCAAAATTGCCATGCCTATAACACAACCCACAAGGTACAAACATATCTACTCAAAATGAAAAACAACACAACAACACACTCACAAAACGGCAAAACAACAAAACTAAAAAAAAACCAACGAAACTTAACCAAAATTGCCATGCCCATAACACAACCCACAAGGTACAAACATATCTACTCAAAATGAAAAACAACACAACAACACACTCACAAAACGGCAAAACAACAAAACTAAAAAAAACCCAACGAAACTTAACCAAAATTGCCATGCCTATAACACAACCCACAAGGTACAAACATATCTACTCAAAATGAAAAACAACACAACAACACACTCACAAAACGGCAAAACAACAAAACTAAAAAAAACCAATGAAACTTAACCAAAATTGCCATGCCCATAACACAACCCACAAGGTACAAACATATCTACTCAAAATGAAAAACAACACAACAACACACTCACAAAACGGCAAAACAACAAAACTAAAAAAAAACCAACGAAACTTAACCAAAATTGCCATGCCCATAACACAACCCACAAGGTACAAACATATCTACTCAAAATGAAAAACAACACAACAACACACTCACAAAACGGCAAAACAACAAAACTCAAAAAACCCCAACGAAACTTAACCAAAATTGCCATGCCCATAACAACCCACAAGGTACAAACATATCTACTCAAAATGAAAAACAACACAACAACACACTCACAAAACGGCAAAACAACAAAACTCAAAAAAAAACCAACGAAACTTAACCAAAATTGCCATGCCCATAACACAACCCACAAGGTACAAACATATCTACTCAAAATGAAAAACAACACAACAACACACTCACAAAACGGCAAATCAACAAAACTCACAAACCCCCCAACGAAACTTAACCAAAATTCCCATGCCCATAACACAACCCATAAGGTACAAACATATCTACTCAAAATGAAAAACAACACAACAACACACTCACAAAACGGCAAAACAACTCAGCATTCGCATTGGTGCCCAGCCGCAAGTTCCCTGGCGCGCGCACACAGTTCCCTCTGCGGAAACCATGCCCACTCCAAGCCCCGCCGCGCCGCTTCCCGCACACACACCCCCCGCCGCACGCACACACACAACCCCACGCTCCATCACTCCCCCCGCCGCACACACACACGCAACCCCACGCTCCATCACTCCCCCACCGCCACACACACACGCCCAACCCCACTCCCCCCCGCTGCCGCACACACACACGCAACCCAACGCTCCATCACTCCCCCCGCTGCCGCACACACACACAACCTCACGCTCCATCACTCGCCTGCCCCAATCTTACCTCCTTTTACTTCACGCCACCTCCAAACCCCACCGCACCCCTTCCCGCCCTGTCAAAATCCAGGAAAGACAGGAAGGAAGGAAAGAAGGAAGAAAGAGAAAGGGAGATAAAGAAAAGGGGGAAGGAAGGAAAGTTAGAGAAAGAAGGAAGAAGAAAAGGAAAGAAAAGGAAAGATGGAAGGAAAGAAAAGAGAGACAGCAGAAGAGAAAGAAAAAGGGGGAAGGAAGGAAAGAGGTAGAGAAGGAAGAAATGAGAGACAGAGGGAGGGAAAGAAAAAGGGGGAAGGAAGGAAGGAGAGAAGGAAAGAAAAAAGGGAATGAAAGAAGGAAAGAGGGAGTGAAGGAAGGGGGAAGATGTAGAGAAAGAGGGAGGGAAGGAAAGAAGGAAAGAGAGAAGGAAGAAAAGAGACCAGAAGAGAAAGAAAAAGGGGGAAGGAAGGAAGGAGAGAAGGAAAGAAAAAAGGGAATGAAGGAAGGAAAGAGGGAGTGAAGGAAGGGGGAAGATGTAGAGAAAGAGGGAGGGAAGGAAAGAAGGAAAGAGAGAAGGAAGGAAAGAGGCCAGAAGAGAAAGAAAAAGGGGGAAGGAAGGAGATAGAGAAGGAAGAGGAGAAGGAAAGATGGGAGGGAAGGAAGGAAGGAGGGAAAGAAGGAGAGAAAGAGGGAAGGTTGGTCACAGCAATGTGTGGCGTGTAAGGGTTGTTATTTCTATGATTATTATGATTCTATTATTCCTATGAGACCCTTTTAGGGGGAATGGGAGAGGTGTCAGGTCCCGGAGGCAATGCATTGCATTATTGTTATTGTTATGATGGTGGTGAAATAAAAGGAAATAAAAAGTGAAAGAAGGAAGCAAACAGGGAGGGAAGAAAGGCAAAGGAAGAAAGGGGGAGGGAATGAAGGAAAGAGAGAAGGATGAAACCAAGTAGTGAAAGAAGGAAAGAAAGAAAGAGGTAGAGAAGGAAGAAAGGAGAGAAAGGGGGAAGGAATAGGTAGGTACCTCTCTTTCATAATAGTCCAGATATCTACCTCAACTTTGATAAGTTTTACTATAGGCCACAGCAACGCGTGGCAGGGCACAGCTAGTGGCTGATATATAAATGTATATAAACATGAGGGGAGTAAAATGGGAACAACAGTAACAACAAGGCAAAAATTCAATCTGTGGTGATCTAACGCATTGTGATAGTCTTATAAACTTAAAAGTAAGCTTGTGGCATCTTTGAACCTAAGTGAGATAAATAAACTTTTGTGGACTCCCATCTGCCTCATCAGATGCAAGTGCTGGGTTTTTTTGAAAGTGAATGCCAGACATTTCTTTATCTTAGTCTCTAAGGTGCCATACAAATCCTTTGTGTGTTTTTTAATGGTGAAATAGATTAATGCAACTATGTCTTTGACCACTAATAGCAAAATTGTCACCTGAATTTGTTCTCACAAACAATAGCATCCAGGAGGTGTCAGGAAATTTGGAGAAACATCAACATTTGTAGAAGTGCCAAATAAAGCTGGCAACCCATAAAAATAGTGGTGGAGGGAGGAAGGCCACAAAGTAGCTCAGTGAGGACTGAGCATTGTTTCGTAGGTGAGAATGAATGCAGTGAGGCATCATGGATGACGACATGGCAGAATGGAACAAGATAGTCAGCTCTTTGGGTTGCAGATCCTAGTTGTTCTGTGTGTGGCTTAAGAGGAGCAATATGTCCATTCACAACATTGTTGCAGTTTTGCAGTGTGAGCAATGTAGTGGTACAGAAAGTCCTTGTCTCTATTCAGTTCTTCACAAAGTGTTTTTTTTTTAATCCAATTCAGCTCTTTGATACTGGAGCCTTCCTTTTGAAGTCAATTTGTTGAAGAATGGCAAGCTCCAATACAGAAATATTGCAGAAGACTGAAATACACTTCCACTGGTTTCTGGTGTTATGGATTATTCTGAAGGTTCTGCAAATAACAAAAAGTCGGTAGTTCTCAAATGTTTTTCCCAAGACCACTTGAAAATTGCTGGGGTCTTGGAAGGCCACTTAGTAACCTTTTCTTTTGCTTGTATGGATCAAAACATATACACATGGTTCATTATTTAACAATAGTCAGCCTTTCACATTCGCCGGGGTTAGGGACACAGAACCTTTGTGAAAGTGGGGAAAATGTGAATTTATAAAATCCCTTTTTAAACCTGAGAAAACACATCTCTAGGAATCTGCAGGAACAACAACCACTACTAGTACATATTATTTACTTATTTATTTATTTCTATCCCACTTTTCTCCCAGATGAGGACTCAAAGCAGTGATCATAGAATCTGACTGGAGGACTTAGAGATTCCTGGAGAGGAAGTCTCTCTCAGGTTCTGGCAGATGTTGACTATAGAGCTGTGCTTGAGGACCTGTGGTTTCTTAGAGAGATAATTTGG